>NC_139250.1:40639399-41239399 GCF_977018435.1 Lepisma saccharinum | reverse complement strand
ACCTTCGGTAAAGTGCCAAACTACTTCCAATAGTACGCGGGATTCTGCTTCTGAATGGCTCTAAACTTTGAAATATGATTAGCTGATAACTTTTTCTTCAAAATGATGCCTGCCGGAGAATCGGGTCACGATCAGCGGTGAATGGTGGTTCTGAATTTGGTGAAGGGCTAATAGGAAGATGGGAGAATAGAGAAAATTAGATCAATAGTTACATATAGTACTTAATAGAAAATTGTTATAGTGGTTTATTTTGTTAGAAACCCCATTTTCTAATACATATGTATAACTATTGATTTATTTTTGTCCATTATTCCAATTTTTTCCTTCTAGCCCTTAATCTAATTCAGAACTACCAATCGCCGCTATTCACAATCGTCGCTAGTGCAAAAGGACAGCTGCACCTGCGTCGTTTATTATCTGGCGCGGCAGATCGACAATTTACGTTTTTTGTGCTCAAAACTTGTTTCAATACAGCTCGAAACATGTATCGTTCTCGTATATCGGACGATAAAAGAAGCAGTAGGCAAATTCAATCACTATTTTATTCCCTTTGTTTTCCACACCACCACGATAATGAATTGAAATCCAATCATTAATAGGTAGAGTTTACCTCCTCCATCGAATCAACACAACAGAATTCTATTCCTTTAAACAACACACAACATTAGAAAATTCATAATCTACATTCACTTTTAAATTACGAATTGAAAAAAGGCGATGTAGATAAAATTTTATTCTACATTTGAAACGTACTCTAAATGCGTAAAGAATTACTATCGTTCGAATATATTTGTTATATAATAACAATTTACGGTCCTAGATCCATTTGCAAAGTAATTTTGTAAATGTTTACGTACTGGAGGATGAGGAAAGAGCTTGTAAGATGGCTGCATATGAGGGGAAAAGTTTAATTTAATAGGCCCAAACCCCTCCCATTGTTTTAATAAACATTTTGCGTTAATCGAATAATCGCATCAACAGTTGATCAAATCAATTTAACATCTGATATAATTTTGAAAATATAACTTATAATGAATAATTATATCATATCTTCAGAATAACTAGAACAGTATTCATTACGTTAGATATATTGAATTTTATTTTAACATTTTGTGTGCATCAGCACTTAGGCTATTTTTCACCAGCCCTTTACCGTTACAAATAACAACTCAAACGTTGCATAACTAAAATCTTAAAATATTCTGACTTCTGTTAAAAGCTGAGGCTATAAACAGGCACTCAGCACAAATGGGGACAAAAACAGGAAAAAACACAGAATTATAGCTACTGGCCATAGGGCCAGTCGCCAGAGCTTCGTTTGTCTACAGAATGCAGTCCAGGGTGTACTCTGTGGAAGTGAGTTTGACAGTTGAATGTACTTCGTCGAAGATTACCCCTTACATCCCAGATATTTTGATATATAATTTGAAAATTTTGTAAATAAAAATCTCAATGTACATAATGAAATATATTGTAAATGTTAATATAATTAATAACAGTGAGATTTTTAGAAATATTCATTGAAAACTGTTTAAATTCAATAATAATGTATTTATTAACCAGTTTACGATTAGTGAATAACATCCATGATCAATAGTTTTTAGTTAGAATTAAGGTATTTCAATTTTGCTATCCTCGAACTAGTGAAAGCTGAACTCTTCCCATTATTTTCCCATAAATACGACCGTGGCTTGTAAGATTGGACTTTCGTATTAAATACATTTTACAACTTTGGAAACGCAATACCTGTGTGTGCTTTCAATTAATTTTTAATTTTCGAGAAATCTGGTATACACACATGTGCGGACGAAGAGGGAAAGTGTACATTTACTAATGCAACAAATGTAACAAACAAGCATAAACTGTTCGAAATACCTGGATGCTAAGAACAACAAGCTTGAATGACTTAACAGACTAATTCAAACTTATGAGACGGAATTTACGAACCCACGGAAAATGAAACACGCAGAGAATATTATTGAAAGTAACTCATTTTATTTATGAAATCCAAAGCCAAAAGCAAGAGAATAAAGTAGATCTCGTGTACTATCTGGAGAATATTGTGAGAGGATGTAACGCTATTCCTCGCTCGCAAAGGAACATAAATTAGATTGTGTGCAATTCGATATTCATTTGTTTCCCTTGTTTGAAGAAGTAATACGTCACCAATCATGTGACTATGGAAAGGGAGGGCTCTTGCGTGGCTTGCGGAGTTCTCTCTCTCTCCCTCTTACTCTGGCAGCGGTTGAGGTTACATGTCGTAGCTCTACCTTGGACTGGTAGAATCGGTTAGCTGAAGTTATCATCTGTGTACTGGTAGTATAATTATAATATATTTAAGTTTAATCTAAGAATTATATTACTTCATTTAGTTAATTACTTTCATTTGTGCATTATTTAGTTATTCGATGTTTAATGCTACCATTACGCAGATGGTCATTTCAGATTTGGCCGATACTTACTAGTCTTGTTCATTTGGTATCCAATTAGATTTACAATTTCCCCATTCAAAATTGCTGACTAATATATTATATACGGCAGAATAATACTGAATATTGAACACAATCTAATTCCGGTACATCTATTTGGCCTTGTATGAAATGTGGTTGGTTATATTTGTAATTTGAATTAATGTAAATCGGACATATGTATATTATACTAAATTTGTTATTGGAAGATTTCTATTGTTAACGTTACTACTGTTACATATGACATATTTCTAGTAGTTATTTCACCAATAAATTGTTAAATTTACTTTTTAATTTCTGTACTTCCCACAAAGGCCTCTGATTCGGTTAAATATTTCAATAAGCAAGGTAGTCAAATTGTCAGCCCGTAGTATATATAATTGTAGAAGACTAGTGATATAATCCCAAATCTAAATTATTTGAGAAAATACTTCGGTGGTGACAAGGAATAACTTATTCTAAAATTCATAATTTATATACCTTTCTGATAGACAAGCTAAATAATTGTAAACTCAAGAGTCAATACGTGATGCAAGTTGTTTTTCAGGAATCAGGATAAATTGTAAGTTTTAGAATGTACAATATATATGTACTTCTAACTGTACATGGATACGAAATCAATGTAAAATAGGTGTGTGTATAATGAATCTAAACTTAGGCTAGATTACGAATTCGAGATATAACTTATATTCACTGACAAACATTGATAATTATATTTTCCCCTTGTACTTGTGACGTTTAGAACAGGCTCGCTCTCCTACTGTTTCAAATGGAACATAAATAAAAATAACTCAAATAAGTTATTAATAACATTGATTGACTGTTCAAGGGTACGAATTGTTATATTTTAAATAGCAAATTTTAAATTTATGATCTTATCTACCGAATTTCTTTTACATTTCAAGATATTTTAAATGCTGTTATGCGACACGAGTATACATGTTTTATAAGTTCATTAACGACATCGAAATAATCATAAAATAGTAGTGAAATTAGTTGTTTCTACGCAGCACTTTGTAGGTATGCATTTGTAGCCTCTTTTTTTTATCAATTGAATATCAGTTTTTGACATATTTTGACAATTTTTTGTCGATGTTTTAGCGTTTAGCGATGTTTTTGTAAAATTTCCCTTTTTTCCCCACTCACACTTGGTAGGTATGCATTTGTATCCTCTTTTTTTATCAATTGAATATCAGTTTTGACATATTTTGACAATTTATTGTCGATGTTTTAGCGTTTAGCGATGTTTTAGTAAAATTTCCCTTTTTCCCACCTCACACTTGGTACGAATGCCAAGATCTTACGTGATATAACTTAACCTATTCATTTTTTTTTATTACGTGCTAAACTACACGAGAGCCTCTACGTGCCTTGACCTACTTTACTGGTAGTGGTAGAAGCCCGGTTCAACGCCCGAAAATGGGGCTCGGAGTGGGGCTCGGTGGGGCTCGACTTAATGGTTTTCTCTTGTAAGGCATAAGCCTCATTTTCTCGCAGTGTTGCCAACACCTCACTCGATCACGATCTTACGTGATATAACTTAACGTATCTTACGATTTTTTTTACGATCTTCAGTGATATAACTTAACCTATCATTTGTTTTTTTTATTTGCACACCGAACTAACTTACATTATATTTTATATAACCTAAAAAAATGTATTGATTTTTTTTAGTATGTGGCAATTTTTTTAGGATTTTTTTTTTAAAAACTGCTCCGTGACCCTCTCGTTCTTCACGTCGTGCGCGAAGGACTTCTCGGCGACCAGGATGACGCTGCACACGGTATCCTCGGGCAGCGCGTCGTGGAACTCGCAGACGATCTTGATGTTGGTGCGATCGTTTACCACCACCTGCTTCCTTTTCGTCGTGTTGATGACGAACATCGGCCTGTGGGTTTTGAATTCGCTGGGCGTGTAGTACATGTCCACTTTTCCGTTGGTCACGCGCTTGTAAGCAGAGTACGCTTCGTAAAGTTTGAGGTAATCATCTTTTGTCATGTCGAGGTTGTAATTTTCGCGCGGGAACACTTCGTTCCTACCATTCTAGAGATAAACATTCTTTATCTTGCAGTCGTCGAACTTGCTGGAATCTTTTTCCTGATTGTTATCGCGCCCGGTCTGAAAGAGCACTACGACGAAATCTGACATGTCGAACTGTATGTTCTTGAATTGAGTCGCGTGGCTTTCCACGAACTCCAGGTAGGCCTTCGGCGTTGGCCACACGATGCTCGTGACGATCTGATCGACCGAGTCCGTCGTACAATATCCCGTGTCGAAGTATTCACCCCAAGCTTTCTTCAGGATCGTGATCAAAAAATTTCTTTCCCGCACGTCTATGGCGGTCCTCAACCCTTTAAATTGCACCTCGTTGCTGTCGGCCAGCTGCACGACGTACCTTTTCTTGGTCAGCGCGAAAAAAAATTCAGTACGAATTCGATTTTCACCCTCAATTCGGGAACCAACCGCTCGTGCAGGTGATCGATCAAGCTATCCTGATCGCGTTTATCCGTGAGGATGAAAAGCGAATCTGTATCCATGTACATCATGCGCGGTCGTGGGTTCGAGGGGAAATTTTCGACCACGTCGCGCGATTTCAGTAGGATGGTTCGCGACAGAAAAGTGACGAGGAACGCGCAAGCGCGGGGTTCTTCGAAACGAACGAGCCCCCAACGTTTTTTTCCCGTACGGCGTTCGAATGTAAGGTTGGTTCACCTGAGCGCGAATTTCTTCGGGAATGTCTTTCAGTTCGTACATCTGACCGTACATGCTGTTCATCATCAACTTCGCCGTATTCTGTTTCGCGTCCATTTCGAGCAATTTGCCCGGCGGCAGTGGGTCTTGCAGTTCTTGGCATCCTTGATTTTTTTACACAAGGTCATGATCTTGCGGATGCACATGGCGTTGAGGGTATCGGGCGAAAAATACACGTGGAGATCCGCTTCCGTGCAGTCGGTTGGGATTCGTGCTGCCGCGATAAACGTCCACTTCAGTGCCTGGTGGTTCCGGTGTGGAATTCACGCCCTTCAACGTGAACTTGGAGTGGCGAGAGCCCCGCTGCGACCATGACGCTCAGGTAGAGGGGACGTATGAACCCCGAGAAAATTCTATATAAAATAACATACCTGAAAATTCTATTCACAGTATAGATTGAATTTTTTGAGTTTTGTAATGACCCCCAAGAAATTCAATATAAAATAACATACCTGAAAATTGTATTCACCGTATAGATTAATTATTTTGTTTTTTTTGTATTGGCACCCAAGAAATTCTATATAAATAACATACCTGAAATTCTATTTACAGTATAGATTGAAATCTCGAGTTTTGTATTCACACCCAAGAAATTCTATATAAAATAACATACCTGAAAATTGTATCGCTAGACTTTTTTTGATTTCTGTGATTTTGGAGAAAGCATAATGGCATCCACCACCAGTTTCAATCGTAAAAATGATAAAAGTGAATGTGTTACTTGTGGGAAGCTAATCTCAAGGAACAATTTATCGGTACTCAGGGCAAGATACTGCGAAACAGGTTCGAGAATTAATCGTTCGTTACCTTCTAAGCCTTGTGCTCGATGTGGAAAGATGATCAGCATTACACATTTAAGTAAACACCTCAAAATTTGCAAACCATCGATCGAACAAGGAACATTGAAAAGAAAAATCGATGATCCAGGAACCGAAGCTTCTACTTCCAAACAAGTTAAATTATCGGATGAACGCAAACCAATTAGATCTGCATTTAACCGTCATATTCAGGATTTCTCTTTTACTTCGGAACCAGCCTGCGACATTCTTAGTTTCTTCCGTGAAACGTAAACATCCGTGATAAATATTCTAAAAAATAAATTGGAAAATAATTCCATAAAGGTATACTTTGATCTATTTTCCGAATACGAAAAAGTCGATGGTACAACAAGATTCTTTTATCATCGAACAAAAAACCGGGCTCTTCATTTGGGGGACGTCGATAATTTGGACGAATTTTATTCTGATCTTTCAAATGAGCTGGTTAAGAAACACGACGATTTCGATGCTACAGGGTCGGGATGGTGTCTGTGTGGTAGTCCTCACACGTTAACCGTTTACGTGAACCGATTCTCGCCTCTTCGTGCATCCAGCTACGTTCCTCTTCCAGTGGATATTAAAAATAAAAAAGCCGTGCTGAACATTCAAAATATAGATGATAAATGTTTTCTTTGGTGTGTGTTGGCGGAACTTCACCCGATTCATTGGTCAAATCATCCAGAACAGGTTTATCATTACAAGCACCATGATCCTGAACTGGAAAATGCAATGGCTGGCATCGAATACCCGGTGACCATTTCTGATATATCAAAATTCGAAACACGAGCACGAGATGCAGAAGGAAAACGCTTAATCATCAACGTGTATTCCTATACGTTGGATAAACATGTCGTGCATCCCGTCAGGATAAGCGATGTCGACGATGATGATGGTCGTGTAATAAATCTTTCCTTCTCATTTCAAACGACAGTGTTCACCATTACTGTCTCATTCGTTCACTATCACGTTTGGTCAGACGTCAATCAACCAAGCATGCAAACCACATCGATGTTTGCCCAAGGTGTTTGACCACGTTCGACGATCAAAAACAACCCAATTATCGAAAATACACCGGACGTCAGATTGATATCGATAAACTTGTTCAACATAACATATATTGCGGCAACAACAGACCGGTTCGAATGTTGATGCCCGAAAAGAACGAAGTGGAAGAATTCAAAATGCACAAGGCAATTGTTGGAACATCCGGCCATCATCGTTGCTGATTTCGAGGCGTTCCTCAAACCACTCTCATACTGTGATCCGGATCCCTAAGTTTCTTCCACCACACCTTACCAGCTTCACGAACCAAACAGTTTCGGTTACGTTGTCGTGCGACAGGATAAAATAGATGAACCGTACGTATACCGAGGACCCGATGCAATCGAACGCTTCTTCGAAAAGATGGTCGAGGAGGTTGGGAAAATTGGATGCATGCTGCGACCATCGAAACCGATGCTTCCGTTATCTGCTATCAAACTTCAAAATTACTATGACACTGTCAAGTGCCTTGTGTGTGATAACCACTTCACAGACGACAATCGTAAAGTGTTTCACCATTCGCATACGGACGGTCGCTTCATAAGCGGAATCCGTAATGCATGCAACCTCAAAATCCAAAAACCAAAATTCGTCCCCATATTCTTTCACAATGGTTCTAATTACGACTTTCATCCCTTAATTAGGAAACTCGGATACGACACTCAAAAAATAGATATTCTTGCTCAAAACGAAGAACGATACATCTCTATAAGTAAGAAAGTTATGATTCCTGAGACTAAAAATACCATGGAGATGAGGTTTCTGGATTCCTACAGATTTCTCTCTGCCAGCCTGGACGCTCTTGCCAGCAAACTTTTAGACGAACAATTCAAAATTACAAAAGCTAGTTTTCCCAACGTAGACATAGAACTCGTTAGACGTAAAGGGATTTATCCTTACGAATACGTTAGTGATAATTCTAAATTTAATGACGACGCTCTCCCATTTCCAAGAGAATTTTACAGCAGACTCAGAGAGAAAGGAATTACGGACGAAGAATACCAACACGCGCAACTCATGTGGGAGAAATTAGAATGTAGGACACTCCGAGACTACCACGATGCCTACTTAAAATTAGACGTAACGATACTATCGGATGTTTTTCAAGCGTTTAGGAAAACGGCAACGAATATTTATAAATTAGATCCAGCGTATTTCTACAGCCTACCGGGATTAGCGTGGTCGGCCATGTTATTCCAGACAAAGGTCAAGCTGGAACTGATATCGGACGTGGACATGTTACTTTTCATCGAGAGGGGGATTCGGGGCGGGATGGTACAATGTGTACAGAGATATGCAAAAGCCAACAACGTGCACATGAAAGAAGATTATGATTCAAATCGAGCATCGAATTACATCTTCTACGCCGATGTTAATAATCTCTACGGACATACCATGGTACAGAAACTTCCTTACGGGGGATTCGAATGGGCATCAATAGATATAGAAAATTTATAGAAATTGGTTTCAGATAAAAATAAATGCATTAAGTGGGTGGTTGATCCTAGATTCAAGTCGAGAAAAATTTACAATGAGAATTTGGCACTTTTCAATCTAGATATAAAATTAATGAAATTCAGAAAACCAATTTACGTTGGCGCAACGGTTCTCGACTTGTCGAAACTTTACATGTTCGAATTTCATTACGACGTGATGAAACCCTTCTTCAATGATAAGATATCACTTTTGTACACGGACACCGACAGCTTCATTTACAGGATACAAACACCTAACCTCTATGAAAACATAAAAAATCCTTCCATGGTTGAGTATTTCGATACTTCTGCATATTCTCAACCCAACAGATTTGGGATTCCTTCCCTCAACAAAAAAGTCCTAGGTAAACTGAAAGATGAATGTAACGGTGATATTATTGTCGAGTTCGCGGGCTTGCGTTCGAAAATGTATGCCATGAGAACGGAAAGTAGCGTCACGAAGAAAGCAAAAGGTGTGTGCAAGAATACGGTGGAGAACAAACTCACCTTCCAAGATTACATCGATTGCCTTTACTCAAAATCGACGATACTAAGTATAGAACAAACAATCCAAAGTGTAGACCATGTGATTACAACAAACAAAGTTAGGAAAGTAGCATTAGATCCGCATGACGTTAAAAATGTATTTTGTCTTGTGGAATCCACACGTTGCTTTGGGGGCACTATCGTTTAGAAATTAGTAAAAATTGTAGGCAATGCAAATGAAAAAAAAATTAAAACTTAAACTGTCTCAAATTATCACATACACAATAAATAACTAGCAAGAACAATGAATCTCTTTGGTTTCCGAAAGCAAACAATGGAGACTGTACACCACACGACAGATCATGAATTTCTACCTTCCATGTTATCTAAACTCAACGGCCTGTTGATCATTCACCTCAACAGCATTTGGACAAAATTGGATGAGGACGTGGGCAAGATTTTTTATGTCTTCAACAACAATTTACATTTCTACGAGATTCCGATCGACGGGAAACTTCGGATCACCGTGAATCCGGAGAACGAAGGGCGAAAAATCAAAATTTCTGCCGGCAAGAATATTTTTCGAATGAAGCACGACAAGGTGCTTTCTAACATGGCGTACGATGTGTCTGCAGGAGATTGTTTATAAGTGGAACTCCTCGGAGATTACGACAAACTCATTCCTCTCTTCGTAGAATTACGAATCGTCTATCCTATTATAAATACCCGTTAACAAAATGCCTAACGACATTTTCGGCCACACCAAGCTTGTAGACCACGCAGAAGAGATTCCCATGCTGGACGTTTGAGTTAAAAAGTTGAGGAGCGATTGGATCGCTTTGCAGGAGCACTTAAACAAAAGTTTAGAGTCGGAGATCGCTACGCTAAAAAAGCAATGTCTCGATCCTATTCTGAAAATCGATTCCGAACTGAAAACGCTTATAAAAAATTATGTTGATGTACCTTCTTACGACAACGTTCAAAATATACAGTTGAGCGTGGATTCGCTTCAAAATGATTTGGCCAAATTACAGCAATTTCAATCGAAAGATTTCGAAAAATTGAAACTCGAAATCGAAGAACGAACTTCCGCAATCGAAAAGAATTTCTCTGAACTTCAAACCGTCGTGAATGATATCGACGTAGAACGCTTGCATGTCGTCGTTTCTAAACTACAAGAAGAATTCACCAGCACGTTGAAAGAAATTAAATCCAAGTTACAGACTTTGGAAGATACCATGACGAACCTACCATCGTCAGACGAACTGCAGATCATCGGTAAAAGCGTTGCAAACATAAAAATTCAATTGGAGGCTTATCAAGATTTCGAACACATTCAAACCACCATCGCTACGCTTCAGGCGTCTTTGGAGTTGATCAACGAAGAAATTAAAAATATTCACGTTCAAGCAAGCGCGTTGACGAGTATTCAAGACACGTTAAGCACGGTTCAGCAGAAGATCGAATATTTAGAAAATTTGAACGTCGAATCGAACCTTGCTCATTTTCATCACGTACTCGACAACATACAGGGTGACTTGGAATCGTTACGGATGAGCGTACCTTCGAAGGAAGATTTGGAAAAATTGAAAACGGCGGCGACGGCATTATCCGATTCGAGTGACATCAAAAGTTCATTGAGCGATCTCGAAAGTACGGTGGCCAATCTTCCCACCTCCAAAGAATTACACGCTTTGAAAAGGAACATATCTCGAATGCTGAAACGACTAGAAATGGAAACGGCAAACGTGGAACAGATTCGAGATGAAATTACTTCGCTGGTGTCGACGTTGCCCACTTCGCAGAGCGTCGCGGATCTTCACACGCAGTTTACCGAGATGCGAAGCATCGTGAACGATCTTACCGAGAAAAGTTCGAAATTGAATCAAGTTGAGAACCTTCAGAACATTGTCGTCAACATCAGAGATCAAGTTGGAGTGCTGGAATCCACGCAGGAATCAACGCTGGCCTCTTTCGGTGCCAAGCTGCAAGAACTGAACGAAAACTACAAGCAGTTGAACGTGGAAATGAAAATCAAACCGTCATTTTCTGCCGTAACGGATACCATAGTCGAGCATTTGTTGCCCATTGAAAATAAACTTGGACACGTTCACAGTAATCTGCTCAGCGTCGACACTAAAATCGCCAAATTGTTCGCCTTGCAAGCCATCGAAATCAACAGCGTACCCAATCAACAGAGAATCTCCACGTTCGTCGAAGGTAACAAACTGTACATGTTACATCCTTATCATCCGTATTACAAGTTTCTCCTCGATGGCACGATTCAGATAAACGAATTTTCGTACTGGTCTCACGGCAGAAAAGCTAGCGTTCCCACCATGAACTTGATATCGAATCGTGGTGTCCAGAAAGCAGGAAACATTCCTCTGGCACGTTGAAACGAAACGCACAATATATATGAAATACACGAAGACGAAGATCTTACCGTTTTCGACGTGAGTGCCGGCGATAAGCTGATCATTCAAAACACGAGCGGGGTGCCACCCTCTTTGAATCCCATCACGCTGGTGCTTCTCTTCAAACGTAATCTCTAAAAAAAAATGTGTAAGCAAGCCATCGTCGAAGAATTGCATAAACCTGCACGCCGCAATTACGAACGTTTAGCGGTGGTAACCAAGGGCATCGATGACCTCTGGGAAAGTGACCTCGTGGAGATGAGTAGCGGCAATCTTAAAAATGTACATAAATTGAACAAGGGCAACAAGTACCTCCTCACCGTCATAGACACATTTTCGAAATTCGCATGGGCTCTACCTTTGAAAGCCAAAACGGGAACATGCGTCACGGAAGCATTCAAATTAATTTTTCGCGAAAGCGGCAGACGACCTCGGTTTCTGCACACGGACAAGGGGAAGGAATTCTACAATGCCGTATTCCAAAAGTTTATTTGGAAACACGACGTTCGACATTACTCGACCTTCTGTGACGTCAAAGCCAGCATCGTGGAAAGATTTATTCGCACTCTGAAATCGCGCATGTGGTCACGTTTTACACTTCAGGGAAGCTATACGTGGGTCATCATTCTTCCGGAACTCGTTAACGACTATAATCACACGGTGCACAGAACGATAGGCATGAAGCCAGCTGACGTTACCAAGTCCGACGAGCAGCGTTTAATTTCTACCATTTACTGTCCAAAGTACACACCCACGACAAAAAGAGCTAAATACAAAATTGGAGACCAGGTGAGGATCAGTAAATTGAAGCGAACGTTCGACAAGGGTTTCACACGAAATTGGAGCACGGAACTTTTTACCGTGGTTCGAGTTTTACCCGGGAACCGTCACACGTATATAATAAAGGACAGTGGCGGTGAAATGTTATTGGGGCGCTTCTACGAGGAGGAACTCTCTAAAACTAAATACCCCGACACGTACCTTATCGAAAAAGTTTTGCGTAAGAGAGGTGACAAACTTTTGGTGAAATGGCTGGGACTTCCGGGAACAAGTTGGATCGATTCGAACGAAGTGATTCTATGAGTACGTGGAATGTTGTGAAACGTTTACCTGATTCGGAAAGTCAAACGAAAAAAAGAAACGCGAATTGCTCCCCGATAGCATACGATGTCTGATCGTAGGACCTTCAGGGTGCGGAAAGACGACACTGCTCATTGATAATTTTATCCTCGCACCCAATTGGTTAGACTGGGAAAACAGACACCTCTACGTATTTTCGAAAAGTCTCGAACAACCGACTTTCCAGCAACTTATGAAACTGTACGAGGGCATTGCAACTTTCGCATCTGAAATCATTCCACTGGACGATTGTCTCGAGAATTCCGTTGTGGTGTTCGACGACATGATCCTGGAATATCAAAACGAGATTCGTAATTTTTTCACTCAAGGTCGTCACAAAGGATTAGATTGTTTCTACCTGGCACAAACTTTTTCCAAGGTTCCGAAACAACTGCTACGCGATAATGCTAATTTTATTTGCTTGTTTCGACAAGACCACACCAATTTAAAACACGCACATGATGATTACGTAGGGGCTGACATGAATTACAATCTATTTTCTAAATTCTGCTCCCACTGTTGGAACAGTGACGATTTCGGATTCGTGACCACTGACATGACTCGAAAAGCAAACCATGGAAAGTATAGGAATAAAATAAACGTTTATCTAGACGTCTCAGAGGCTAAGAAGAGGAAAATTTCAGATTTGCAACAAGAAGAAAAAAATAAAAAATCAAAGGTCGTAAGAATCTAAAAAATAAAATTTGAAAAAAAAACGTTCCTTTTTTTCAAACGTATGACAAGCATATATAAAATAACCATTATAACAAAAAAGTGAGTGTTAGAAAAGTTGATAGTCTCAAGCGGGTGACGGCAAGAAAACTACGAGAACCGAAGCTGAGAATTCGACGTTTCAGAAACGTTTCGACGTATATAGAAAAATGTCAAAACGTCAATTTCAAGAAGACGAAAATCTCAAATTGCGGGAATATCTAGCCAAACGCTTCAAAGGTTGGAAATGCGAGAATCGCGGATTCTACGAAGAGAAGAAACGTCAAGATCAACCTGTGATCGACACCATCAGCGGTCTAGGTAAAGAAATTAAAGGTGTCACGGAACAAAATAAAAATTTGATCAACGAACTCGTACCACTTGCAGCTAAAAGTTACGCTGTACCCACGCCCATTTCGAGCATTCCTTCGACGCCGTTCGAACTTAAGGACGTACCGGCACGACGTCAAGCCATAGGTAGCACGTCGTCGTCTTCGGATAAGATCGACCTTTGGCACGAGACTACCTGAGCACGGGGAAGTTCGACAAGGATGAAGTGTTCGGATTGTATCCGAGCATGGAAACCAACGAGGGTGTCGTGTGGAAAATTGGGAAATCGAAAGTCACCTTCGAAGGCAAAGACATTAAAGTTAATTTAGGCGATAAGAACAGTTGGACCAGGTATCCGGGTACGGTGGGACTGTGGGAACTCGTTGCCTAAAAGCAGCCGAAAGATTACACCGACGAAGATTACCACAGTTACAGGGAAATTCTAATCATGACGGATGCCATGTACCAGAACAACGATGCCTCGCAGAATAGGGTGAAATCGAGCAACGGTGAGAAGTACAGGAATCTCATCAAACCGATTTGGAACGAGGTGAAGAGTGGAAGCTGCGTCAAACGCTACAACACGTTACCCAAAGAATTCGTTTGGGTGGACGACGTGAGGAAACTCCTCGACCGATTGTTGGTGATAGCCGGCGAAGAAAATGCAGGCAATCGTAATTTCTACAACGAGAAGGTTGGCATCGTGAACATGATCAGCACGAAACTTTCCAACTTCATCGTGAACGACGACAAGGGCATAGGTTACCTGATCAAAATTATCAACACGCTGCCTCCGAGATTCTGGAACGTGGCCGAAGGAAAGGGACTCGTGAACGACATCATCAACAAGTTACCTTTCGAGATGCATTTACCTGGCTACCAGTACTGCGGACCGGGTACCAAACTCGAGAAAAGATTGGAGAGAGGAGACAAGGGTGTGAATCCGTTGGACGCCGCACGCAAAGATCACGACATCGCTTACAACAACACTCGCACCGATCTGGATGCACGTCACGAAGCAGACAAGAAATTGAAACATGCCGCTTTCGAAAGGTTCGTCAGCAGAGACGCTTCTTGGGTGAAAGAGTTGCAGCACTGGGCACCACCATCGCCATGAACACGAAACAAAAATTTGGATGGGGAGTGTAGAAATAAATTACATACAGTAAAAGTAGTGTAATTGGCTATAATACTGGGACGAGAAATGATGAGCCCCCCTCAGGCAGATTTGGCTACACTTAAAACTAGCTCAAGATGTGCATATGAGCTTATTGCTCAAGTGTGGTATTCTGTCTAACCCAAGATTTTTGTAAAAATGCCCTCGGGAATTTCCCGTGAAATGATGAGCCCCTCAGATTGATTTGCCTACACTTACAAAAGCCACATCTGTGAGATTGTTGTCCATAAGCTTGTTAAAAATATACCCCTCTTGATATTGTTTTTGCTACACTTAAAACTAAGCCAAAAATGCTCATAAGAGCTACCCACATACACCCACACCCACCTACACATATTTAATTCCGGTCCACTTACGGTCCACTTACGGTCCACTTACGGTCCACTTCCGGTTCACTTCCGGTCCACTTTCGGTCCACTATCCGGTCCACTTATGGCCTATTTCTGGTTTATTTCTATTGCATCATATTTTGCAACAAATTATTACCCAATATTATGCAATAAATTATTAGGCATGTGTTGTTTTCTGATTGGTTGGTTATGACATAATGTGATGATGTGTTATATTCTGATTGGCTTATTGTTTCAGATGTTTTCAATGCGGTCCGTGCTTAGGCTATATAAAGAGATTTTGCATTGCATATCAGCCAGTATTGTGAGAGTTGTTGAAGAGTAAGGGTATGTTGTTGCAGTGCTCCTCATATTTTTTTAAAAAACACAAAATTATTGCAAATTTATATAAATTGAATTACAAATCTATTTGATTTAATATACAGAATTTTTTATTATTCATATCAAACATATTTGTAATATATTGAACAAAGGGTTTATATCTGCCCCAATTTGTTATACATGACACATGGTATTAGGTTATTGTTTTTCTAGGACATGCCTGTGTAAACATGCATTTGTGCTAGGGCAGTGCTTCTGTACTTATTCTATTTTTGTGCATGTAGGCTATCAGCTTTATACAACCTGTCATAGGTTTATTAAGTATAGAGTTTTGATTTGAACCCCAAGAAATTTTATATAAATACCAAAGCCAAAAATATTAACACACATACACACACACACTACGTATACAAAGCACACTGCTGAACCCAACTGATATTTTTTATTAAGCATAGAATTTTGATTTGAATCCCAAGAAATTTTATATAATAAACCAATAACAAAAATGCCAAATCAAAAATTTTGTAATCAATGCAATAAAAATATATCCAGCTCTAATTGGGCTAAGCACCAATGGAATTGTAATCCAGATAAATGCAGAACTCTCACAAAAATATGCCCAAAATGCCATAGAAAATATAGCATGGAATACTTCACATATAAACATATAGATACTTGTTCTGCACAGTCATCAACATTGCCAAACAAAATTGATTGGAAATATTGGTGTGATTGCTCTGTATAGCTTAGATTGCATGCTAAGTTTTGCAATTTTCTAGACCAGGAGCTGGATCCTGTGCACCAGAAACAGGCTATAAAGTGCCTCTCCACAAATTATGTAAGCATTATGGAGCACACAATACACTTTACAATTTTGATAATCTCAATTTAAATTCAGGAACAAGAGATTTGGATTTGATGTATCTGGAAATATCCCTTCTTTCAAAAAATGTTTGCATCTTGAATCAACCTGCAAACAATATTACATGTTAGGCTGGGCTATCTCAACAGAAGAGGCATGCAGCTTAGTGGTTTCCCGCACTCACACTCTGTAAATACATTCCATGATTTTATTATCCTATTAAAGCACCCAATGCTGCAATTTTTAAATTTTTGCTGAAGAAGATACATGATAACCTCATTTGTGTTCATTATCTGAGAATTGTATGCATGAAAGGGCTGCAGGTGATGATTAAAATCTGCACCACTATAAAACATCCCACTGTCTGTGGTAACAAATTCTGACCTATGGAACCTGTCCAGATGCAGCTGCAAAAATATAAAATGTTTCCAATTTGAGCTCTGATTGGGAAGCTTTGCATGATTTGAGAACCAGTACCCATAACAGGTAAAATTAATACAATAATAAAAAACAACAAAATGCCCTACAATTCTCCTGTAGGTCTAATGTAATACACCCAGAGAGCTTTTATATTAAGTGTTTGTATATTGATTGCTTAGGAAACATGTTTCTTTCTTTCCTTATAACAGAGCTCTGGAATAACCTGCCTGCTGCATAATTTAAGTCTATATGTTTACACCACGTTAATCCTGAAACAGGATATTCTCAGTACGGGCCTACAGTTTTGAAGACTCTAATAACAGAGCTCCTCTGAAATCTTAATCCTAAAACAGGATATTCTCAGTACGGGCCTACAGTTTTGAAGACTCTTATAACAGAGCTGCATAACCTGCCTGCTATATAATCTAAGTCTATATATTTGCAACAGGAAACAGAGCTGCATAACCTGCCTGCTATATAATCTAAGTCTATATGTTTGCAACTGGATGTTCTCAGATTCTTATAACAGAGCTGCATAACCTGCCTGCAATATAACCTGCCTGCTGTATAATCTAAGTCTATATGTTCGCTACTGCCCCTGTTAATCCTGAAACAGGATATTCTCAGTGCGGGCCTACAGTTTTGAAGGCTATGTTTGCCTTCTTCTGTGTAATAGCACGAATTTTGATTCTGTGCCGCTAGGGTGACTCGGCATGACCCACTGAACAACATACTCAAATTTTGAAAAAAATCAATAATTTTATTTCTCTTATAACTCTGAAACTACTGATGCTAGAGACATGGGGCTTGGTGATTTTTCATAGGCATGCCAAAATGCGACTTTTTGATCTCTACAATTTTTCAAAAAAAATCTTGTTCTTCTCTAGATCCTGAATAACTTGCCTATTTTTCAAGATATAGTCATGGGAGTTGTGTATTTCAACTCTGTATGATGTTTAGAAGTTTTGTGAAATAATCGATAATTTTTTGATTTTGTGATTTCTCAAAAACTACAAGTGCTGGAGACCTGGAATCTTTTCAGGTGGATTCTGTGCATGATTCTCTATGTTTTAGGTCTCTATAATTTTTTTGATAGATGCAATATTTAAGCTGCAAATGTCCAATTTATGTTTGTTCTATAAATAGAATTTTATGGAAAGTGCAGTATTAACAGTATTTTGAGAACTATGCATTCTGTGCCACTCCAGCAGGAAGAAATCAACTTGTGGTGCCCTACTGAACAACATACTGAAAATTTGTTGAATTTTGATTATCTCAGAAACTATAAGTGATGGGAACCTGTAATCTTTATATATGTAATGTGCATGCAATTGTCTTCTATTCTACATATAAACTTGAATAACTCAGAAATGATGCATGTTACAGGTCCGGGGGTCTGATATTTGTACTCTACAGGCTGTTGTGCATGTTTTCGAAAAAATCGATACTTTTTTGAATTTGATTATCTCAGAAACTATGAGTGGTGGAGACCTGGAATCTTTTCAGATGTTATGCATATACGATTCTCTATGTTTTGTGTCTCTATAATTTTTTCAAAAAACTTGTAATTTTGCTTATAAACTTGAATAACTCAGAAATGATGCATGTTACAGGTCCGGGGGTCTGATATTTGTACTCTACAGGTTGTTGTGCATGTTTTTGAAAAAATCGATAATTTTTTTGTATTTGATTATCTCAGAAACTATGAGTGGTGGAGACCTGGAATCTTTTCAGATGTTATGCATATACAATTATCTATGTTTTGTGTCTCTACATTTTTTTGTTAATTTTTATACAGACAGGTGTCATTATTACTGCAGGTTAAGATTGTTTGATAGTCACTGGTTCAACAATTGCTATGAATCGTTTGGGGAGTACAGGATGTACATGATTGCATGTCAGAGTTTAAATTGGAAGCATTTTAAATTTTTAAATAAACGTATTAACATGAGACTAGTGCATAGTGATATTGAATTCATCACCACAGATGAGGGAAATTTGTATAGTAAGGTGGATTTTGATACTGACAGGGTTGAGTACTCAAAGCACACATATTTGAAAAAGCTTGTTATGTATTTCCTGTGGCAGAAATTTAGGAATTGTAACCATGATTGTGTTGCTCTGTCACTGGAGGAGAACAACCTGAGTGATACATGCAACTGTGGTAAACAATTATCCTGTCTGCCTGTGCAATAAAACATACGGGCAAAAATAATTAAATTTGAAAAGCCAAACAACATCATGTATTTCAGGCACAAACGTCTGGCAGTGGACAGCAGGAGCATCATCAGCCTAGGGTTGAGGTGATCAAGCTAAATATTCAACATGTTCTTAAAAAATTGCAATATTGTATTTTTGAGTGTGTTGTTGTCTTGGAGGGCTAGCGCTTATAGACATGCCTGAAACACAGAACAATTGTGATAATTATCATCTAGTCATGCACATGTTCCTCTTAGACAGATTTATTGCTAGTTAATTGTATATACAGCAAGGTTCACACTGCAGCAAGTTATGCAATTATGTTTTTTGACAGAAGAAACCTTTCCAAATACATGAAATCTGAGTCACTTTTGGATAATTTTAGACTTGTGTTCCATGGATTGTCAGAGTATGATTTGTTTGCTGTGAGAAGTGAAACTGAGTTCAGATGGTAGCTCAACAGTGAGCATGATTTCAGATACCTGAGCCTGGGATGTCTTGGCAAGAGTGAAAAAATGGTGTATTTCATACAGAGGAGAATTGTTGGATTCTTTGTAAGTTTCTATGATTGCTTCAGGAACAATTTCTGGTTCACAAATACAAATTTTACAGCACTGTACAATTTTCATATGGCCTTTGACCAAACTTCAAACTGGAAACATTTTAATTGTGATATATACTTGAGTTATTCTGATACATTTGAGTTTATAAGTACAAATACAGGCATGGTGTATTCTGGGGCAGATTTTGTCCGCAAGGAAAATTTCCACAATAAAGGAATTATTGATATGAATGAGGTTCTACTGTATCTGTTAGGTCAAAAGTTTAAAAATTGTAGTCCCGATTATGTTATGAAAACTGTTGTGTGTAATTTTGGAGAGATAAGCAATATGACCCTGCTCTTAGACATACCACCAGAACACCATATATAACATGCACACAAATGTCATTTTTGAAAGAAGAGGCATTGCAAGATGTATTAGATCTGAATCACTTGTTGAGGGTTTCAAAATTAGATTCTCAACACTGTCAGAGCATGATGTGTTTGCCATCAACACTGAGACAGAGTTTCACTGGGCACTTGACAGCACATACAGTTTCAAATATCTGAACTTGAGATGTATTACAGATTTTGAGTGCCACAATTATAACACCTACAGGAGAATTGTAGGGCATTTTGTTGTTTTTTATTATTGTATTAATTTTACCTATTATGGGTACTGGTTCTCAAATCATGCAAAGCCAGGGGGATTCTATGATTTTGAGATGCTTCCCAATCAGAGCTCAAATTGGAAACATTTTATATTTTTGCAGCTGCATCTGGACAGGTTCCATAGGTCAGAATTTGTTACCACAGACAGTGGGATGTTTTATAGTGGTGCAGATTTTAATCATCACCTGCAGCCCTTTCATGCATACAATTCTCAGATAATGAACACAAATGAGGTTATCATGTATCTTCTTCAGCAAAAATTTAAAAATTGCAGCATTGGATGCTTTAATAGGATAATAAAATCATGGAATGTATTTACAGAGTGTGAGTGCGGGAAACCACTAAGCTGCATGCCTCTTCTGTTGAGATAGCCCAGCCTAACATGTAATATTGTTTGCAGGTTGATTCAAGATGCAAACATTTTTTGAAAGAAGGGATATTTCCAGATACATCAAATCCAAATCTCTTGTTCCTGAATTTAAATTGAGATTATCAAAATTGTAAAGTGTATTGTGTGCTCCATAATGCTTACATAATTTGTGGAGAGGCACTTTATAGCCTGTTTCTGGTGCACAGGATCCAGCTCCTGGTCTAGAAAATTGCAAAACTTAGCATGCAATCTAAGCTATACAGAGCAATCACACCAATATTTCCAATCAATTTTGTTTGGCAATGTTGATGACTGTGCAGAACAAGTATCTATATGTTTATATGTGAAGTATTCCATGCTATATTTTCTATGGCATTTTGGGCATATTTTTGTGAGAGTTCTGCATTTATCTGGATTACAATTCCTTTGGTGCTTAGCCCAATTAGAGCTGGATATATTTTTATTGCATTGATTACAAAATTTTTGATTTGGCATTTTTGTTATTGGTTTATTATATAAAATTTCTTGGGATTCAAATCAAAATTCTATGCTTAATAAAAAATATCAGTTGGGTTCAGCAGTGTGCTTTGTATACTTAGTGTGTGTGTGTATGTGTGTTAATATTTTTGGCTTTGGTATTTATATAAAATTTCTTGGGGTTCAAATCAAAACTCTATACTTAATAAACCTATGACAGGTTGTATAAAGCTGATAGCCTACATGCACAAAAATAGAATAAGTACAGAAGCACTTCCCTAGCAAAAATGCATGTTTACACAGGCATGTCCTAGAAAAACAATAACCTAATACCATGTGTCATGTATAACAAATTGGGGCAGATATAAACCCTTTGTTCAATATATTACAAATATGTTTGATATGAATAATAAAAAATTCTGTATATTAAATCAAATAGATTTGTAATTCAATTTATATAAATTTGCAATAATTTTGTGTTTTTTAAAAAAATATGAGGAGCACTGCAACAACATACCCTTACTCTTCAACAACTCTCACAATACTGGCTGATATGCAATGCAAAATCTCTTTATATAGCCTAAGCACGGACCGCATTGAAAACATCTGAAACAATAAGCCAATCAGAATATAACACATCATCACATTATGTCATAACCAACCAATCAGAAAACAACACATGCCTAATAATTTATTGCATAATATTGGGTAATAATTTGTTGCAAAACATGATGCAATAGAAATAAACCAGAAATAGGCCACAAGTGGACCGGAAGTGAACCGATAGTGGACCGGAAGTGAACCGGAAGTGGACCGTAAGTGGACCGGAATTAAATATGTGTAGGTGGGTGTGGTTGTATGTGGGTAGCTCTTATGAGCATTTTTGGCTTAGTTTTAAGTGTAGCAAAAACAATATCAAGAGGGGCATATTTTTAACAAGCTTATGGACAACAATCTCACAGATGTGGCTTTTGTAAGTGTAGGCAAATCAATCTGAGGGGGCTCATCATTTCACGGGAAATTCCCGAGGGCATTTTTACAAAAATCTTGGGTTAGACAGAGTACCACACTTGAGCAATAAGCTCATATGCACATCTTGAGCTAGTTTTAAGTGTAGCCAAATCTGCCTGAGGGGGGCTCATCATTTCTCGTCCCAGTATTATAGCCAATTACACTACTAGTAAAAAAAATAACAACATGTCTTGTATAACCGACTTACCGTCCGAACTGCTATGCATCATATTCAAACACACAGTAAACGGAGATGTAGGGAAACTTTTAATCATAGCAAAAACGACGCCGGAATTTCGTATCCCTTGTGAAATGGCTGTCAAGGATTATCTTCGGGAGATCAGTGGCATGAGGTCCAAGCATTAAAATAAATGCTAAATTTGTCAGTCGAGTATGTAAAAATTCAGGAATTGGAAGTGGACAAACCTTACACGATAACTTCCGGTTCAATTGTTTCTACCCAGTATGGTCCCAAGGTGCGTCTGTTGCTCAACGGACAATACAGTCTATTTTTACCAGATCGACACGCTAACATGTTATCCGACGAGAAGCTATCTATTTTAATCGAGAACAAAACTCCAATCGTGTACAAGGGGACAAAGGAACTTCTTGGTAAGAAAACGAAGCACGTAATAGAACTTGTGTAACGGCTGCGCGGAGTATATAAAATAACATACCTTGAAAAAAAAATTACACGAAACACAAAAAAATCTCAGAACATATATATAAATAACATACCGTGAAAAAAAAAATTACACGAAACAAAAAAAAATCTCAGAACATATATATAAATAACATACCGTGAAAAAAAAACATGAAGCCCAAGGGTGTCGTGTACCAAATACCATACTCCAATCTAAAATTCTAGGTGCCCTGGATGGGTTACTCACCAAGAAACAACGCGAGAAGAAACGTTCTTGCTTATCCAAAGGACATGGAATGAAATTACTGCTCAGCACTCCACAATTGAAAAGATTGCAGCGTTCGTGGAAACAGCAAAAGATCGGAGGTTTCATATTCAGCATCCCGGCCATCCTGGCAGCATTGGGGGCCGTTGGAAGTTTGGCTGGGGGTAGCGCCGCCATCGCGAAAACCGTCATCGATTCGAAGAAGAACAAGGCGGAATTGGAAGAACAGTAACGTCACAAGTAGGTGAAACAGGCGATTCTGGCTGCGTCCTTTGACCTACTTTCTCGCCTTAATGGATTTTTCTCGTAAGGCATGAGCAGTGTTGCCAACTCCTCACTCGAAAAATCACCAAGGTTTTTGTTTTACGCACTAAACTAACCTACAATGAGAGAAAAATGGACAGAAAAAGCTCTGGCATCACTTTTTAAGCTATTTTTTATGCTATCTCGTTTTTTGACCTACGTCCTCCAAGACTACACACACATAGCCACGCCCCCCGTAAACCTACGTAGAGTCACGTGACGTCACAAAAGTTAGGTTAACTTAGACCCTTAGTAGTAAGGAGTCATCTGAGCACAAGCCCTAGTGTTGCCAACTCCTCACTCGAAAAAATCACCAAGGTTTTTGTTTTTGGGTCTAACCTAACCTAAAGCAAGGAGTTGGCAACCTTGCTTGAGGTATTTTCTCGCAGTGTTGCCAACTCCTCACTCGAAAAAATCACCAAGGTTTTTTTGGGTCTAACCTAGCCTAAAGCAAGGAGCTGACAACCTTGCTTGAGGCTTGTTTTACAGTGCATAAAGCAAGGTTGCCAACCCACTGGTACTTTTGCCATAGCCTTTTACAAGAAAAAAAAAGAGAAAGGGAAGAGTTAAACAACCGACAGCTTACCCACAGCCTTTTTTGCTCTAACCTAACCTAAAGCAAGGAGGTGGCAACTTTGCTTGTGCAATCAACCCGGTTGACCGCCCTCAAGTAAAAATCAGCGTTGCCAACTCCCCACTCGAAAAAAAATCACCAAGGTTTTTTTTTGGTCTAACCTAACCTAAAGCAAGGAGGTGGCAACTTTGCTTGTGCAATCAACCCGGTTGACCGCCCTCAAGTAAAAATCAGCGTTGCCAACTCCTCACTCGAAAAAAAATCACCAAGGTTTTTTTTTTGGTCTAACCTAACCTAAAGCAAGGAGGTGGCAATTTTGCTTGTGCAATCAACCCGGTCGACCGCCCTCAAGTAAAAATCAGCGTTGCCAACTCCTCACTCGAAAAAAAATCACCAAGGTTTTTTTTTGGTCTAACCTAACCTAAAGCAAGGAGGTGGCAACTTTGCTTGAGGCTTGCCTTACAGCGCATAAAGCAATTTTTGCCAACCTGCACACACTGGGCAAGGAGAGCCGGCACTGGTGTAAAAGAGAGAGAGAGAGATGGGTGGATGGCAACGCAGTATGTGTGTGCGTGTGTGTGTATAATATGTAGCATTATTAACTAGAGTGTGTTGGCAATTTACTTACAACTAAAAAAAAAATAGAGATGCCAACGTTGGTGTAAGATGAAGAGAGAGAGAGAGAGAGAGACCCGTGGCTGGCAACAGTAATAAGCGAATGCGCCATATCGTAATTTTCCAACTCCGTATATCGTGACTTTTGTAAACCTCTCTCGGGGGAACGATGTGCCACACACGCGCGCGCGCGCCTGTATTGTGACGCAAGCAAACAAACAAATAATAATTGTTGTCTTTTAGGATACCTGGCCCCTATAACCTCGCGAGGGTGCGTGGTGCCCAACAAAAAATGTAAAAGTTTTCTAATGGCTGCGGTTATAGATTACCGCACCTCTGTAGAGTTTCACGTGTTTTTTTTTCCCCCAAACTTCCATGAAACCCTACAGAGGACCTCCGTAATGCGTGCAACGTGTACTAACGACTCTAGTGTTATTTGATGTTGTGATATTTTTGGATATAGAGTTTTATTGTGAGATATAGATAAAAATAATTATGTTTATTATAATATTTTCTTGATGAAGATGGAGAATGTATGTGTGTGTTACAAATAAAGTTGCATGCTTTTTTCTAGTGTGTGTGTATGTGTTTTTGATGTTTCGACAGCATCTGAAACGATAAAAAGAAATTTTATTGTTAATTTTCACGTGTAAAAACAACAACAAATTTTTTTTGTGCAAATTTTCTGATTGTCTCGTGCTATAGTGCAAAAAAGATATTGTAACTGATAACTAATGAAATTGACATTTGTAACTGATCTGAACTAGTGAAATTCGTATTGTGCTATTGTAACTGATTGTGCTAGTGCAAAAAATTACTTATTGTGCAAGAAAAGATGTTAAAAACTTGTTAAAACTGCTCTGTGACCCTCTCGTTCTTCACGTCGTAGGCGAAGGACTTCTCTGCAATCAGGATGACACTGCATAGGGTATCCTCGGGCAAGGCATCGTGGAACTCGCAGACGACCTTGATGTTGGTTCGATCGTTGACCACAACCTTCTTTCTCTTAGATGTGTTGATGACGGTCATGGGTCTCCGTGCTTTGAACTCGCTGGGCGTGTAGTACATGTCCACGCTTCCCTCGGTCACGCGTTTGTAAGCTGTGTAAGCTTCGTAAAGTTTGAGGTAATCGTCTTTGGTCACGTCGAGGTTGTAATTCTCGCGCGGGAACACTTCGTTGCGTCCATTCTTCAGATAAACGTTCTTCATCTTGCAGTCGTCGAACTTGCTGGAATCTTTTTCCTGATTCTTGTCCCTCCCGGTCTGAAAGAGCACAACGACGAAATCTGGCATGTCGAACTGTATGTTGTTGAACTGCGTCGTCACGTCGAATTCCATGTGACTTCCCGACGCCATCTTCTGCACGCACTGGTAACCGTGAAAGTGAATCGGCACCTGCGGATTTTTCAAGATCTCCGCTTTGTACTTGAGGGCGTAGTTCGTTTCGTATTCCACCACCGGCATTCTCAATTCCATGCTCCGGATGACGCACTTGGCCGCTTCGGGTAGAGTGTTGGCTATTGGCGTGATGGCGTCCGGACCCAAAGTAGCGTATCGCATCAGTGCGTCGTTGTCGTTGGCCGCTCTTCGAAACGTAACGCGCAGTCCTCCCTTCCACATGATCTCCTTGTAGTCCGAGAAGAAACCCGGCAGCAGACGCATGGGAAAGAGCACCGTGTGACTTCTCGTCGATATTTTGGTCCCGGCTTCGAATCCCCCGGCCTGGTAGTACGCTGCGTCCGTTTTGGATAATTTCAACGTTCCCACTGCCGTCGACGTGATGCCTGGATAATCTATTCTGTCGATGACGGTGTTGTGTTTCCTCACCTCCACCTGCGAGAACAGGTGAGGCACGAAGTTGTCCACGAGTATCAAGTTTGCTGCTGCGGGAAACGCGTCTCCGCTTTCTTTCTTCACCACGTCGAATTGAAGGTAGAGGTCCGCTCTGTGAGGATGAATGAACCCGTCGCCTACGTCCACGTCGTATTCGATCTCCCTGTTCGCTTCGTTCAGATTGGCGAACGTGCGACGGTTGGGAGGGAAAGATTGCAATTCGTAACTTTCGATTTGCTCCATTTTACATGTATGGTTATTTATTATATGTTGATCTCCACGATGGCCGTCGTAGTGGCACCTGCGAAATCTACCACGTCTCCTTTCTCGTTCGTCACCACCAACTCTATGTCGTCTATGCGGTTGCGACATACTGGAAAATAGATCGGCGAAGAGGGCGTGTAGATGATCGGTTCCATGAACTCGGAACTTGGTTTGAAAGTGGCTATGATTCCCGTCTGCTTGTGACTTCCTAACAATCCGTCCGAAGATTTTGTGATCATGCCTTCCGCCACGTTGCAGTGTACGTTCAGAGTCTCTATGGCCAAGAATTTAGGAATGTTGGTTGCCACGTGCTTGATACCAGCTTCGAGTTTGGTGTCGTTCTCGAAACCTAAAAGTTCTCCCATGGTGCCCAGGTCCACGGTCTCCGTCGCGGATAGGATTTCCACTCTGTGCGTGACCGAATTTTGAGAAAGGTATGTGCCTTTGGGTAATTGAGCTTGCAAAGTGGAAAGATTGTATTGGCCTGGCGTGACGACGATGTGTTCGCTTCCGACGCTAATTTTGTTGTTGCGATGCGTAACATTGGGTAAGAGGTACATGCTGTAGAATGCACGCAGAGCCACGGATTTAGGATAGACGATGTCGTCGTGCAGCGTGAGTTTCAAGATTGAAGATTCGCTCGTGAGATGGAACACGCCCATCCTAGTGATGCTGTTTGAGGTTCCACAATGCTTTTTGGAAATCCTCGATCGTAGGGTTATTTATTTTAGAGAGAAACGCGAGCACGGAGAGGCAGAGATGACCGCAGTTCACGTCTCCGAAATCTTGAATGCGTTCGTCGTTGTAGTATATGGAGGTTTTGTTCGTTTTCAGATAATAGACTAAATTTGTAGGTGGAACACCTCCGAAAGAATCGAAAACGAATGCTTTATCATCATTTTTGTGGTAACATATCCAATGCGTGCCTGGATTTTCTTGACCGTCCAAGTTGACTACGCCGCATTCTCTTCTTTTGACGGTTGAAGGTAACGAGTCGGACATGAAAACTCCTCTGAAGTGTTTGATTTGTAACGGTTCGATCAGAGATTCAATGTCTCGGTTGGTGAGTGCTTCTGTTTCTTTTTTTTAAACTTTTTCATCACGCCCTTCCCTTTCTTCTCCATGGCCAGGTTGTGACGTTTCTGTTCTTCCAACTCGGCCTTGTTCTTCTTCGAGTCGATGACGGTTTTCGAGATGGCGGCACTTCCGCCGGCCAAACTTCCAACGGCCCCCAATGCTGCCAGGATGGCCGGGATGCTGAATATGAAACCTCCGATCTTTTGCTGTTTCCGCGAACGCTGCAATCTTTTCAATTGAGGTGTGCTGAGCAGCAATTTCATTCCGTGTCCTTTCGACAAGCAAGAACGTTTCTTCTCGCGTTGTTTCTTGGTGAGTAACCCATCGAGGGTACCTAGATTTTTTAGATTCGAATATGGTAACTGGTACACGACACCCTTGGGCTTCATGTTGATGCTCTATGTGTTATTTTCACGGTATGTTATTTATATATATATTCTGAGATTTTTTCTTGTGTAGTTTTTTTACGGTATGCTATTTATATATTTTCAAGGCCTCGCAGTCGTTACACAAATTCTATTACGTGCTTTGTTTTCTTGCCAAGAAGTTCCTTTGTCCCCTTGTACACAATTCGAATTTTGTTCTCGATTAAAATAGATAGCTTCTCGTCGGATAACATGTTAGCGTATCGATCTGGTAAAAATAGACTGTATTGTGCGTTGAGCAACAGGCGTACCTTGGGACCATACTGGGTAGAAACGATTGAACCGGAAGTTATCGTGTAAGGTTTGTCGACTTCCAATTCCTGAATTTTTACATACTCGACTGACAAATTTAGCATTTGTTTTAATGCTTGGAGATCACTTATTTTTTCAGTCGTCATATCAAAAAAAATTTCAAAGTGTTAGAGAGAAATTTAATTGTTTTTTTCACGATGTGTGTTATTTATATATACTTTTTTTTCATGAGATTTTTGTATCGAAGATTTTTGTGTGTGTTAGAGGAAGAAAGTCCGTGCTTCGGAAAACGCGATGATGTGCGTAATGATATTTTCCGTCTCCTGCATAGACTTGTACCAATCTACTGTGTACCATCTTCTTCCCTGCCTTGCCTCGTGCAATTCATCGAACCTATCGTTCAATTTTTCCCCTGCAGCCGAAAGCAGAATGTTGAGATCACCGCACCTCAGGCCGCTGATCTCCCGAAGATGGTCCTTGAGAACCATTTCACAAGGGATGTGAAATTCCGGCGTTGTTCTTGCTATGATCACAAGTTTATTAACATCTCTGTTAACTACCTTTTTGAATATTTTAGATAGTAGTTCGTGCGGCAAATCAGTTATGCGAGACATGTTGTAATTATTATTATTTTTTACTCTATGTTATTTATATACCCCACCCCAATTTTTGTTTTGTTTTCATGGCGATGGTGGTGCCTAGTGCGGCGACCCGTTCACCCAACGATGCGTCTCTACTCACGAACCTTTCGAAAGCTGCGTGCTCTAACTTTCTGTCTGCTTCGTGACGTGCATCCATATCCGTCTGCGTGGTGTTGTAGGCGATGTCGTGATCTTTGCATGCGGCATCCAACAGATTCACACCCTTGTCTCCACTCTCCAATCTTTTCTCGAGTTTGGTACACGGTCCGCAGTACTGGTAGCCAGGTAAATGCATCTCAAAAGGTAACTTGTTGATGATGTCGTTCACGAGTCCCTTTCCTTCGGCCACGTTCCAGAATTTCGGAGGCAGCGTGTTGATGATTTTGATCAGGTAACCTATGCCCTTGTCGTCGTTCACGATGAAGTTGGAAAGTTTCGTGCTGATCATGTCCACGATGCCAACCTTCTCGTTGTAGAAATTACGGTTGCCTGCATTCTCTTCGCCGGCTATCACCAACAATCGGTCCACGAGCTTCCTCACGTCGTCCACCCAAACGAATTCTTTGGGTAACGTGTTGTAGCGTTTGACGCCGCTGCCCGTTTTGACCTGGTTCCAAATCGGTTTGATGAGATTCCTGTACTTCTCGCCGCTGCTCGATTTCACCCTATTCTGCGAGGCGTCGTTGTTCTGGTACAAGGCATCCGTCATGATCAGAATTTCCTTGTAACTGTGGTAATCTTCGTCGGTGTAATCTTTCGGCTGCTTTTTGGCGACGAGTTCCCACAGTCCCACCGTACCCGGATATCTGGTCCAACTATCCTTGTCGCCTAAATTGACTTTAATGTCGTTGCCTTCGAAGGTCACCTTCGATTTCCCAATCTTCCACACCACACCGCCGCCTTCGCTGGTTTCCATGCTGGGATACAATCCGAACACTTCATCTTTGTCGAATTTCCCCGTGCTCAGGTAGTTTTGTGCCAAAGGTCCCAACTCGATTTTATCCGAAGACGACGTGCTACCAATGGCTCGACGTCGTGCCGGTGCATCCTTCAGTTCGAACGGCGTCGAAGAAATGCTCGAAATGGGCGTGGGTACGGCGTAACTTTTAGCTGCGAGCGGTACGAGTTCGTTGATCAAATTTTTATTTTGTTCCGTGACACTTTTAATTTCTTTACCTAGACCGCTGATGGCATCGATCACAGGTTGATCCTGACGTTTCTTCTCTTCGTAGAATCCGCGATTCTCGGATTTCCAACCTTTGAAGCGTTTCGCGAGGTAATCGCGAAGCTTGAGATTTTCGTCTTCGATTTTTCGTTTCGTCATGACGTTATTTATATACGTCGTTTCTCACAACGTTGCAACGTTTAGAAAGTCGTTGATTTTGTTTCTGTATTTTCCGTCGTTGGGTTTCCTCGTCATGTCGATCGTCGCGAATCCGAAATCGTCACCGTTCCAGCAAGTAGAGCAGCAGCCTTCCGAAAATTGATTGTAGTTCATGTCTCCGCCTACGTAGTCATCGTACGCGTGCTTGAGGTTGGTGTGATCTTGACGAAACAAACATATGAAATTAGCGTTGTCGCGTTATAACTGTTTAGGAATTTTGGAAAACGTTTGAGCTAGGTAAAAACAATCCATTCCTTTGTGACGACCTTGCGTGAAAAAGTTGCGAATTTCATTTTGATTTTCCAGGATGGCGTCGTCGAACACGACGACTGAATTTTCACGACAATCGTCGAGTGGTTTTATTTCCGAGGCGAACGTTGCAATGTCCAGACCATCGTACAGTTTCATCAGTTGCTGGTATTTGGATTGCTCCAAACTTTTCGAGAACACGTACAGGTGCCTGTTCTTCCAATCTAACCAATTCGGTGCGAGGAGAAAATTGTCCACGAGCAGTGTCGTTTTCCCACACCCCGAAGGACCTACGATCAGACAGCGGATGCTGTCGGGAAGCAACTCGCCGTTCTTTTTCTTCGTTTGACTTTCCGGATCCGGTAGACGCTTCACCACGTTCCACGTACTCACAAGATCACTTCGTTCGCGTCGATCCAACTCTTTTCCGGAAGTCCCAGCCATTTGACAAACAGTTTGTCACCTTTCCTACGCAATACTTTCTCGATGAGGTACGTGTCGGGGTGTTTCGTTTTAGAGATTTCCTCTTCGTAAAATCTTCCTTTCAAAATCTCGCCGCTACTATCTTTTATTATATACGTGTGTCGGTTTCCGGGTAGAACTCGAACCACGGTAAAGAGTTCCGTGCTCCAGTTTCGTGTGAATCCCTTCTCGAAGGTGCGTTTGAATTTGCTGATCCTCACCTGGTCTCCAATTTTGAATTTAGCTTTCTTTGTCGTGGGTGTGTACTTTGGACAGTAAACGGTAGAAATTAAACGCTGCTCGTCGGACTTGGTAACGTCGGCTGGCTTCATGCCTATCGTTCTGTGTACCGTATCATTATAGGTGTCGACGAGTTCCGGCAGGATGTCGACCCATTTGTAATTTCCCCGAAGCGTGAATCGTTTCCACATGTGTGTTTTCAAGGTTCGATTGAATCTTTCCACGATGCTGGCTTTGATGTGACTGAAGGTCGAATAATGTCGAATGCCATGTTTTTGAATAAACTTTTGGAATACGGAGTTGTAAAATTCTTTACCGTTGTCCGTTTGCAGAAACCGAGGTCGTCTGCCGCCGCTTTCGCGAAAAATTAATTTGAATGCTTCCGTGACGCACGTTCCCGTTTTCGCCTTCAAAGGTAGAGCCCATGCGAATTTCGAAAACGTGTCTATGACGGTGAGAAGGTACTTGTTGCCCTTGTTCAATTTATGCACGTTTTTCAAATTGCCGCTGCTCATCTCCACGAGGTCACTTTGCCAGAGGTCGTCGATGCCCTTGGTTACCACAGCCAAACGTTCGTAGTTACGGCGTGCAGGTTTATGCAATTCTTCGACGATGGCTTGCCTAGACATTTTTTAGAGATTACGTTTCAAGAGAAGCACCAGCGTGATGGGATTCAAAGAGGGTGGCACTTCGCTCGTGTTTTGAATGATCAGCTTATCGCCGGCACTCACGTCGAAAACGGTGAGATCTTCGTCTTCGTGTATTTCATATATGTTGCGCGTTTCGTTCCAACGTGCCAGAGGAATGTTTCCTTCTTTCTGGACACCACGATTCGATATCAAGGTCATGGTGGGAACGCTAGCTTTTCTACCGTGAGACCTGTACGAAAATTCGTTTATCTGAATCGTGCCATCGAGGAGAAACTTGTAGTACGGATGATAAGGATGTAACATGTACAGTTTGTTACCTTCGACGAACGTGGAGATTCTCTGTTGATTGGGTACGCTGTTGATTTCGATGGCTTGCAGAGAATGCAGTTTAGCGAATTTAGTGTCGACGCTAACGAGGTTGCTGTGAAGCTGACCCAGTGTGTTTTGTACGGGCAACAAATATTCGACTATGGTATCCGTTACTGTAGAAAACGACGGTTTGATTTTCACTTCCACGTTCAACTGCTTGTAGTTTTCGTTGAGTTCTTGCAGCTTGGCACCGAAAGAGGCCAGCGTCGATTCCTGCGTGGATTCCAGCACTCCAACTTGATTTTTGATGTTGACGACAATACTCTGAAGGTTCTCGACTTGATTCAATTTCGAACTTTTCTCGGTAAGATCGTTCACGATGCTTCGCATCTCGGTAAACTGCATGTGAAGATCGGCGACGCTCTGCGAAGTGGGCAGCGTCGACACCATTTTTCGATTGAAATTGGTGTAATTTGGCCAAATCATTTTGAAGCGAATCTACGCTCAACTGTATATTTTGAACGCTGTCGTAAGAAGGTACGTCGACATAATTTTTTATCAGCGTTTACAGTTCGGAATCGATTTTCAGAATGGGGTCGAGACATTGCGTTTGGAGCGTAGCGATTTCCGACTCTAAACTTTTGTTTAAGGTTTCCTGCAAAGCGATCAAATCGGTCCTCAACTTTTTAATTCGGACGTCCAACATGAGAATCTCTTCTGCGTGGTCTACACCCTTGGTGTTGCCGAAAATGTCGTTAGGCATTTTTGGTTAACGGTTATTTATAATAGGATAGACGATACGTAATTCTACGAAGAGAGGAATGAGTTTATCGTAATCTCCTAGGAGTTGAACGTAAAGATAATCTCCTGCAGAAACATCGTACGTAATGTTAGAAAGCATCTTGTCGTGCTTGATTCGAAAAATGTTCTTGCCGGTAGATATTTTGATTTCGCCTACGTTTTCCGGATTCACGGTGATTTGAAGTTTCCCGTCGATCGGAATTTCGTAAAAATGTAAATTGTTGTTGAAGACGTAAAACATCTTGCCCACATCATCATCCAATTTCGTCCAAATACTGTTGAGATGAACAATCAGTAGACCATTGAGTTTAGTTAACATGGAAGGTAGATCTGTCGTCGTGCGGTGTACAGTCTCCATGTTGGTTTGTTTTCGAAAACCAAAGAGATTCATGCTGGTTATTTAAGAAAAAAATTGAGAACATATCTAATATAAACAACACCACAAATAGTAACTTCATCTATGGTAGATCATTTATGGTTTTGGGGTCTAATATAAATAACACCACAAATAGTAACTTCATCCATGGTAGATTATTTATGCTTGGGGGTCTAATATAAATAATTACTACAAATAGTAACTTCATCTATGGTAGATCATTTATGGTTTCGGGGTCTAATATAAATAACACCACAAAAAAAATGTGCAATTTTTAGTAACCATCTTTTTTTTCTTAGCAAAAATGGAGAAGAAGGAAGCGAAACGTGCATGCGACGACTGTGGGAAATATATATCCATCTCTAACTTGAGTAGACATCGGAAGGATGTGCATGGGGGAGGATCAAGTAAGAGAGAGCTCGATGTTGACGATCAAGCGCCACGAAAAAAGCAGAAAAGTGCCGGCGAAAATATTAGAAATATTTTAACCAAGGAGACTTTCCAATCTGAAGAAACATCTGATCTAAACAACTTTTTTCATTCGGTCAAAACCAAGTAAATTTCGTCTATCACCGAAGCTTTGTTGCAATGCTCGTTGAAAATCCACCTCATCGTTTCCGTCATTTACGAAAACGTAAAAAAAGAGCGAGAAACTTTCCATCATTACACTGGTGTAAAGAGCCTCCACGCCGCCGACGTCGATGAGGTGGATGCCATTTGCAACCAGATGTTTGACGCTTTGTTGAACAAGCACGAGACTTTCGAACAACGCGGATCGGGTTGGACACTTTGCGGTTCGCCTCACACTTTAACTTTGAAGGTGGCACGATACAACCCGATGGGAGCATCCAGCTACATCAATTTGCCTCGGGAAATAGCCGGTAAGAAAGCCATAATCAACATTCAAAATGAAGATAACAGATGCTTTTTGTGGTGCATCATTGCCGATCATCACCCAGCCGATAATGACAAACATTGTTTATACCACTACAACAAGCCAGAATATCTCTCAGAATTTGAAAAACCTATGGCTGGTATTAATTACCCCGTAAATCTACGAGACATTAGTAAATTTGAGGCACAGTACAAGACAGATAAAAACGAAAGTATAGCAGTACACATCTTCGGATTAGACAAAAACATCACCATCTACGTTCTCAGACACAGCAACATTAAAAGTAATCGCGTCATCAGATTACTCCTGATCGAATATGATGATAATTATCATTACTGTCTAATCCAGAATCTTCCAAAATTAACAAGAAGTCAAATTACCACACATCAACATAAAATTGGAGTATGCGACAGATGTCTGAGTATATTCTACGGTCAAGGAAAAAAGAATGCTGATGAAGAACTCCGAGATCATCATGAAATATGCAGTAAACATTCGGCTACGACTATCAAAATGCCCTCTCGAGACATGACATTTTCCAACTACGAGGCATTACTCTGGCATCCCGTGGTGATATGCGCCGACTTTGAAAGTTTCCAACTTCCACTCGCCACATGCGAACCGAATCCCAGCGTATCGAGCACCACCGAAATTCTACATCACGAAGCCTGCGCTTTTGCATTGATGGTCAACAACACATGCGATGTTATTTTACATCGCGGCAATGATGCTCCACAAAAATTTGTTCAAACCTTGAAACAGATGGCCATACAATTCGCTCCTCTACTAAGAGAAGACAAAGCAATGGAGCCTCTTACCCAGGAAGAGAAGAAAGCATACGACCTTGCCTCTCAGTGTGATGTGTGCGAAAGTAACTTCACCCTCGAAAATGTCAAAGTTCGCCACCACAATCATCACACGGGAAAATATGTGGCCCCCCTGTGTAACAACTGTAATCTACAAATCAAGAAACCAAATTTTATTCCTGTATTCATTCACAATTTGGAGGGCTACGACGCCAAAATCTTCATAAAGGAGATGGGATGCGACGCTCAACCCATTAGCGTCATAGCTCGCACCAACGAGAAATTCATTTCATTCAGCAAGAAGGTGGACGTTGGAAATGGCAATCACATACAAATTCGCTTCTTGGACTCCTACAATTTTCTGTCTTCGAGTTTGGCGACACTGGCATCTCAACTCACCGACGATGATTTGGTCGCCACCAGAAAATGTTTCGGCGACCAACATTTAGCACTGTTGAGACGCAAGGGTGTTTACCCATACGAATATATGACGGATGCTTCCAAATTCTCAGAAACATCGTTACCACCGAGAGAAGCATTCTACAGTCGTCTTAGCGACACCTGTTGCACCGAAGAGGACTACCATCATGCTCAGCTCGTCTGGTCTACATTATCTTGTCAAACCATGGCCGACTATCACGATCTGTATCTGAAACTGGATGTTACGCTATTGAGCGACCGTTTTCATCTCCATCGCTCGAGAGGAATGGCAGCATATGGTTTGGACCCCGCTTTCAGCTACACCACACCGGGTTATTCTTGGCAGGCGATGTTAAAATCCACGAAGGTGAAGATAGAACTCATCAAAAACGTCAATCAACTTTTGTTTGTCGAAGAGGCAAAACGTGGTGGAATCGTCCAGTGTCCCCTTCGATACGTCAAAGCCAACAATCGATATGTTGGCGATTTCGATGCAGGGAAACCGACAAACTTCTTGGCATACTGGGACATGAACAACCTGTATGGTTATGCCATGTCCGAGCCTCTGCCCATCGGAGAATACGAATGGATGAGCGAGCAGGAACTTCAAGATTGTTTAGAATGGAGCGAAGATCATGAAAATGGATGTTTCCTGAAAGTAGATTTGGAATATCCTGCATCGCTTCATCAAGAACACCATGGATTTGCGATGGCACCTGTAATGGAAACGGCTCCGGAGAAAAAGCTGATGCTCACCTTCAAGAGCAAAGAGAATTACGTGGTGCATTATCGTCTCCTACAATTCTACCTCCAGCATGGATTGGTTTTGAAGCATGTGCACTCGGGATTGAAGTTTAAACAGACCAGGTGGCTAGCACCCTATATCGACGGCAACACTCAACGTCGAGCATCAGCTTCTTCTTCCGCAGACAAAAACCTATACAAATTGATGAACAACAGCATCTACGGCAAGAGCATGGAAGATGCGAGGAAAAGAAGAAATATCAACTTGGTCTCCGACCCGAAGAAAATAAACAAGCTCGTCGCTCAGCCCACGTACAAGAACTTCACGATACTGAGCGACACGTTGGTATTGATCGAACGTGCTCTCAGAAACATAACATTCAACAAACCAATCGCCGTGGGAGTCGCGATCCTCGAGTTGTCGAAGCTGGCCATGTACAAGTTTCACTACAACATCATGAAACCACGCTATGGAGAGGCGATCGAGGTGGTTTACACCGACACAGACAGCTTCGTGTACAACATCCACACCGATGATCTATACGAAGATCTGAAAAACATGAGCCAGCATTTCGACTTCTCGAACTATCCAAAAGATCACGCTCTCTTCGACAACAGCCAGAAAATGACGATCGGGAAGATGAAGGATGAAGTCAACGGCCGCATCATCACAGAGTTTGCGGGTCTTCGAGCGAAAATGTATGCCGTGAAAATCCAGGACGAGACCGAAATAAAAAAAGCAAAAGGGGTGGGGCGTTCGAGCACAAACAAACTGACCGTAGAACATTACAAGTCGTGCTTGTTCGACAAAAAAATCAAACGCATGACCGAACATCGGATCACGAGCACCATCGACCAGTTGCACACATCCACGATCAACAAAGTGGCGCTTGATCCCCACGACACCAAATTGAGGCTACTCGACTGCAACATCCACACCCGAGAATGGGGATGTCATGACGAGGAAGAAATCTGCTCGCACCATTAGACTTCTCAATCAAAAAGTATGTATTATTTCTTGCACCACTTTTTTTTTTTAAAAAAACAATCATTCACACTAATTTTTGCATTCACACTTTTTTTATATTTTTCTATCATTTTTTTAAAAAAAAACAATCATTCACACTTTCTTTTTATATTTTTCTATCGTTTTTTTTTTAAAAAAAAACAATCATTCACACTAATTTTTGCATTCACATTTTTTTTATATTTTTCTATCATATTATGTACACTATTTTGAGGATATTTTTTTTCAGATGCAGCACCCTACGGAAACTTTTTTACTTTTTACACTTTCTATTCTTAACCAAAATTTTTTCTTTTTTCATTCATAAAACACACACATTACACACGGAGGTCCTCTGTAGGGAGTTATGGGGGGGGTTAAAAAAAAAACACGTGAAACTCTACAGAGGTGCGGTAATCTATAACCGCAGCCATTAGAAAACTTTTACATTTTTGGTTGGGCACCACGCACCCTCGCGAGGTTATAGGGGCCAGGTATCCTAAAAGACAACAATTATTATTTGTTTGTTTGCTTGCGTCACAATACAGGCGCGCGCGCGCGTGTGTGGCACATCGTTCCCCCGAGAGAGGTTTACAAAAGTCACGATATACGGAGTTGGAAAATTACGATATGGCGCATTCGCTTATTACTGTTGCCAGCCACGGGTCTCTCTCTCTCTCTCTCTCTTCATCTTACACCAACGTTGGCATCTCTATTTTTTTTTTAGTTGTTAGTAAATTGCCAACACACTCTAGTTAATAATGCTACATATTATACACACACACGCACACACATAATGCGTTGCCATCCACCCATCTCTCTCTCTCTCTTTTACACCAGTGCCGGCTCTCCTTGCCCAGTGTGTGCAGGTTGGCAAAAATTGCTTTATGCGCTGTAAGGCAAGCCTCAAGCAAAGTTGCCACCTCCTTGCTTTAGGTTAGGTTAGACCAAAAAAAAACCTTGGTGATTTTTTTTCGAGTGAGGAGTTGGCAACGCTGATTTTTACTTGAGGGCGGTCGACCGGGTTGATTGCACAAGCAAAATTGCCACCTCCTTGCTTTAGGTTAGGTTAGACCAAAAAAAACCTTGGTGATTTTTTTTCGAGTGAGGAGTTGGCAACGCTGATTTTTACTTGAGGGGGGTCAACCGGGTTGATTGCACAAGCAAAGTTGCCACCTCCTTGCTTTAGGTTAGGTTAGACCAAAAAAAAACCTTGGTGATTTTTTTTCGAGTGAGGAGTTGGCAACGCTGATTTTTACTTGAGGGCGGTCAACCGGGTTGATTGCACAAGCAAAGTTGCCACCTCCTTGCTTTAGGTTAGGTTAGAGCAAAAAAGGCTGTGGGTAAGCTGTCGGTTGTTTAACTCTTCCCTTTCTCTTTTTTTTTCTTGTAAAAGGCTATGGCAAAAGTACCAGTGGGTTGGCAACCTTGCTTTATGCACTGTAAAACAAGCCTCAAGCAAGGTTGTCAGCTCCTTGCTTTAGGCTAGGTTAGACCCAAAAAAAACCTTGGTGATTTTTTCGAGTGAGGAGTTGGCAACACTGCGAGAAAATACCTCAAGCAAGGTTGCCAACTCCTTGCTTTAGGTTAGGTTAGACCCAAAAACAAAAACCTTGGTAATTTTTTCGAGTGAGGAGTTGGCAACACTAGGGCTTGTGCTCAGGTGACTCCTTACTACTAAGGGTCTAAGTTAACCTAACTTTTGTGACGTCACGTGACTCTACGTAGGTTTACGGGGGGCGTGGCTATGTGTGTGTAGTCTTGGAGGACGTAGGTCAAAAAACGAGATAGCATAAAAAATAGCTTAAAAAGTGATGCCAGAGCTTTTTCTGTCCATTTTTCTCTCATTGTAGGTTAGTTTAGTGCGTAAAACAAAAACCTTGGTGATTTTTCGAGTGAGGAGTTGGCAACACTGCTCATGCCTTACGAGAAAAATCCATTAAGGCGAGAAAGTAGGTCAAAGGACGCAGCCAGAATCGCCTGTTTCACCTACTGTCACAACCTGGCCATGGAGAAGAAAGAGAAGGGGGTCATGAGGAAGTTTAAAAAAAAGAAACAGCACTCACCAACCGAGACATTGAATCTCTGATCAAACCATTACAAATCAAACACTTCAGAGGCGTTTTCATATCCGATTCGTTACCTTCAACCGTTAAAAATAGAGAATGTGGAGTAGTCAACTTGGACAGTCAAGAAAATCCAGGCACGCATTGGATATGTTACCACAAAAATGCAAATAACAACAAAGCATTTGTTTTCGATTCCTTCGGAGGCTTTCGGAGGTGTTCCACCTACAAATTTAGTTCATTATCTGAAAACGATCAACCTGTACTACAACGACGAACACATTCAAAATTTCGGAGACGTGAACTGTGGTCATCTCTGTCTCTCCATGCTCACGTTTCTCTCTAAAATAAATAAGCCATCGGTGGAAGATTTCCAGAAAGCATTGTGGAACCTAAAGCATCACGATGGGCGTGTTCCATCTCACGAGCGAATTTTCGATCTTGAAACTCACGCTGCACGACGACATCGTCTATCCTAAATCCATAGCTCTGCGTGCATTCTTCAGCATGTACCTCATACCTAACGTCACGCAGCACAACAACAAAATTAGCGTCGGAAGTGAACATATCGTCGTCACGCCAGGTCAATACAATCTTTCTACTTTGCAAGCTCAATTACCCAAAGGCACGTACCTTTCTCAAAATTCGGTCACGCACAGAGTGGAAATCTTATCGGCGACGGAGACCGTGGATCTGGGCACCATGGGAGAACTTTTAGGTTTCGACAACAATCACCCAAAACTAGAAGCTGATATCAAGCACGTAGCAACCAATATTCCTAAATTTCTAGCCATAGAGACTCTGAACGTACACTGCAACGTAGCGGAAGGCATGATCACGAAATCTTCGGACGGATTGCTGGGAAGTAACAAGCAGACGGGAATCATAGCCACGTTCAAACCAAGTTCCGAATTCATGGAACTTATCATCTACACACCCTCTTCGCCGATCTATTTTCCAGTATGTCGCAACGGCATAGACAACATAGAGTTGGTGGTGACGAACGAGAAAGGAGACGTGGTGGATTTCGCAGGTGCAACGACGACGGCCGTCGTGGAGATCAACGTATAATAAATTACACATAGTGAAAATGGAGCAAATCGAAAGTTACGAATTGCAATCTTTCCCTCCCAACCGTCGCACGTTCGCAAATTTGAACGAAGCGAACCGGGAGATCGAATACGACGTGGACGTAGGCGACGGGTTCGTTCATCCTCACAGAGCGGACCTTTACCTTCAATTCGACGCGGTGAAGAAAGAAAGCGGAGACGCGTTCCCCGCAGCAGCAAATTTGATACTCGTGGACAACTTCGTGCCTCACCTGTTCTCGCAGGTGGAGGTGAGGAAACACAACACCGTCATCGACAGAATCGATTATCCAGGCATCACGTCGACGGCAGTGGGAACATTGAAATGATCCAAAACGAACGCAGCATACTATCAAGCGGCGGGGGGAGGTTTCGAAGCGGGGACGAAAATATCGACGAGAAGTCACACGGTGCTCTTTCCCATGCGTCTGCTTCCGGGATTCTTCTCGGACTACAAGGAGATCATGTGGAAGGGAGGACTGAGAATCACATTTCGAAGATCGGCCAACGACAACGACGCACTGATGCTATACGCTACTTCGGGTCCGGACGGCACCACGCCACTGCCCAACACTTTACCCGAAGCAGCCAAGTGCGTCATCCGGAGCATTGAGAATGCCGGTGGTGGAATACGAAACGAACTTCGCCCTCAAGTTCAAAGCGGAGATCTTGAAAAGTCCACAGGTGCCGATTCACTTTCACGTTTACCAGTGCGTGCAAAAATTAGCGCCAGGAAGTCACATGGAATTCGACGTGACGACGCAGTTCAACAACATACAGTTCGACATGCCAGATTTCGTCGTAGTGCTCTTTCACACCGGCAGGGACAAGAATCAGGAAAAAGATTCCAGCAAGTTCGACGACTGCAAGATCAAGAACGTTTATCTCTAGAATGGTAGGAACGAAGTGTTCCCGCGCGAAAATTGCAACCTCGACATGACCAAAGATGATTACTTCAAACTTTACGAAGCGTACTCTGTTACAAGCGCGTGACCGAGGGAAACGTGGACATGTACTACACGCCCAGCGAATTCAAAACCCACAGGCCGATGTTCGTCATCAATACCACAAAAAGGAAGCAGGTGGTGGTCAACGATCGAACCAACATCAAGATCGTCTTCGAGTTCAACAGTCCATTGCCCGAGGATACCGTGTGCAGCGTCATCCTGGTCGCCGAGAAGTCCTTCGCGCACGACGTGAAGAACGAGAGGGTCACGGAGCAGTTTTAAAAAAAAATCCTAAAAAAATTGCGACATACTAAAAAAAATCAATACATTTTTTTAGGTTATATAAAATATAATGTAAGTTAGTTCGGTGTGCAAATAAAAAAAAACAAATGATAGGTTAAGTTATATCACTGAAGATCGTAAAAAAATCGTAAGATAGGTTAAGTTATATCACGTAAGATCGTGATCGAGTGAGGTGTTGGCAACACTGCGAGAAAATGAGGCTTATACCTTACAAGAGAAAACCATTAAGTCGAGCCCCACCGAGCCCCACTCCGAGCCCCATTTTCGGGCGTTGAACCGGGCTTCTACCACTACTAGTAAAGTAGGTCAAGGCACGTAGAGGCTCTCGTGTAGTTTAGCACGTAATAAAAAAAATGAATATGTTAAGTTATATCACGTAAGATCGTGGCATTCGTACCAAGTGTGAGGTGGGAAAAAGGGAAATTTTACTAAAACATCGCTAAATGCTAAAACATCGACAAAAAATTGTCAAAATATGTCAAAACTCATATTCAATTGATAAAAAAAGAGGATACAAATGCATACCTACCAAGTGTGAGTGGGAAAAAAGGGAAATTTTACTAAAACATCGCTAAACGCTAAAACATCGACAAAAAAATTCTCAAAATATGTCAAAAACTGATATTCAATTGATAAAAAAAAAGAGGCTACAAATGCATACCTACAAAGTGCTGCGTAGAAACAACTAATTTCCACTACTTAAAATCTTGCTGCTTTTGACAAAGATTTTACAAGGCGAAAATATAACATTCATCGTTCACACTGGGTACAAAGGTGCAAAATTATCTACCATATATTTGTAAAATAGGCTATTAAAATTGAACGACAAAGTTGCAAAATTTCATTGATTGACATATTTATTTCATGTCATGTTTCTCATAGTGCACATAATGCTTGTATACCGGAATGTAATGCATTATTGAGAAAGTACTGAATATCCTTTGTGTCAAGGAAAAAAAAACACGACCTTTACACTTCGAACCGCACAATTCCGACAACGTATACACAATAATGCAGATATACAAATCGCAATCATCACTTTTCTTTCGTGTTAACTAAAGGAATATTAGTAGTAGTTAAACTTTGAACATCCATGTAATCAACATTACCAATCAGCTGGGTTCACAAATCCTCGTAGTTTGCGCTGATGAAACGCTAACATTTCTTGCACTAATATAACGGAGCAATTACAAAATTTCTGGAGTATCACCGATTGCTTTCAAATTCGACATACGCACTAATTTTGGCGTCCTAATCACGAATCTACAGTTAAAAATTGGCGGTCACGTCTAGAAAATGCGAAATAAGTCCGCAAGGGGGGTCCGTGAACGAAGTAAACACCTGTGATTTATGAAGGAAAGAAAATTTTTTGCAATGATTAGCGTTCAAAAGCTATGTTTATGAATACCCTGAAATTTAACTATGCTTGCCTAACCTAACCTAACCTAACCTAACCTTACGTGAATGGTAAAAAAAAGTAAAAAGGTAAAGTGTTCCCCTGTGCATAGCACCACGCCATGAAGGCGTATAGGGGGTGTGGGGGTAACGCCCCACACTTTGCCTACGTTAATGGTTCGTGCGGCAAGCATGTTTTCCAAATTTACTGAAGACGTCATATGTCACATGTAAAGCAACGCTCCTTGGAACGGATAGCAAACTTCACTTGTTCCATCATCAAGAATGGAGACCATTAGTATCGACAATCATAGCGGTAATAGCGGTAATGTATGCACGGTATTTTGCATTTTCTAGACGTAACCGCCAATTCTTAACTGCAGATTCGAGATTTCGAGGTCAAAATTAGTGACTATACCAAATTTGAAATCAATCGGAGATACTCCTGGTGTTCTGTAATTATACCAATATAACATATAATTGAGTTTAGTTATATACACGAACGCATAAATTTACGTGATTCTTACTCTGAAATGAATACGTTTACAGGATCTCGTTTTCGACCTCCTAGCTTACTCAATTGGTACATTTCCTCAAAACATAGGACCAGTCGTTTGATGTAATCACTTATCAGCCTCTTTAGCATCGCAGATTGATGCCCGTTTCGGAGTTCCCTCTCAGCAAAGTTCCTTTGTCTAACAGAGAGACATCTGTTGGGTAAATGGAAAACTACTAGGGATTTACGTATGATGCTTCTCGAGTCCTCTTGTTATATAAGCTCCTTGATATACAAGTATGTACATTTTCATTAGCGTCTACGACCATCACCTTCTCAAACTGGAGAAAGCCGAATGGCTTCTTCTAGTCACGTGAGCGACGTCATCATCTGTAGGCGAGACAGCCGCCATGTTTGATTTATGTGGTGGAAGAAATGTTGGACTTTTTTAGTGAATGTGGAATTGCAGTGCAATTTTAAGAACTGCAACGAAATTTAAGTGAAGTGTGAACGTACAAGAAATATGGTCTATAAGTGTTGAGTACCCCAGTGTAGAGGAAATTATGATGAGAACAGTAAAACTAATGTATTTAGATTTCCTCAAGATGTTACTAGAAAAGAGAAATGGATTAGGGCAATTCCACGTAATTTTATCCCTAGGATCAACTCCAGTGTAAGTAACACAGATTTTATACTTATCAATAAACTTGAGAAATAGCTTAGTTCACAATGTAAAGATTTAATGTGCACGAAATAGCCATCTTACAAACTTTTAGATTTGCTGAAGTTTGTTTTTAACTTGTTTCTTGCAAATCATTTTTGATCACCAGTATCGAATTGGTAAATATAACCAAGCTAATTTATTTAGAAATGTCAAATAATTTAACTTGAATTACCAAATTTGGTTAACGTTACATAGTTGTTTATCGTTGCAAAATGAATTGTACAACGTTATAAAATATTGTTACATCTGCCAAAGCAGTCTAGTGCTTCGATAGCATGTTCGTTATCGAGACTTCCACATAATTTATACAAATATTCAGTTTCAAAGTATGCTTACGGAGAGAAAACTATAGAACTTAGCAAGATTGAGAAATACGAACATTTATATTCTTACTTTTGTGCCTCTTTTGGTTAATCGGAGATAACGGAAGACAAGTTGATATTTATGTTATGCATTGAAATACAAAGTACACTGTATAACAACAAGCACTTTGATGGAATATTTCCTTGTATAATTATACAAGAATATATTGTTTATGTTTCAAATAAAAGTTTTCACAGAAAAAGCATACTTTTTAACCGAGTTATGTGAATAAGCAAACATAGTCATTTTCTTTAACTTGGGTTTTCTTAAGTGTATTTAATAAAATTCTGTACTTCCATGTGTATAAATTATTTTGGCTCTACAAACTTTCATGTGATATTTTTTTTTTTATTCCTAAACAGAATGGTTCAGAAATTTTCAGATGTTTGGTTATTGGAAACAAACAAATCGCCAAACTGCTCAAGGCCAAACTGTCAACCTAACCTTTTTCTTTAGTTTAGGCAAATATTTTTTTCCGCCTACCAATTGTAACCTAAAATCTTAAATCGTTTTGTAAAAGTATTGGTTCAATTTTTTTTAAAAAAATAAAGTATAGCTACTAGTATTGAGACTTGCTGATGTCATTTTTTATTTTTGTTATTTAGCGTCGTTTTTATACCAATTTTGGCTAATCGCGACGATGAGGACGAATGACGATATGATGAAATTGATGAAGGAGCACTCACAAATATCACCGGCCAGGATTCGAACACGGATCACCTGGCGTTGTAGCGCTGGGTGCTAACCTTTCAGCCACGGAGGTCGGCTCTGATATCAGGTGACCTCCAGGAGAGAATATTATTTTCCATACAACAAAAGTATTCCATGTATACTTGAGGGCAGGTTAAGTACCTATATACTGTACATGTGCATTGTTAATAATTGGAAGCCTTTTCCTAGTTTGTTCATTCTATGCTGGTGAAAATGAATGTCATACCCGCCTGTGATCTTTTTACTGCCAATTCCTGGCATTGTAAACCCCACGTCATGATTTTACTGATAATGTTCATGGTAACCACACACTTGTATTTCTGTATTTCAAAGACGGTCACAATTTCTGCAAGATTTCAATTCTCTTATAACTTAAGTTCTGCTTGTAAAAAGCAAGTACCTAAAAGTCCACTTCATTCTAAAGATCTCACTTTACCTTTATGTTCCCAGTTATAATGACATTTTTCCTTATACTATTTCCAGGTGTGCCAAGCACATTTCAATACTGGGGACATTGAATGGGATACTGTGCACTTTGATGACCGTACAGGAAAAGTCTTCAGAGTTGCTTTGGCAAGGCCTTGGATACGTCCAGGTGCAATCCCATCTATTTTCTCTGGATGTCCCTCATACCTGTCTTCTGGAACGCAAAATGAAGAGGCGCGAGATTGTCAATTGCAGACAGAATAGGGACAAACACAGGAGCATGACGCAACTTCCACATTTTCGAACTGAAGTGAACTGAAGGGTTGGATCAACAAGATCCATCTTTCTTCACAGTGTGATATTTTCAAGAGGAAAGTTGCATAATTTTCTTATCCCTCAACCTCTCTAAAAAACCTCATGCAGTTAAATATGTTGTTGTAAATGACTCACTCTCTTTGTCAATGTTTTATCGTGGAGTTGAAATTAATGCAAGGAGATTTTCACATAAGGTTTCAACTATACACACGCTATTGAAGATACAATACACTTCCTGGAAATGTTCGACAGTGTAGAATCAGCATGTAATATCAGTGATATTTTAGAAACCATTGAAATCCTTCTGGATAATGTAAAATACACTGTGCATGAACACAGAGTGTCAGTGCTTCATTTTATAAAATCCCAAATACGATTGTGAAAAAACGGCTGAGATATGATTCTGAGAATATTGTTTTCGCATTTTTGAATTTTATGTCTCCAAGTGCATATAGGTTCATCCGTGATTCAGGATATTTTATTTTACCCCATCCAAATAGTTTGAAGAAAATATGTCCAGATATCCGTGCAAGTCAAATTGTCGAGCAAAGTGAAGGTAATTTTCTGATGCAAATGCAAGAAAAAGTGGTTCACCTTAAATACCATGAGTTGTACTGCTCATTGATATTGGATGAAATCCATATAAAATCCTATATCGATTATAAGGGAGGTACAATTGTTGGCACTGCCTATGATAGTTGTGAAGCTGCAAAAAGTGCTCATGTATATAGGTATATGATTAACAGTGTGCTCTCTAAGTACAAGAAAGTTGTGAAAACTGTAACTGCTCAGTCATAGCATTGTGTAATTAAAAATGTCATATTGGGTCTTGAAAAGTTAAGAATTAAGATTATATGTGTTGTTTCAGATAACAACATGATAAATAGGAAATGTTTAATGTTGACCATAGGCAGAACTTGGAGTATATTCACACAACTGATAAGAAGAGGCCTTTGTTTTTTTCTTGTGGACACTGTGCACTTATTTAAGTGTATTAGAAACAACTGGCTCAATTAGAAAAAAATGTGAGTGTTGTTCACCCAGAATTTGAAAACCTGTGTGATTTTCATGTTGCATCATTTGCAACTTTAAGAACACTCTTTAGTATGGAAAGTGATATCATCTTAAAATATGCTTATAAATTATCATTAAAATCTCTGTGGCCAACGTCTCTAGAAAGACAAAATATGCAACTAGTTGTTCACGTTTTCAACCATATGGTCATTGAAAGTTTAAAGCAACAAGGGCCAAAACACAATTTGCCGAACTATGAAGACACTGCATAGTTCATTAACATTGTTTTAAACTGGTGGGAAGTAGTCAACGTCAAGTCTCCATGGAAAGGTGCGATTTTAAGAAATATTTTACAGTATCCTCTGACAAACGAATTCTCACATGAGAGGCTCTTGTACCTACATAAATTCCTTCATTTGTTGGAAAAGTGGGAAAGTTTGAACGTCTCGTCAGGAAACTCACCAGAGAAACTACCAGTGCCCTGAAAATAACCACACATGGGCTAATTGAAATAACCAGATATCGTACAGAAGAGTTAGGAATGCAATACCTTTTACCAGGAAAATTTCAATCAGACAAACTTGAAGCAAGATATGGCCAATATCGACAGTTGGGTGGTACCCAGTACAACGTATGTCTCCATCATGTTTTTGAGACGGAACAAAAACTGCGTCTTGCCAGCAGAATGAAGTTGAAACTGAAGTCACTAAAATATGCTGACATCTTTACAAATCAAATTGACGAGTATGGTACATCTGAATTTACCCTGGCAGTTACAGACTTGGCTATGTTTCAGAGTTCGAAAATTCGTGCTGCGGATATTGTGGAAGCGAAGAGAGATCATCCTATTTTGATATACCTAGCAGGCTATTGCTCTTACATTACAAGAAAAATATTGACGTGCATTGTCTGTAGCAACATTCTAGTTTTGGACAAGATTACGTGATATTCCAAATGATTCATTGGATTTTATAAAAAGTTCGGATAGAGGTGGATTGTTGTGTCCTTAAGAGGTGGTTGTGGATATTGTGCTGATCACTTATGTTGTTGTCAAAAACTGATAAGCCGTGAATATGAAGTGGAATTCTTGAAAGCAGCAAACCAACGGGAAGTGGCATTCAATTTGAATCTTGTGAAGTTGAAAGAAGATGAAGATAAGTGGTTGGTGAGCTGGAAGAATGGACACGAATGCGAAAACGTTTTTAGAATAATTTTGTGGTCCTCAATAAATGCTTTGTTAAATAATTATTGTAAAAGTAAATAACTTTGTTGAAGGCCGACACAAAAGAAGAAAACTCTCCACACTTTAAACGTTTTTGCTGTGTGCATTATTAAATTGTCAAAAAAATTGGGTGTTGGTACTACAAAGTGCTATCAGAAAGAAAATTAAATGATAATAATAATGAAAGTTCTAGCGATATGTCTAAGAGTTTATTAATTGGTTAGGCAACTTGATCAATTTCCTGTCAACGTAACAGGCGGTGATTAACTTATTCTATTTGTTTTATACTTTTCTCACAAAAGCTGTAACGGGTTTTATGTAAAACTTAAAAATATTACGGATAATATTTCATAAATACATGCATTTTTAAAAACAAATCCACCAGGAAGTTTGTAACGATTTTCAACATGAATTTGGGTTATAAAAGGTATTTTTTGTGGTGGCCATAGTGGCTTCTTGAACGAGAATGTTGATGTAAATATTCATTTTTTTCTTCTATCTCTTCTAACTATACTTACGTGAGGGTAAATGTTAAAATGTGACTTCCTCTGAGATTCCAGTCATTCAAAAAAGAAACAAACGAACTTAAATTCTCTACGATGAAATATTGAAAAATTTTAGAGCGTTAAGATGATCGCCTCCAGATGATGACGTCAGGACTGAGCGCTGCGGCCTGAGCCTCTAAGATGGTCTTGCTGCGACTCGAGACTCCTATATTCACGATAAAACCTACTCATTCCAGCGTAATGCGAGCACTGTTACCAGTTCACAACGTTGCCTACTTTTCGAGCATTACGAGCTATTTATTGTACACGTACAGTGGGATCCATAAGTATTGCTCAGTAAATTGCCCATGACTATTTTCGTTGGTTTTTATCTCCATCCTACGTGTTCTTATGGACTGTATTTTTAAGACTACTGGTTCAGAGGTTGTAATAATATATTTTGGTGTTTTGTGTCAGTTCTTGAAGCTCTCATTGCATAAAACAAAGGGAGTAAACGTGTTGATGGACATCTTGCTTGGTAATACTTATGGACCCCACTGTACATCGTAATGTTAAGACATTGACATTTTCACTCCATTTTTTATTAGTTACATCTCTATTCAGTATATCAGCTTTGCCAAATGTTAGAAGATATATCAACGGTAAATCAAGAATTGTTAACTTAAATGAAAATGTCAATTCTCATTGTAAATTACTGAAAACGAAACTATGTATTTTCAGAATATCTGCATATTATACGGTTGTTTCTAATCTCGAGGAAATTCAAGAGCAGCAAAAAGGAAAGAAGAATCAATCGGATATATTTTTTAGAATATGGGATTTGGTGTTGAAACGAAATCGCAAGCTCAATTCTGCACCTAATAAACAAAGATCTAAGTTTTTGAAATATTTCTTATGTCCATATCCAATAGCAGAAATTGGAATATGTTGACTTTGAGATTAAATATTAATTTATTATGGTACATTTCTATAATGGCTGAAGGTTATTTAGCTTCTGATTCCATAAACTCAAATGTGTAAATGATTTATTCCTGTTGATTTTTAAAGTGGTATTTCAATTGGGTATATATAACCAAACCTGATGTCCTAATCTGAAAAATGTTGAAGATCACAAAGATCTAGCCTTCATCCGCTCGTCACTCGGCAGATTACTGTTTATTTCTTTAAAATAACTCGCTACGTGTCCTGCACGATCGGGCGGGGTCTCGTCGGTGGATGTATTTTGTATTTAAACATTGTTCCGCAAGGTGTCGAGCGAATCTAATTTTTCCAATGCATCGTACGGGTTCAGTAAAGTGCTAAAATTTGATCTGTCCAGTTCGAATGACTGAAAACGAAATTATTAGTACAGGCAACGAGGTAAAAAATCGGGAGTTGTCGGAAATAAGTTGAAACTTCAATTTTGGTGTATTGTTAGACAATTATAAGATATGTTTTTTTTTTTCCAAAGCTATACCCCTACGCCCCCCTGAACATTCAATATGCAGTGTCTTAGCAAAACATTCATATCTCTGAACCTAATGTACATATCGGGACTAGGGATGGCCAGATCCGGGATTGGTTCCTGATCCTTGGGATCCGGAATTTTCGGACCGGATCCAGATCCGAAACTTTCGGATCCGGATCCGTTTGCCCATCCCACATGAGTGCTTCTTTGGAAAGCAAGAATGTGTTTATAACATATTGTTACCTGCTAATATATATATATATATATATATATATATATATATAGTGTGTGTGTGTGTGTGTGCGCGCGCGCGATTTGTAATTAATACGCTTAGTCTTACACTTTGTAATTATAGAACATTGCATATTTTATAATGTTTTATTTTTATTTTTAAAACTGTAACTGTAGAACAATTGTATATTTTTTGTATAACATTTCTATCTTCTTAGGGACAATCCACACCAAAGAGACACGCGACACGCGACACGAAACACGAGACACGAGAGTGTCACACCGAAGAGAAACAAAAGTGTTTTAAACAACTTGTTTTTAACGTTTAAAACACATGGCTTTGTTTTTTCACAAATTTATAAAACGTTTAAAAAGTGTTTTAAACATTTTTTTTAGACTTGTTTAAAACACATTTTGATACTTGGTGTTTGATAGTTTGTGGTTATTTGCGTGTTCATTCAATGCGTTTTATTCTGTTTGTGTATAGAAATCTGTTCAGTGGCTGAAAATGTATATTGAATTAACAAAGAAACATATCGTGATGAATACCCACCCGTGGGCCACGTTTAAAACACGTAGTTGTTTTATTATAGGTGTTTAAAATGTAATAAAAATTTAATACTACATGAATGAAACCGTTTTGTTCCTCACTTAACACACTGCAAAATGTGCACATTGTTGATAATGTCAGTCACATTCACGAAAAAATATATTAAAAAAACAAAAAACAAATACAGAGTAGCTACCACGTAGACTCAGTGCGTTTGAAAACTGTGAATTAGTTGAAGCTTCTCGAACAGCCTACATACGAGATTTCTAAAATAAATGTTAAGTTAGTGAAACATTTACTTTATAATAGGAACACAATCCCTCCTTGGATGATTAACAGATTCTATATTAATCACTTTTCTAATATTTTTAGAAAATGAGTCTTTTTGGCATTATGTTTTAAACGTATTATTTGTTTATTTTTTTGGTTCTTGTTTAAAACACTGTTTAAAACATTTAAAACATGTTCAAAACATAGAAAACTGTTCGTTTGTTTATTTAAAAAAAATTGCCAACCCTGCCGAAGAGACAAGATGCACGCGACACGCAGCAAGCAACACTTGTTTCTTTGCTCAGTTCGCTTGATGATGCCAATATAATTGCATTAAGGCTTGACTTTACCTTTGGCAATCGAATGGGCAATTTTTTTTTCAAATTTTCCTCTCCATTCAAAATACCGCTGTGATGTTCCAAAATCTGAAAAATTACATCAGCTTAGAATATCTTCTACAGCATTCAAGTGAATTTTCGTGTACTTTGCTTTCTCTGTTAGCTGTATTATCAATAATTTAATAGACTTACGTAATCGCGAAACTATTGAAAATATCTAGATAGCAGTGAAAGCAAAGTACACAAAAATTCACTTCAATGCTCTAGAAGGTATTCTAAGCTGATGTAATTTTTCAGATTTTGGAATATCACAGTGGTTTTTTGAATGGAGAGGAAAATTTGAAAAAAATCGCCCATTCGATTGCCAAATGTCCAGTCGAGCCTTAATCAGTTTGTCCACGAAAAAAAGTTAAAAAAGGACATTGTTACATCTAAATCGCATTGTAAAGTTTGTGCAAGTTATTGAAACTCGGGAGAGGCATGTTCTGCATGAGAAAACTGAGAAATAATATGCACTGACATCAAACTGTATACGTTAGACTTTCCAGCATGGATAAAGTAAATACCTAAACACTAGAGAAATGGTTCTCAATCTTCGTGAAACCATGTCCCGATCCCTTAGCCCAAGAAAATTTCCACGTAAATACCTTTACAATATTAAAGATTCTATGCATGAAATAACATGTACCTATGGAATTAAATATTGATAAATAAGTTCTAGCGTAATCATATAGATTAATAATACTTTGATTACCTGTGTAGAATTATTGACAAATATTAAAATATGAATGACGAAGTGATAATGTCGTATCCTTGTAATTAAGTGATGCCCGGTTCGATAACCGGTGGAGGGCCTTCCCGATGGCGCAGTGGTAGCGTCGTCGCCTTGTAATCAAGGGGTCTCGGGTTCGATACCCGGTGGAGGCACATCGTGCGCGGGTCCCACTTTAAACTGTAGCTTGAGTCATGATAAGTATAGGCTATTTGTACATAAAATGGACTTAAAAAATGAAAATTCACAACTCAAATATGATATTGGGATTATGATAGTTGTGAACCATATTCAGCAGAACCTTTCGCAACTCAGTATAGTTGATACAAGGGCACGGTATCGGGACGCGGCTTGGCGGTTGAGAAACAATGTACTAGATTACTTTACCATGTTGACTGATCTATTTTGGACTAAAGTGCCTCCAAATGCTGGCTCTTTTAAATAAAAACAGTCACGTCGTAAATGACCAAAACTCAGCCTCATTACATGATATTGAAAGCAATTTACAGCCGAAAACTGCACAAATAAATTTAATAACGGCAAAAGGACGTTGTTTTTTAAATCTTGAAACATTTTACATGTTTGTACTTTATTATATCAATAAATTAGAGGTTGAAAAGTGTTGTAGTGCTGCTGTTTGAGCTCTTGTTCTAAAGTTTAAATATAACTCGTTGGAGAGAAGCATTCATTGAGCATGCGCACTGATGCAACAAGGTGCACGGTACTGAGAAAACGGCACAGTCCGAGAGGCACGTAAGCGACATGCGACACGTCCATCTTCCCGTGTCTCTTCGGTTCGATAGGTTGCATTGATTACAGTGTGTTGGCTTGCAAGCGACTCGCATCGCATGTCGCGTGTCTCTTCGGTGTGAATTCTCCCTTAAAGGTTTCATCCTGGAATGGAATATCTCATATTTATGTGTGTTTCCATTTCCAATACATTCGAATGAATACATATTTGTTTCTGGCATTTACAGAATCACCTCTGACATTTTATGTTAAACAAGTAAGATTATTTTTGTCCACGAGTGTGTTAGCCAATGCGTAGCAAATTTTTTTTAGGAACAACACTTGAAAAACATTCTTGTAGGACTAACTAATAAAAAATTTGTTTGTAATCGAAGTTCATAATACATTTTAAGGTGTGGTAATATTATAATGGGATTGAGATACGAAACTCTGCGATCCGGATCCAGATCCAAACGGTTCCGGATTTTTCGGATCCGGATCCATTCCTAATAGGCGGATAAAAAAAAAATAAAGAAGTAAAGTGGTCCCCTGCACTTAGCACCACGCCATGAAGGCGTATAGGGGGTGTGGGGGAAATCCCAGGTTTCCCTCGGTACCAATGTCATTCGACGTTGGGTGGGCACCGGGACCGTGTTCAACGTTAGAAAATTTCCTGGATTTGAACCGGCCGGGGATCGAACCCGGGACCTTTATCATGGTAGTCAGACGCGTTACCGACTGTGCAACCGCGGCCACTCATAAACAACCATATCTCTGAACCTAATGTACATATCGGGATGTTCTGTCTTTAATTGCAGTGCCAATATTATAAATTAGGTTCTCTTCATTTTTAAAATGTTTCAATGGTTTTTGAGTAATTTTAAGACAAAATGAAAAAAATGTATTTTTTTATACCTACTTTTTTGTTTTTGGCACTGTATTTTCATTACGAATGATAATATTGGAATATTATCCAAACACAACTTGTAGAGTATAAAAATATATTTCGTTTGATAGCAATAATTACAAGCTTGCTACTAAAATTTTCCCTCTGAAGAGTAAAGTTTGACGGCGCGCTCTTGCTTTCTCGCTATGTGCACTGCCCTACTCTCACGGCGTTCCGAAAATGTGCACACATTTTGATGTTTTTTGTTCATATCTGCAACATTTAAACATTATTTGTAATGTTCTGTAACATTTTAAAGTAGCCTATGTGCTGTACATGAATGGAATATACAATTTTAATTGTTTTAATTTCAAAATATTAAATACCTGTATGCCAATATTTGCATTACTTACCTCAGAAAAATATTCTTGTCTGCCATTCTCATATTGTTGAACTCTACACCTCATTATTTGAAGTACTTTTTCGTAGTCTAGAGTCATCTTGCATCTGGAATCTGCAAAGCAGCGTCGCGCACAATGGTACAGAAGGGGAGAAAGCGAGTGGATGGAACAAAGCAGACCATGCGGCTGCAAACAGAAGGTAGCTGAAGCTGAGTTTCCCCTTCATGCACTCCTTGGTAGAACACTCTCGAGTCCTGCTTGCGCAAAGTACATGCTTTTGTTTTGTTACTCCAGAGTTTTCCGGACAGAGTGTAGCATGTCCAGTCCTTTTGGAAAATATTATTTATTTTATGTACACATACGTATGCTTTTTAGAGGGTTCCATGATATTCTACAACTAATGTTGAAAATGTATTTAATTTTCGTCAACAAACACTAGACAATTGTGACAAGAATGTCTGTTGCAGTGCTCGCACTTAGCAGTGCAGCTATATACTTAAACCCTTCAACCACTGAGTCTCCATATGCGGCCCTGCAGACACATTAAATTAAACGAAAAACGTCGTCAGGAGCAACAAATTAGGTTGTTGGCATTCGTCCAACTCTTGGCCACGTTTCTTACACCCGCAGTCAGTATGTTGAAGTTCGTTTCAAAACCATGTCTGGATTTGTAAGTGTGCCCTAAAAATATTTTGATAAGCTGCTCAGGCACTTGGAGGGACTTTATCCAAATCAGAATGAGCATTTAACTTGATTTGCATGTTTGAATTATGAAGCTAAAGTTAATAACTTCATCTAGATGGTTGTATTTCTCAATCCAAACAAGACAAAAATAAACTTTTTCTCCTTTTGTAATCAATTCACCTTAGCTCAAGATGGCTTCCTGATATTTCGCATCAGATGATAAGAATTTATACTGCTTTTGACTTTTCCAATGCCACTCCCCCCTTTATTGGTCATGAGGACACAGATCTATGATAATCTCGGTGAATGAGTATTTGGATACTGTTATAGACAGGGGACTGCAGGACTGCAGGGACAGCAAATCTACATCTGATCCAAATATTATAACTTTTGACTAATCATCACTTTTTTATGCCCACTTGAATTATCTCAACATCAGCAGCCGCTTCTTCAAGAGCTGCTCCTTACCAAACACCATTAGCTAGTCTCCTTTCGTTGGATTCATTAGCCTGGTTATTCTTTCAAACTTCTTAGCTATAAAAGAAATAGTGACGATAAAATTTATGTTGTTTCTGAAAGAAACTTGAAGCAGTGCTCGAAGTGAGGGCGGATGGAATGGGATGTTATCCCACAGCTAAAAAGATTTTCGCAGAGCATTCTCCCAGCTTTATAATTGTTACCATGTTAAATCATTGGAGCACCACCGCACCCCAGCTGATCCCCTGGCTCGCCCAAACATCACACCAGATAACGTTTTTCACTTGAAGCGTTGTCCTAAAGATGCCTATAGTCCTTGATTGTCCTTCTTTCTTTATTTCCTTTTAACAACTGGAACATGACATAATATCAATAAGGTGCTTAGTTTGTTTAAGTTTGGTTTTAAGGTCACTTTATACACAGGCTATTAGGGACTGAACATACAATATCAAGTAGTATCCGAACCATAATGTGCCCTAACCAGGTATCAAACCATAGACCTCTTGGTAATAAGCCGACGACGTTATCACTACGCCATCCAACCATTCATACAATCAATAGAACGGTAATGTCAGTAAAATTGGTAGTTGAAATGGCCATTGTCTGACAGCTGATATTATCTGCTATTGATCTGTACAGAGCCATATCCATTTTTTTTTTTTTTTTTTTTTTTGCTCTGTTTGTAAAAGTTTTAAGAGTTTTAGGCTCTAGCCTTTCTTCTCCAAACCTTACTGATTCCAGCGAAGTGAATTAATCTATGCACCATCTTTTGGATGTCGCCGATTATTATCACAACAGCGGCCGATGCAATCCACAACCGTTCTACAGTAGGGTCATCCCTTCTATCGTTTTATCACTACTAATCCACTAGTTTGAGCTTTTGAGTGACAAGTAGACTAAACAGAAATAAGTCCTTTGCGCAAGTAGGACTCGAGACGGTTCGACCAATCAGTGCGTGAGTGCATGGAGGAGAAACTCAGCCTCAGCTACCAGCTCTTTGCAGTAGCATGCACTGTTTTCCGTCCATTTGCATTCTCCTCTTCTCTACCGTTGTGTGCGGCGCTACTTTGCAGATTCCTGATACAAAGTGTAACTAGGTTACGAAAAAGTACTTGAAAAATTATGTGTAGAGTTCAACAATATGAAAATGGCAGACAAGAGTGATATTTTTCTGAGGTAAGTAATGCAAATGTTTGCATACAGGTCATCTTAATATTTTGAATTTAAGACAATTAAAATTGTATATTCTATCCATGTACAGCACGTGGGCTACTTTAAAATGTTACATGAATTAAAAATATTGTTTAAATGTAGCACATATGAACAAAAATCATCAAAATGTGTGAATTTTGTGAGAATAGGGAAGCGAGAATAGGGAATTGCACATAGCGAGTGAAACGAGCGCGTGCGGTTAAACTTTACTCTCTACAGGTTAAATTTTATTAGCAAGCTTGTAATTATTCGGTATCAGATGAAAGATATTGTTATACTCTATAACAGTGCCAAAAAGAAATAAGTACGTAAAAAAATTGCATTTTCTTCGTTTTTTTATTAAAATTACTCAAACACCATGCGAAATGTTTAACACATGAAGGGAACCTAATTTATAGAGACTAGTGTTGGCACTGCAAGAACGTCCCGATATGTTCGATATGTTCAATAGGTTCAGAGATATGGACGTTTTGGTAAGGCCCTGCATATTGAATGTTCAGGTGTGTGTAGTGGGAAGCTACCGGGAGAATGTTGGAGACTTTTCGAAAAAAAAATCATTTCTTGTTATGGTGTAACAATACACCAAAATTCAGCTTTCCCCTAATTAGTTTCGAAAATAATCCTTCGTTTTGTGGGCTATAGGTATTTTCAGAATATCTTCATGTTACAATTCAGAATTTTGTATATTAAAATTGGTTAAATTCAATTTGGTCTTGCTTTAACAGTATTATTCGAAATCCAGTCAATTGCTGATTAATGTCTGTTTTGACAATTACAGGTCTACGTATAAAGTTTTCAAGACCTAACTCTAAAAATAAACTTATATACATTTTAAATCACACTGAACTTTGAGTACAACTAATTCTTCTTCACAAGTTGACAATGCAATCAAATTTTGTAATTTGCTTTTCCAACTAATAACTGATTTTCCAATCTTCACAATATAATCTGTACGTGATTTTGCTTTTGTTCTAGTATTCCAATTTGCATTTGTACATAATTCAAGATCACCAACTTCATTTGAAAAATGTAATACATAATTGCATGTTCCTTTCAAATACCTGAATACCCTTTTTAGTGATGTCACTTGAATTTCTCTTGGTTCATTACTATACTTTGACAACTGACTCAAACTGAAAGCAATATTTCGCCTTGTCACTACAGATAAATACAAAAGTGAACCTAACATTTGAAAATGATTTGTTTTATCAACTGATTTTAATTCTGCAAAGTCTAGAAGCAATTCACCTGGTGATTTCACAGCATTAAAATCACAATATTCATATTTCTTTAATATTTTTGTAATATAACCCTTTTGTGATAACTGATGCTCTTTTTTAGTTACAATTATGTCCATACCCAAAAATGAACTTAAGCTGTTATTCTGTTGAATTACAAAATACTTTGAATTATTTACATTATCTTATCTACAGTCCTATCATTTGGACCTACTACCAAAAAAAAATCATCAACATACACTCCTATGTACAGAAGTTCTTGCCTTTCAATTTATAAATACATGGATCACTTTCTAGTCTTTTGAAACCTATTTTTGTGTGAACTTCGTTCAGTTTCTCATTCCAACAAAGACCTGATTATGATAACCCATACAAAAGTCTTTGTAACTTAAGTACTATGTTTTTGTGCTTTTCTTCCACTTACACTTCTCTCAAATTACATATTAATATGCAGTTTTTACATAATAGAGTTTTACATTTATTTTAAAATATGCTTCCACTTGCAGATTCCATCCTCATTACTGGTGAAAATGAACGTTCATAATAAAGCTCTTCTTTCGGTCTGAAACCTGCCACCATTCTTGCTTCTCTATTGTATATTGTCCCGCCAATCCCATTTCTTATGTACTAAATACTTCTTATTATCCTTACTTGGCGCTACAACTCTTTATGAGTTTTGGCCTGCTCAACAATTGTTTTCCATTTAATTGTATTCTTGGCATCCTTCTTCCAATTTGAGATCTTCATTATTCTGATATTATTTCTAACTTCATCTTCCAACCTAACTTTAGGTCTACACTACTGGCCTCTTCACAAATGGCTTCCATTTATATACCTATCTTTTTTTATTGTTCTCTCATTGGATAATCTTTCCACATGCCATAACCAGCTTAGTCTTTGGGCTTTTATGAATCGAATTATATTCTTATGCTTAATCAGCTTGTCTAGTTTGTCATTTTTTTTATTCTCCAAAGGCCATCGCTCATTTTGGAGGGGCCAAAAATGTTTCTTAATATTCTCCTTTCAAATAGTAGTTTTTGTATTAGGCTATCTTTCAAGACCCATGTTTCACAGGCAATTGTTCAATATAACCTAAGTTTTAATTTTTTTGAGAGAAGATTATTTCGTAGTATTTTTATTTGCATTAAAAGCTTTGTTTCCTGTTATAGTATTTTATCTAATTTCTTCTTCTATTGAATTATTGGTATTCGCAGTTGAGCCTAAGTATTTTAAAAAAATAATATTATAAAGTCTCATTCTGTATGTTAATAGTTTATTTTATTTACTTATTTCTTTTTGCTTTCCTCCCGCATTTCATATATTTTGTTTTACTTTCGTTTACTATTATAACATATAATATTGTCTCATTTTTCAATATTATGAATGTACCTAACATGGCCTGCTTTGTTCTTGCCATTATTAATACATAAGGACGTGAATTTTTCGTTTTAACGATATCACCTAAAAGTTAAGGAAAGCAAAATAAAGTGTTTAAAATATATTTGGGTAGGTAAAGGAGGCAAGTTTTCTCTGTTTCGGACCCGCGAAAGAACGTGAATTACTCCATTTTTCAGAAATCACTGAATTGCAAAATATCATGAGAGCGGCAGAATTCCTCGATCTAGCGCAATGAAAGTGAGAGGCTGTTTCACGACCACTACGCCGTAAGGGAGGCCCAAGAACAAAATTACATCGAGTGTAAAAAAGCAGCAACTTTCTGTCGTCTAAGTCTTCGAGAAGCTTAAAAGATGGAAAAAAGACAAGGAGTACATCACACTTTGAACTGTGGAAGCATTTGTTGAAGCAATCACTCCATTAGAGTGAATGAAATAAAACTGCTATCTTTCTATTTTTAAGTTGTTTTTCTTTATATGTATAGGAAGAGTGGTGATTAAATACTATGAATATTCACTACGTACAATCACTGCGTGGAAAATAATCAATGTTATTGTAACTTGAAAATTGAATTTATGAAAACAATTTTTGAAAATTTTATTATCTGAGAGTGAAAGCTCTGAAATATGATTGTGTTCAAAGATTTGGGCCATATCCTTCAACAAACATTTCATATTAGTGACCGATGACATGAAATACTTTTTTCAAATGCAAGAAATTTGGTCGTTTCTCACAAAGGTAAGCCTTCAATTTATTTATTTATTTTTTAAAACTTAAATTTGGCTTAATTTTCCATAACTAAAGCAATGTAAAAATCTTATGCATAGAAGAAACAGTAAAAACGAATGTAAAAATAACACCGATTTTCAACTAATGACACCGAATTTTGCAATAAAACGCGAAAGGTAACACCGAATTGCAGTAAAAAATAACTCAGAAATTTAGGGGAAAATAGAACGAAATCTTCACGTCTGTATTAATATATCATCAGCACATTTTCAAATAGCTGTTTTAATTGGGTAGAGATATTACCTCTTATTTCAAGATATCATATTATCGCATCAATAGTGTAGGTGGACCTGTTCTGCGCCCGAAAATGGGGCTCAGTGGGGTTCGCAGTGTTGCTAACTTGTAGACTTTTACGATGTATATTTCACAGTGTAGCCGACTAGTGTAATTGATGCTATTATAAACTCGATAAAGTATGAGCCCCCCTCAGGCAGATTTGGCTACACTAAAAACTAGCTCAACATGCCCATATGAGCTTTTTGCTCAAGTGTGGCACCCTGTCTAACCCAAGATTTTTGTAAAAATGCCCTCGGGAATTTCCCGTGAAAGTATGACCTCACTCAGATTGATTTGGCTACACTTACAAAAAGCTGCATCTGCCAGATTTTTGTCCATAAGCTTGTCAAAAATATGCCCCTCTTGATATTGTTTTGGCTACACTTAAAATTAAGCCAAGATGCTCATAAAACCCACACCCACCCACATCTACACCCACTTATATTTACTTCCGGTCCGGTAATATGCAGAGGCTTTTTAGAATTGCTCTGTGACTCTCTCATTTCTTACATCATAAATATATGATTTTTCATCTATAAGAATAACACTACATATGGTGTCATCAGGGAGTGTATCGTGGAATTCACAGATAATTTTAATGTTTGTTCTGTCATTAACCACAACTTGTTTTCTTTTTGAAGTGTTGATGACAAACATGGGTCTCTGTGCTTTGAATTCATCTGGTGTGTAATACATGTCAGTATTGCCAGTAGTGACCCTTTTGTATGCTGTAAATGCCTCATATAATTTAAGAAAATCATCCTTGGACATGTTTAAATTATAATTTTCTCTGGGGAACACCTCATTTCTGCCATTTTTAAGATATATGTTCTTGATGTTGCAGTTATCAAATTTACTTGAATTTTTTTCCTGATTATTGTGTCTTCCAGTCTGAAACAGTACCACCACAAAATCTGGCATGTCATATTGTATACTGGAGAATGAATTTGTAGCATCAAATTCATAATAGGTACCAGTGGCAGGCTTCTGCACACATTGATATGTATAACATTATAAAGGTACCTGTGGATTTTTTAGGATATCTGCTTTGTATTTAAGAGCATAACTGGCTTCATATTCAACAACCGGGATTCTTAGCTCCATAGTCTGAATAATGCATTTGCCTTCATCAGATAGGGTATTAGGCAGAGCTTCCCCAGTAGAGTTTAATGTACTGTACCTCATCAAAGAATTATTATCATTGGCAGCTTTTCAAAATGTAATTCTTAAACCACCCTTCCACATAATATCTTTGTAATCTGAGAAGAATCCTGGCAACAGGCGCATAGGAAACAATACTGTGTGGTTCTTGCTTAATATCTTATCACCAGCCTCAAATCCACTTATTTTGTAGTAAGAAGCCTCGGTTTTGGATAATTTTAGTGTGGCCAAAGCTGTGGAGGTAATACCAGGGTAATCTACTCTGTTTATAACAACACCATGTTTTCTGATCTCAATTTCAGAGAACAGATGTGGCACAAAATTGTCTACCAATCTTATATTTAAATTTGCCGGATAATCTGTACCATCGAGCTTTACAACATCAAATTTGATGTATAGATCTGCTCTGTGAGGGTGTATAAAGCCATCCCCTACATCAAGATCAACCTCAATCTTTGTGTTGGGTTGATTTAAATTTGCAAATGTCCTCCTGTTTGGGGGGAATGATTGTAACTCATAACTCTCAATATTTTCCATTTTTTTTGTATGTGTTTTTCTTTAAATATTAATTTCTATGATAGCAGTTGTTGTGGCTCCAGCAAAATCAACTAATTCTTATTTTTCATTAGTGACCATCAACTCAATGTAATCAATTCTAATATGGCACACAGGAAAATATAATGTTGGTGATGGAGTGTAGATGATGGGCTCCATAAATTCAGAGTTAGGTTTGAATGTTGCAATGATGCAAGTTTGTTTGTGAGTGTCTATGACATTTGATTTGGTGATCATACCCTCGGCCACATTACAGTGAATATTTAGAGTCTCTATGGCTAAGAATTTAGGTATATTAATAGCAGTGTGTTTGATGGCTCGTTCAAGTTTTTTGTTGTTCTCAAAGCCTAACAGCTCTCCTATAGTACCCAGATCTACTGTCTCTGTAGCAGACACAACCTCTACTCTGTGAGTGACAGAATTTTGAGTTAATACTATACCTCTGGGTAACTGAGCATTTATAATAGAGAGATTATATTGCCCTGGAGTGATGACAATTTTTTGATCACCAACTGCAATTGTGTTGTCGTGGTGTGTAATATTGGGGATCAAGTACATGCCATAAAATGCTCTGAGAGCTATTGTTTTGGGATACACTATATCATCATGTAATCTAAGTTTCAATATTGAATTTTGGCTGGTGAGATGGAATACCCCCATGATGTTTCAGATACCACAGGGCCTTTTGAAAATTTTCAATTGATGGTTTATTTATTTGAGACAGATATCTAAGAACAGATAAACACAGATATCCACAATTAACATCTTTAAAATTTTGAACACGGGCATTATTGTAATAAAGATTAGCTGATTTTAGATATTTTACTAAATTTTCAGGTGGAACTCCTCCAAATGAGTCAAACACAAATGCCTCATTGTTTAAATATTTAAGATAACAGATCCAGTGAGTGCCCTGATTTTTGTACTTACCCAAATTAACTATGCCACACTCTTTGTTGAGTGGTTGTTCTGGTAAAGAATCAGACATGTACACACCTCTAAAATTTTTGATGCCCAGTGGCTTGAATAAAGCATCAATATCTTGGTTTGTAAGCGGCTCTTGTTCTTTTTAAACTTATTCATAGCTCTCTTAACACCTTTGCCTTGTTTCTCTATGGCCAGGTTATGGCGCTTCAATTCATCTAATTCTGCCTTATTCTTTTTGGCATCTAATACTGTTTTTGCTGTGGCAGCTGATCCCCCAGCCAAGCTCCCAACAGCCCCCAAAGCTGCTAAGATGGCCGGGATAGTAAATATAAATCCACCCACATGTGTTTTTTTCTGGATTGCTGTATTTTTTTTAATTGGGGGGTACTAAGTAATAATTTCATACCATGGCCCTTGGCAAGACAAGAATTTTTTTTCTTGCGCTGCTTTTTGGTTAAGAGACTATCAATAGTTTTAAGAGATTTAAGACCTGCATAAGGTATCTGATACATAACACCCTTGGCCTTCATCCTAGGTGTATTATATACATATTCACAACCCCACCCCAGTTTTTGTTTGGTGTTCATAGCTATGGTAGTCCCCAATGCTGCTATTCTCTCACTTAAAGAAGCATCTTTGCTTACAAATCTACCAAATGCAGCCTCTTCTAATTTTTTGTCTGCAACATGTCTCTTGTCAAGATCAGAATGTGTGTTGTATGCTATGTCATGGTCTCTATAAGCAGCATCTAGGGGATTAACACCAGGGTCACCTCTGTTTAATCTATGGTCCAATTTTGTGCCGGGGACACAATACTGATAGCCTGGAATGTGTAGTTCAAATGGCAGCTTGTTTATGATGTCATTAACCATCCCCCGACCCTCAGAGATATTCCAAAATTTAGGTGGTAGAGTATTAATAATTTTTATAAGATATCCAATGCCCTTAGTGTCATTCACTATAAAATTAGACAATTTGGTGCTTATCATGTCCATAATTCCAAACTTTTCATTGTAAAAATTGTGGTTGCCAGCATTTTCTTCCCCAGCTATCACCAGCAACCTATCTACAAGTTTCCTGACATCATCAACCCACACAAATTCTTTAGGCAGGGTGTTGTAATGTTTGATTCCACTACCTGTCTTGATCTGTGAACATATGAGCTTGATTAAGTTGTTGTATTTTGCTCCGCTGCTAGACTTAACTCTTTTTTGTGTGGGATCATTGTTCTGGTATAGAGCATCTGATTTTATTAATATTTCTTTGTAGTGCTCATAATCGTGATCTGTATAGCTGCCAGGTCTCTTCCTAGTCATCAGTTCCCACAGTCCAGGTGTTCCAGGATACTTAACAAAACCACCTTTTTCTCCAAGATGAGATTCTGAATATACAATCAGATCATCTCCCATAAATGTTACTCTGAAATTGCCAATTCTATGTATGATGCTACCATCACGCTCTGTGTCAGCATATAAGCCAAAGACCTCATCTTTGTTGTCTTTAGGTGTGCTTAAATATTTTTGAGCAAGAAGACCCAATTCAATAGGATCCTGAGTAGCTTCAATTCTTCGAGGAGCAACAGGGCTAGGTGTATAAATACTAGAAAGTGGGGTGATTGGATAATCTAATATGTTCCTAGCAGCTACTGGTACAAGCTCTGTGATCAAATTTTGATTTTGCTCTGTAACAGTTTTGATATTTTTACCCAATTCACTAATAGCATCAATCATAGGCTGTTCTGTTTGCTTGTGTTTTTCATAAATTCCTCGGTTCTCTGATTTCCATCCCTTAAATCTTTTTACAAGATAATCTCTTAATTTAAGATCATCAATAATTGGCCTTTTCATGGTTCTACTGCAAAACTTGGAAAAATCATTGTAGTTCAAGTCCCCACCTACATATTCATCATGTATGTGTTTGAGGTTGGTATGATCTTGATGAAACACACATATAAAATTGCTGTTGTCTCGGATCAGCTGCTTCGGAATTTTAGAAAAAGTCTGTGCTAGGTAGAAGCAATCAATGTTTTTGTGTCGGCCCTGTGTAAAAAAATTTCTAACCTTGTTTTGATTTTCCAGTATAATGTCATCAAACACAACAACAGAATTATCGAGACATTCATGGAGTGGCATAACATCTGATTCAAAAGTAGCAATATCCAATCCATCATATAGCTTCATCAGCTGCTGATATTTTAATTGTTCCAAGCTCTTAGAGAAAACATACAAGTGCCTGTTTTTCCAGTCTAACCAGTTGGGTGCCAATAAAAAATTATCAATCATTAGTGTAGTTTTACCACAAGCCGATGGCCCAACAATAAGACACCTAATATTATCAGGCAGCAATTTTCCATTTCTCTTAATCTGCTGTTCAGGATCTGGCAGCCTCTTTATAACATCCCAGGTGTTCATATTATCACTTTGTTTGCCTCGATCCAGCTGTGATCTGGGAGACCTAGCCATTTGACAAGTATCTTGTTGCCTTTTCTGCGGATGATTTTTTCTATGAGATATGTGTCAGGCTGTTTAGTTTTGTTGAGTTCTTCTTCATAGAACCTGCCTTTGAGAATTTCTCCTCGGTGATCTTTTATTATATATGTGTTAAGGGTCCCAGGTTTAACTTGAACCACTGTAAATAATTCAGTGCTCCAGTTTCTTGTAAAGCCTCTTTTGAATAAGTGCTTATATTTGCTGATTCTTACTTGATCACCCACCTTGTTTTTGGCTTTTCTTGTTGTTGGCTGGTATCTAGGATAATAAACAGTTCTGATCAATTTTTGCTCATCAGATGAAGTTACCTCAGAGGGCTTCATTTTGATTGTGGAATGGACCGAGTTGTTATATCTATCTAAAAGTTCTGGTAGGATTGTAAGCCATTTATAATTACCTTGGAGGGTAAATTGTTTATACATATGATTTTTTAGGGTTTTGTTGAATCTTTCCACAATTGAGGCCTTGAGATCACTGTAACTCGAGTAATGTTGTATTGACTGGCTTTTAATAAATTGTTGGAACACAGAATTATAGAATTCTTTGCCATTATCTGTTTGCAAATAGCGCGGTGATCTTCCACTCTGATTGATGATTGTACTGAAGGCTTCTGCAACACATTTTCCAGTCTTGGATTTGAGTGGCACAGCCCAGGCATATTTTGAAAATGTATCTATAACAGTGAGTAGATACTTGTAGCCCTTGTTGATCTTGTCTAAGTTTTTCAGCTGTCCACTTGCCATCTCAACCAAGTCACACTTTCATAAATCATCTATGCCTTTTGTAACCACTGGCAGTCTCTTATAATTATGTCTGGCTTGTCTGTGTAATTCATCAACAATAATTTGTCTAGACATAGTATGTAAACAAGAATATTACAACTATGGGATGTTCAGCAGCTGATACTACAGGATTTTCTAAATATAATTTGTCTCCTATTTGTATTTTAAATTCAAGAGAACCATCATCTTCAGCATAAGATGTTTCTAATGTATTGGGGTCTGTAAAATCTTCTAACTCTACACCGGTGACCTTTGGTTTGTTGTCAGCATTAGTTATTGATAAGGTAGGGTAGTGGTGTGCCTGTGGTTGTAGCCAATATTTGATCTTGATTGGTCTAAGTGTGCCCCCAACAAAAAATTGGTAATAAAATTGTGCAGGGGACAGCATATATATTTTGCCACCTGGTGTAAATGGTGAATCATATTCTTTGTTGGGGATACTGTACAATTCAAGAACTACTGTATGTTTAGGATTCTCCATTATGCCAGTTATTTCTTTTTCTGCTGTAAGCAATCTGCTTGTTACAGATTCAAGGTGCTCATTGATAGTCCTAACAAACATCATCATGGCCTGGCTTGATCTTTATGTCCACAACAAGTTTCTTGTATTGTTGCACAATTTCTTGTAGCTGGGTGGCAAAAACAGACAAAGCATTTGCTTGATTGGATTCCATGGTCCCTAGCTGTTGCTTGATATTAGCTACAATTTGCTGTAAATTTTCAACAACTGCCAATTTTGAATTTTGAGCAGTAAGATCATGGACTTGTCTTCTGATATCCTCACACAGGGCATGCAGTTCATTAATATGTTGATTAGTTGGTAGAGTGGCCACTGTCTGAGTAAGTTGTTTGATCTCTGTCTGGATATTCTTGATATCTTCTGATTTCAATATGCGATTCACAGCTCTCTTAATATTTTTAAGTTCCTGTGATGTAGGCAGATTTGATACAGTATTCTGCAAAGATTCAAGTGCCAATTTCACATCATTTAATTCAGAAGCATCAACCACACCACGCATAGCATCTTGGAGCAAGGCTATATCTGCCTGAGTAGGTGTTGATTGTTGTAAAATTTCAAGTTTTGTTTGGATATCATCGATCAAGTGATGAAAATGAGATACAGTAGAGCGTCGATTATCCGAATTAATAGGGGGACATGGGTGTTCGGAAAACTGGTTTGTTCGGATAATCGAACTGTACATGTTTATTTGCCAAAAAGAAGAACTGTACAGTAATTTTTTTCATAAAACAGGCATCTCTTTAAGTATTACAAAGTAACGTACAAAGGCAACTTTAGTAGGAATATATAGTATGTGGTACAGTTTATTAAACAAAAATATGTACATATTACATACGCATTTTGCATGAACAATACATACACCGACAGAAGTGTGCTGATTGTTGAAACACAGCGACTGGCGGCTTGGCCGGTCAGCAGCTCCTTATGAAGGCCCCATTAGAAGCAATGTTCCGCCAGCGGTGGCTCAGTGCGGCGACTACTGTGGGAAACTTGGTTTGGGGGTGAGGGGGATGATGGACGGTAGGGTGGGAGAGTAACAGGTGCGAGCGAGTACACAGTTCGGTTAAGCGGTCGTTCGGTTGACCGACGTTCGGATAATCGACGCTCTACTGTAGCTCAGATTCAGTGTTGAGGTTTTCAAGCTTTGTGATCTGTTGCTGGACACTGACAAGGGTGTCTACAATACCAGGCAAGCGGGATTCTAGAGATTCTTGTACATTTGTCAGATCACTTTGCACTGCTGCTATTGTACCCTCAAGATGGGTTATGGTACTTTGAATTTTTCCAAAATCTTCATATGTTTCAAGTTGCAGCTTGATGTTGGCAACACTCCGAGTTATTGCACTTAAAGCATCAGAAGATGGCAAGTTGTTCATAAAATTTTCAAGTGTCTCAATTTTTTCTTTAACCTCGGCTATGGCATTGTTCAGAGGGTCCAGATTAGGTATCTGTAGTGATTGAATCTCTTCCTTTAGAGTGGAAATCACTAGATCAAAATCTTCTTGTGACTTTATGCTTTTGACAATTGTTTGGAGCTGTGTCTGGACATTATTTATCTGCTCTTCCAATTGTTGTTTCAATTGCTCAGAGTTGGTGGCCTGGGTCTTAAATTTGGCTTGAAGAGCTGCTACAGCCTCCTCTAAACTTTGAAAATTATCCAATGTAGCCAAATCAGTATATTTCTGAAGTAATAATTTTAGTTCTGAGTCAATTTTAAGAAGAGGGTCCATGCATTGTGATTGTAAATTTGTAATTTCTAGTTGAAGACTGGCATTGAGTATGGTTTGTAAAGCTTATAAATCACTTCTTAATTTTTTGACTCTGACATCAAGCATCAGAATCTCATCACTGTGATCTTCATGTCTTGTATGGCCAAATATATCATTAGGCATTTTTGTTTTAGTGGTTATTTATTATTGAATATCTAATTCTTAATTCTATAAAAAAAGGTATAAGCTTGTCATAGGATCCCGGGACCTCAATATATAAACAATCACCAGCAGAAACAGTATATACAGTGCCAGAAACCATGTTTGAATGCTTAATTCTATAAATATTTCTCCCTATTGAAATCTTGACATTACCCTCGGGGGTTGTAATAAATTGTAATTGACCACCTACAGGTAATTGGTAATGATTTAAATTATTGCTAAATATGTACAATGTTTTACCTGTTTTATCATCAACATCTGTAAGTGTGCTGTTCAGATGAATAATTAATAAACCACTTAGTTTAGATATTATATCAGAAGAGGGTTCCGGTGTTGGCAGGTCCATAATAGCCTGTTTTTTGAACCCAAATAAGTTCATAGGCATGTTTATTTATTTCAAATCATGCTCTGTGTTTGGGCATTGATTACCATTTTTCAAATCACAATGACCCCATGGTAAAGTATGTATGCCACATGATAAAATGCATCTCTTATCATCACGTGGGTCGAGAGCCACATTTCTTACAACATTTGTAGTCAACAAGTGGTCCACACTCTGAATTCTGCATTCTGATGTTCTGATTGAACTCTGTGATTTGAGACAATCTTCATAATCTTCAAATTGGAGCTCTTTGTCAACAGTTTCTCTGCCAATGCCCTTGGCCTTTTTGACAACAGCACCACTACATGTTTCAAAACTGTACATCTTGGCCCTTAACCCAGCAAATGCCACAATAACATCACCAAGTGTCTCATCTTTTAACTTGCCAGGCACCTTTTTGTTGTGGGGTTGAATCTTTGTATGTTCACTGGTATCAAAATATTCAAGAAATGCAGGCTGTGACATATCTTGATAAACATCTTCTGTCTGAATATCAAGAATAAAACTATCTGTGTCCATGTACATCAGTTTTACACAATCCTTATAAAAAGGCTTCAACACATCATAATACAATTTTAACATATGTAATTTGGCCAATTCCAATATTACAGCCCCTACATAAATAGGCTTATCAAACTTAATCTTTGTTTTTTTCATGTTGAAAAGTGCCATATCCTCATCATAAATTCTTCTATAATTGAAATTAGGCTTTGCTATCAATTTTTTGCTCAGGCTGGGGTCAGTAATTATTTTAACATCAGTATGTTTTCTGACATTTTCTATGGTTTTGCCATACACAGAATTGACCATCAATTTAAACAAAGTTTTATCAAATTGGCTCATTGCAGATGTTCGAAGCTCTGTGTTTGTATCAATATATGGCTTCAACCATCTTGAGTGCCTGAACCTTAAGACTTTGCCAACTTTGGTCACTTGAACACCATGATGCATCAGGAACTAGAGGTTTTTGTAATATATGACATAATCCTGTTTTGGCTCTAGAGTCATCATCAGTTTCTTCTGTTTAGAGCCAGGTGAGCACTCAACCTCAGGAATTGGGGGCAGATCAGAAAATATGTTGTGTAAATCATCAGGAATTGTCAAATCAACCTCTAAGAACAGGCCACAGTTACTGTCATCAAAATCATGAAGATCTTTAATATTGGAATCTTCAACCCACTCAAGCCCTGCATATGGCAGTTTATCCATAATAGCATAACCATCCAGGCTGTTCGCATCTACATACAGTATATAATTTGATGGCAGTGCTGGATCATAATCAGGATTATATTTGTTGTTAGCTCTGGCATATCTCTGAGAGCATTGCACCATGCCCCCTCTTATACATTGCTCCATAAACAGATACATATCTTGATCTTGGATTAGATCCAATTGCATTTTAGTGTTTAAAAACATTGCAGACCATGCTAGGCCTGGTGCACTGTAAAAATACATTGGGTTCAGCTTATAATTTACCATGGAAGATTTTCTAAATGCCTGAAGTAGATCAGCTAAGAGAGTGACATCAAGTTTTAAATATGCCTTGTGATAATCACCAAATGTCTGGCATTTTAAATTGTTCCACATCAACTGGGAATGGTGATAATCATCATCAGTGATTCCAGATCCTCTGAGTTTGCTGTAGAACTGTTGTTGTGGTGGCAGAGAACACTCATCAAATTTAGAAAAATCTCTAACATAATCATATGGGTATACACCCTTCCGCCTAATTAATTTCAGGTCCTGATTTGGAAACAAAGCACATGTGGTTTGAATTGATCATCAGATAATTGACTGGCCAGTGTAGCCACGCTAGCAGACAGAATTCTGTAGGAATCAAGAAATCTTAAGTGAATGGGAACACCATTAACTTTAATTATCTTGCTAATAGCAATATATTTCACATTATTTTCTGCTAAAATATTTAAATTCTGCTTGTCAAACCCCTCGTACCTGATAAGATGATGAAAATCATAATTGGATGCACCATGGCAAAATACAGGGACAAATTTTGGTCTCTGGATCTTAATATTACAGCTATTACACAGGGCCATTTTGAATTTACCATCTGTATGGGAATGGTGATGCACCTTGATATTTGTATCTGAAAATTCAGAATCACATACCGGGCATTTTTCTGCATTGTTGAAATCTTCAATCTGATCCTCTGTTAAAGGCAACATGGGTTTTGATTTTAATAAGATATTAGATGCTATGTTATGGCATTCATTTTCTATTCTATGTGCAAATTTTTTGATGGCATCTGGTCCCATGTATAAATATTCTTTACTATCAACACCATCCTGTACAACAACATAATAAAAACTAGAAGGTTCATGTAGCTGGTATGATGTAATTGAAGATTCATCAGGATCTGGGCTGCAGAATGCAAGGGGTTTGAGATTTGATTCAAAATCACACTATATATGCTGGGTGTTCCAACAAGGCTTCAAATTTTTTGAATTTGGCATTTTCACTTGGATTAGGCATTACCATATGAACAGGTTTATGGTTGCCACAGTGTTTTAAATGTTCAATTAACTTGTTTTTAGCAATTTCTGCATTTTTTTTCACGAACCCCATTCACCATTTTTTGACCATCAAATACAGTTAAACATCTTCTACACAACTTGAATATTGTACTGGATTTGCCTTGTTGTTTTCTGACTAAAGCTTCAATACTGTGTATCAGAGTGTAATGGTGTGTGTCATCCCCTTCAATTAAGAGCAGATCAATCGGAACAGTAGAATCATCATCAAGTGTACTGATTCTGAGAGGTGCTATCAAGCAATTGCCACGGCCAGTAGAACAAATAAAAATATTAATAGATAATTGTTTACCATTGATATCCCTGCCCTTTTGTTCAAATTTATCAATATTCTGAACAGACATTGGATATTCTAAGCCCTTCATTGCATCATCAAAATCATGTTCATGTTGTTTATAATAAGTTATTCTCTGAGGATTCCTTAAAACTGGATACAAAGCAGCTAAAATACACCACAGAAAGCATTTCTCATCATTATTTTCTATCTTAACCACGGCTCTTTTGTTTTTAATATTGGCAGGTAATGGCAGATATGTAGATCCTTGTAATGGGCTGAATTCAGAAATATTAATATATAACTTGTGTGGAGATCCGCATAGGCTCCATCCTGACTCTTTTCCAGCAAATTCAGAGTGTTTAATATTCAATTGATCTATCAACCTGCTTATTATTTTGTCTAAATTTGCATTTGAATATACAGCTGCAGTTTCTGTTATGTGGGGCTGTGTAAATTTTGTGCCATTTGGCTTCTTATATTGTGTAAACAATTTGAGGGTCAGCTTATAAGAGCCATTTCGTGCATTTAGAATTGCCTGCACATCAGGATTTATACTGTTCAAAAAATTCTTAATGTCACATCTTGGCTCTGATACAAAACGGTGATCCCTAAGTTGGCCATTAAAACTGCTATGGATGGGTTCATAGCGTGGCTGCTTTGCCGGTCTAGCATTAACAGGTGTTTCAAGCTTTCTTTTCAGACCAGATGTAGATGGTTGTGGGGGCAATATTGATGACTGTGCAGAACAAGTACCCTTATGTTTATATGTGAAATATTCCATGCTATATTTTCTATGGCATATTGGGCATATTTTTGTGGGAGTTCTGCATTTGTCTGAATTACAGTTCTTTTGATGCTTAGCCCAATTGGGGCTGGATATATTCTTATTGCATTGATTACAATATTTTTGATTTGGCATTTTTGTTGTTGGTTTATTATATAAAATTTCTTGGGATTCAAATCAAAATTCTATGCTTAATAAAATATATCAGTTGGGTTCAGCAGTGTGCTTTGTATATTTAGTGTATATACTTAGTGTCTTAATATTTTTGGCTTTGGTATTTTTTTGTTTTGGTTTATTATATAAAATTTCTTGGTATTCAAATCAAAATTCTATGCTTAATAAAAAATATCAGTTGGGTTCAGTGCAGGCAAAAAAACTGCATAGCTCTATGTCAATTAGTTCTTGAGATATTAATTATTTTGTATTTAGGAACAACTTTGGCCCATCTTTGGCCCACCTGCCAAATATTTGCTTTTACTGCACCAGTGTATACTGTCCCTATGATCTTACTTGGGTTATTCTACCAGACTGTATGCTTCAAGTCTCCTTCAATCTGGTAGAGCCTGTTCAGATTCTGCCCCCACTTGTGGGTTCCACTGCCGATCCAGCAGTAACAAACAGCACTGTGCTCTGGCTTATATAGATTTATAGAGCCAATAGAAATCTTGCTTACTTAAACCAATCAGAAAACACCACATCATCACATTATGTCATAACCAACTAATCAGAAAACAACACATGCCTAATAATTTATTGCATAATATTGCACAACATGATGCAATAGAAGTGGACCGCAAGTAAATATGTATGGATGTGGGTGGGTGTGGGTGGGTGTGGGTGGGTGAGCATCTTGGCTTAGTTTTAAGTGCTGTGTTCAAAATAAAAATATAGTGGCTGGTAGCTGTATAGAAGCCAGCAGAATGCCCTTCTTGTTGTATCCAAGCCCTATTATAATTTTTGTTTCTACATTCTGTCAATAGTTTTGATCCCCAGAGCAACATACTGAAATTTTAAAAAAAATCTATAATTTTATTTCTGAATTTTTCACTAGTTTTGATCCTAGGCCAGTTATATTTCTGGGGGTGACTCTGCATGCCCCCCAGAGCAACATACTCAAATTTTGAAAAAATCGATAATTTTTTGAATTTTGATTATCTCTGGAACCATGAATGCTAGAGACATGGGGCTTGTTGCTTTAACATGGGCATACCGAGATGCAACTTTTTGATCTCTATAATTTTTCAAAAATCTCTTGCCGTTCTCTAGATCTTGAAAAACTTGCCTATTTTTCAAGATAGGAGCATGGGGGTTGCATATTTGAAATCTAGAGGTTGTTTAGAAGTTTTGTTAAAAAATCGATAATTTTTTGAATTTGTGATTTTTTCAAACACTATCAGTGCTGGAGACTTAAAGTTTTGTAGGCATATTCTAGGCATGATTCTCTACATTTTTTGTCTCTATAATTTTCCTGATATATGCAATATTTAAGCTGTACATCTCTGATTTATGTCTGTTCTATAAATAGAATTTTCTGAAAAGTGCAATATTAACAAACTTGTTAATATTTTGAAATCTATGCATGCTCAGACACTCTAGCAGTCAGGTATAGGCTTGTTAGGTCCCACTGAGCAACATACTGAAATTTTGGAAAGAAACAATAATTTTGATTATCTCTGGAACCATGAATGCTAGAGACATGGGGCTTGTTGCTTTAACATGGGCATGCCGAGATGCAACTTTTTGATCTCTATAATGTTTCAAAAATCTCTTGCTGTTCTCTACATTTTGAATAACTTGCCTATTTTTCAAGATAGGAGCATGGGGGTTGCATATTTGAATTCTAGAGGCTGTTTAGAAGTTTTGTTAAAAAATCGATAATTTTTTGAATTTGTGAGTTTTTCAAAAACTATCAGTGCTGGAGACTTAAAATTTTGTAGGCTTATTCTAAGCATGATTCTCTACATTTTTTGTCTGTATAATTTTCCTGATATATGCAATATTTAAGCTGTAAATGCCTAATTTTTATAAATAGAATTTTCTGAAAAGTGCAATATTAACAGAATTTGCTAATATTTTGAAATCTATACATGCTAGGGCACTATAGCAGTCACTATACTTAAGATATCATAAGATATCATACAATATCAAGAGGGGCATATTTTTGACAAGCTTATGGACAAAAATCTGGCAGATGCAGCTTTTGTAAGTGTAGCCAAATCAATTTGAGGGGGTCATACTTTCACGGGAAATTCCCGAGGGCATTTTTACAAAAATCTTGGGTTAGACAGGGTGCCACACTTGAGCAAAAAGCTCATATGGGCATGTTGAGCTAGTTTTAAGTGTAGCCAAATCTGCCTGAGGGGGGCTCATACTTTATCGAGTTTATAATAGCATCAATTACACTCCGACTCATAGCCTTTTTACGATGTATATTTAAAAGTTTCCCAACTTTTTGAACCCTTCTACGCTGTTTCGAAAATGGGGCACGAAGTGTTACCGACTCATGTTACTCTTTCACAACCTAATCTAAACTAACACCTTGCTCTATTACGACCTAATCTAGCCTAAATGGATGACACCTTACCTTACTGTGATGTGGCTAGCTAATCGAATATACAGCGTGTCATTTTAATAGCGGCCACGCAGCACAGATTCGTATAGAGGACACCAAAACTAACAACTTTTCTCTACAGCTGTTTAAAAAAGACCGTTTTGCCGCCTGGATGCTAGCAACCCAACACAACATTTGATCGTATCTGTTACGTCATTTTCTGCGGCGAAACAGCGCACGGCTGGGTTGCAAGGAACACAAAAATGGACAAACTACCAACCACATGATTAGGTGTAAAGCGAATCCAGAAACGCGTCCAGTAGACCGAACATCATAGCCTACCAGCCAGAAGATCAGCAGTCATCTCAGGGGAAGTGGGAAGTAAACCAACGATTTGAGAAATGGTAAAAACTTATTCAAAATGAATTGTCAATATCGGATTTTGTCTCAGCCTACATGTCAAATATCAACACAACAATACATTTTATTGGACTTACAGCTTACATGTGGCTGTTTACGCCTAGCTACATGTCAAATATTTGTAAAGCTCGTTGCAAGGTTGATATCTACAGGTTTGTGTCCAGATGCCTTGTGTTAGCCTACTTTTGTGCTCATAACGGAAGTATCTGAGGTTCACGTTGTTACATTAAGGCTAAAACACGTACAACCACAGTAACAATTTAATGATGAATCAGTAACGAAAATACTGCCCTGTTCACAGTTGCAAACTATTACATGTGTATCCGGTGCGTAGATAAACACAGTCGTCGGAGAGCTTGTATTACTACAGTACTACTTATATTCTTGTTTTTTCAACCATTTTTGTCATTTGCCTCATAATGCCCTGAATATACATTATATGATGCGTTGCTTGGATTGCATAGGTTGTATTGAGACTTTTACTCATATCCGAGAATACATTATAAATTCGCAAACACATTTTTGCTCAGTCTTATCGCTTAGGATCTAGACTCACTTCCTGTCACGATTTTGGATTTCCGAGCTTGGGATCTATTGAGACTTTGAAACATATCCGAGAATATATTATATATCCGTAAACAGATGTCAGCTAAGTCTAACGATTTCTGAGATAGACTTACTTCCTGTCGCCATTTTGGATTTTCTAGCATAAGTTGTATTGAGACATTTACTCTCATGTAGGTGTACATTATAAATTCGCAAACAGATTTTGGCTATGTCTTACTGCTTAGGCTGTAGGTGTAGAGTAGATGAAATTCTTCGTTTAAGAGCCGCCCTCATTGTTGCCAACAAACTCCCGAAAAAATTACCTTAATTTTTTCATGCCCTATCTTGGACTAAGCAAATCTAAATCAAGGAGCTGGCAACCCTGCTTATGACATAGTAGTCTGTATGTATGTTAACCTCACTAGGTGCAATAGGAGAATTAGCCTTCCACTTTCGGAATGAGGGGTGTGGCTGCGAGGTATGGCGAGAAGTCATGTTATTGGCTGTTGCCAGCTTCGCCCCTGATCCCTGACTGGCTGTTGACAATCAAGTAGTCTTGGATGACACGCCACCTGACTTTTGATTGGCTACTAATGAGCCTGATTAGTTTCTGGCACACTCTGTCTCTGGACCCTGATTGGCTGATTATCTGGTGTGACCCTGATTGGCTGTTGACAAACCTTGTCGCTGGCTCCCTGATTGGCTGCTTATTTTGCGTATTTAGTAACTAATTGCATATGATATGGATGGCAGCATACATACCTCTGTCTCACACACACACAGAGAGCTGTACACATTCAAAATGCAATTTTTAATTTGTAAGAGGGAAAGGGGGCCAACTAACCCTATAGCAAGCAATGCTTCTACAAATTAAGACAATGCACTGACACCCTTGCTCTACGCAAAAATATATATAAAATAACCATGCTTATGATCTTGTTCGGGCTCAAAAAGCAGCCTATCATGGAAGCATCGAGTCAGACTGCATGGCCAAGCTTCAACCTGTTGCCGTCCATGTTGTCAAATCTCAATAGACTGTTAATCATTCACCTCAGCAGCATTTGGACGAAATACGACGACTACGTTGGCAAAACGTTTTACGTCTTTAAAAACAACCTAAATTTCTACAAAATTCCGATTAGTGGTGAACTTCAAATAATTGTGAAACCGGAGAATGCGGGTAAAATTAAGGTTTCATTCGGCTAGAATATGTATCGCATCAAGCACGATAAGGTGGGCAGCGCCACTACGTACGATGTGTCTGGCGACCAATGGCTGTATGTCGAGCTCGTGGGCGATTACGACAAACTCCTCCCTCTCTTCGTCGAGACTAGGATAACCTACCCTATAATAAATAAGCATAGTAGCAGTACCTAACAAAATCTTCGGGCACACGATACGCGACGATCATGGGAACGAACTTTTCATGCTCGACGTCAGGGTCAAAACGTTGTGGAGCGACCTGCAGGCCCTGCAGTCCACTCTCAACTCCAGCCTCCAGACCGAGATAGCCAGCCTGCAGTCTCATTGCCTGGACCCCATACTTAGATCGATATCGAACTCAAATCCTGCAAAAGTACACCGACCTCGCGTCCATCTACAACCTCGGAAACATGGAGGTGAGTGTTAGCAAGTTAGAACACGAACTCAAGGCACGGACCAAGGACGTAGAACAAATGAAAGAGCGATTAGAGGATCAAACGAGTTGCATCCATACCGAAGTGCAATCTATCGTTCAGAGTATAAAAACAAAAAGTTGGTTACGCAGATTTACGTGAGCAGTTTGAGTCCTTGGAAATTCCCACGCTGGAAAATATAAAGATGGAACTTGAAACGGATGCCTGCATGCCGCCATCGCCGAGGTCCAAGCCAAACTTCAAACGCTGGAAAGCTTAATAGGCAACCTGCCTTCGTCCGGCGAAATGAACGCTATCGCTCGCAGCGTAGCCAACATCAAATTCCAGTTCGAGATTTACGAGGATTTCGGGAAAATTCAAGGCACCGTAGCCCACATCGAGGATACCTTGCCAACCATGAAAAGCTATCTGTCGAGCGTTCAGGAAGCTCTGGAATCTAAATTGCCCGGCATCGGCGAAACTCTGTCCACCGTTCAACATCACATTTCCAAGCTGGAAAATTTAAAGACCGAATCCGAATTCTTGCATTTTCATCACCTGATAGACGACATACAGAACAAGTTTATAACTCTGCAGAGATTGACGCCCAGCCAGGATGACATGGCTCAACTTCAAGATGGCATGCGTACCGTGGCGCATGCCACCAAGCTGGATGGTGTGCAAAAAAAGAAACTCTGGAGTCGCTTCAAGTTACGGTGGCCACCATGCCCACGTCCCAGGAACTGAAAGCTGTGAAGACGGCCGTTAAACGAGTACTCAAATCCGACCACGTTATAAACATAAAAACCGAAATCGTTAAACTTCGGGGCACGGTTGCTTCTTTACCCACCAATCAGAATGCTGCCAACCTCCATGTGCTGTTTGCTGAGATCAGGACCCAAGTTCACGACCTTGCGCCCAAAAGTTCCAAATTAAGGCTCATGAAAAGCTTGCAGCAGATAATCGCGAATGTCAAGCTCCAGATTGGCACAGTCGAAGCGAACCAGGAATCGGCATTGGATGACTTGGGCACCAAAGCTTCATGATTTGAAAGAACAATTCAATCAACTATACCTGGACGTGAGGATCAAACCCGTTTACTACGAGGTTCTTCGCACCATCGGGGAATACGTGGAACCTGTGCTGAGAAGATTGGACGATTCAAACTCGCGTCAATTGTGAGGCTTCAAAGTGTTACGAATGTTCGAGGGCATTAGAGGTACGAACGCGCCGGAAACATTTACAAATTGTATCCTTACGCTCAGTCCCAAACAATTGTACCCCAAGGATAACCCGTTTTCCGTAATCTTTTCATTCCGACGAAATCTCTCACTCAATGTCAAGGCAAGCTATTGTGGACGAGCTGCACAAACAATCACGTCGCAACTACGAACGCTTGCCGGTGTGTACCAAGGGCATCGACGACGTGTGGCAGGCGGACTTCGTCGAAATGAGCAGCTGTAATTTGAAGAACTTGCACAAAGTCAAAAAGCGTCACAAGTACCTCCTGACCGTCATAGACACGTTTTCCAAATACGCATGAGCTCTGCCGCTGAATGTCAAAACCGGTTTGTGCGTTATAGAAGCATTCAAATCTATTTTCGAGCAAGGTGCTAGAATACCACGGTACCTGCAAACGGATAACGGAAAGGAATTTTACAAATCGATATTCCGACAGTTTGTTCAAAAGCACGGTATCCAGCATTATTCGATCTTCAGCGACCTGAAGGCCAGCATTGTAGAACGCTTCAATCGAACTTTGAAACAGTACATGTGGACACAATTCACGCTTCAGGGTAACTAAAAGTGGGTCGACGTGCTGTAGGAACTCGTGAACGAATACAACAACTCGGCCCACCGTACGATACTCATGAAACCTGCCGACGTAGGCAAGACCGATGAGGCGCGATTGATCGCCACTGTTTACTGTCCCAAGTACCGACTTACTGCCAAGAAACCAAAATGCAAAGTAGGAGACCAGGTGAGGATCAGCAAGTTCAAGCGCACGTTCAAGAAGAGGTTCACCAGAAACTGGAGCACGGAACTTTTCACCGTGGTTCGAGTAATGCCGGGGACGAGGCACACGTATCAAATAAAGGATGCTTGCAACGAAATTTTGAAAGGGCGATTCTACGAAGAGGATTTCTCGAAAACAAAATATCGGACTCGTACCTCATCGAGTAAATCCAGCGCAGGAAAGTAAAGAAGCTGCTGATCAAATGGCTGGGGCTAGAGGAAAGAAGCTGGATTGACGCTAACGAGGTGATCGTAAGACTGGCGCGTGGCACGTGGTGAGGCGACTGCCCGATTCAACCTCTGAACGCTCTAGGAAAAATGGCGAGCTGCTCCCCGACAACATTCGCTGCCTCGTCGTTGCTACTTCGGGATGCGTGAGGACATCATTGGTTGTTGACAACTTCCTGCCCGCGCCCGACTGGTTGGATTGGAAGAACAGGCACCCGTACATTTTCTCCAAAAGTCTGGAGCAACCGAAGCATCGCCAGCTAGCAAAACTGTATACGAGGGACTGGGTATAGCCATCTTTGCTTCTGAAGTAATGCCACTGGACTGTATAACCATATGCTTCATATTATGTTTCAGAGGAATTTTGTCAATTTTTATATGGAATTGGAGCACGACAAAATACAATTTCACCGTAAGCTAAAGCTAATTTAAGTGAGAGGATTATGAAATATGTTAAAGTAGGATTCAGATGTTTTTGTTCTGAAAATCAAACTTCTTGGTCTAGTTTTCTTTACAAAATTCAATTTGGTCTCAATAACACATGGCATACCTCTTTAAATACCACCCCAGCTGAATTATTTCTTGGTAGAGCACTGAATGATACCTTAATGATAAATTGGGAATTAACAGATGAAGAAATATTGTCAAATGAGCAAGACTTGAAAATTAAATTGTCTCTACCTATCAAGAAAATGAAACTGGAATGGGTAAACAGGTCAAAATTGTATAGAAAACAATATACTGAACCAAAATTTCAACACGGAGACTTAGTGATGATTAAAATTCAACCTAAATCTTCCCTACTTAAAGGTATTACCAAGTCTTTATCAAATTTATATGATGGTCCATTTAAGATAATAAGACTTCTAACTATTAATTGGTAAGACCAGCGAGACATACCAGATGTGAATTATAGAGGACATTTTTTTCCATTAAATAACGATGAAGTTTTGCGAATAGTATAATCAATCAAGCAGAATCTTGTTAGCCCTGTCCTTAGGGATAATCACGTTTACATTCCGTCAGCTTAGGTTTAAAGACGCAAGTTTAATCTCTGCACCGAAAGCACGATTGCTGATTCATTCATTGTTTTCCTTTTCGTTCCATCGAACTCAGGATATGTGCAGTCGCAAGACTCAAGTCAAAGATTTTCCTTCCATGTAAGTCACCAGATTTTCGAGTCCTCCCCGATGGCGCAGTGGTAGCGTCGTCGCCTTGTAATCGAGGGGTCCCGTGTTCGATACCCGGTGGAGGCACATAGTGGTTCGGATTCCACTTTAAACTGTAGGTCCAGTCCCAATTAGCCTTACTGTGCATAAAGTGGACTTACAACACCAACTCAAACCAAAACCAGATTTCCGTGCACGAAGCGCTAGAATTTGTCCGTCTAAATATCGCTGATCTGTTTCAACGTATCATATTACGCAGTCAAGGGCGTCCGGTATCGAAGCTGGTGATGTGAATTGTAGTGTAACTAGCCTTTGGCTCCTAGCGGAATGTGCTGATTCGGACCCATAACCCCACATCGAAATACTCGGAATGAGCATTTTGTACCGGCGAAATTCTTGCAGCATATTGAACTTTAGACTCACGTGACTTTCCTTTCATAGCCAAGCAACTTCGTGCTTTTAGAATGCACAATAATTACTTATGGAATTACAGATTCTTTCAATGTCCGCCTTAACTAAATTGTATAATAAAGAATACTTGCATTTATATATTTTAGCTTTCCCACACGTCATAAAATCTAATCGAATGCTCCCGTAAGCAAGGACACATTTGAAAGCAAGCCACATTTCAGTCATCCTCACAGATTCGAACAGCAATCTTTTGGATTTAATTCACAATGTTACTGAAAACTCCAATTTTCATTACTAATTTTCATACTTTATCCTTCTTTAACTTTCCTTTCCTTTATTTTATTTTATTACAATGATAAGAAATTGTCTTAACTCTTATGTCACACGTCAGGATTTTGCTGCCATAACACGTCAGAAAATGAAGAGCAATATAGTTAATGATTTTAACACATTGTTTTATCGTTTAAGCAACTTTAACCATTAGTTTAAAAGTTTCGTCATTATACACCATTAAGTCGAAAGGACATTAGTTTGGGGTTTATTTTAATTTTCCGTTGATATTTTATATCATGTTACACCTTTCTGGTATGTCATATTTAATGGATTGGGTTGGTTACATGATGTGACAAAAAGAGGCTTCATATTTTATGGCATGCACATATTTATCCATCAATATTTAATCCCAATTATTTTAGTTTGTTTTTTGTCCCTCCTTATTGTATATTGATCATATGCGAACAAAGGGCATTTAGTGCCATGTTATGATTTTAGTTTTATTTTGCACATTATTCTATATTTTTGGGAGAAGCCAGGGGCTATACAATTTAGTCAATATATATATATATATATATATATATATATATATATATATATATATATATATGAAGAAGTCATATTTTCATTTTAATAGTGTTCCAGGGTTAAGGCGTCAAAGTACATTTTCCGCCGTTTATTTTATTTAGCCTTCATTCAAATTCTGTTTTATAATTTATATCATTTATTGGGCAGTATATTTTATTTTAGTTTACTTATCTTTACTCATGATTTTCACTTGCCTATAAAATCATGATTACTTTACACATTTTTTATATATTTTAAATATTCACTGACTGAGAGCAATGTAGTCTTTCCACTGTCCTACCTGTTTCCTACCCTATTCGGAAATTCTACGAGTTCGAAGAATTTCAAAAGTAGTCCAGCGACATTTTTTTTGAGGAGGGAAGAAGAACACATTCTTGACTGCTTTGGAGCTCAACAGCCTTCTTTGGATTCCAGCAGTGTATGTCACCGCAGTGAGAGCTGAAATCGCCATGGATTTTCCCCTCAAGACGCCCCTGCTGCTCTTAAGCATTTTCGATATTCACGGCAATCAGAACGACCTATCCCCTTTTGTTCGTCTCCGCCCCTGTTCCTATTATCTACCAACAATTGGGACCAGCGTAGCAGCAACGAAAATCCTACCCCCCGTGACATCCCAGGATCGGAAAATCGTCAAAAACATCCATAGAAATTTAATCTTACAGAGCAATCCCCCCACCCACGACTTTAACCCCAGTAGGACAAAATGTGCATTTGAGATCAATCCCAACTTGGACCCTTCAAAAACCTGTCATTTTAGTGCACGAACTCACTACTTCTCTACGTATTGCGGCTCTTTTATTCCAGTGACGAACTAAAAGATCGACAAAAAGGCTCTGAAAAGTGAGTGTCACACTCGTACTTTCAAGGACGCACGCTCCAGTAATGTAACCTCTCTAAAACATAGACATGTCTCTATATCGTGAGCTTTGTAAACCTAATGTTGTTTTTCTCAGGTTTCCATATCGTGAGCTTTGTAAACCTAATGTTGTTTTTCTCATGTTTCTATATCGTGATCTTTGTAAACCTAATGTTCGCACCTCTCATTTCGAAACATTTAAAGGCTTCCATCGTGAACTTTGTAAACCTAATTTTTCCCCCAACCTCTTATTTCTGTATTGAGAGTTGTAAACCAAAATGTGTGCTTTTTTTCAAGCAAACAAATATTTGTTTTGTACGTCCTGGCCACAATTGCTTTCTTGACCAACCACCTGTTGACAGAGAGGCACATGCTGGACTTGGAAAATTTTCGATTGATGAAAATTTGGTTCTATGATGACTTATACTATTTTTTGGTATGGGAGGACAGAGGACACCGAGACTCAACCAACACACTAAACCCCAGACCTCTCTACTGCTACATGTTCGGAAGTTACGAGTGATCAAAGTTTTTGGTGTGTGTGCAAACACCCCTTACCCTTGAAAGCAGGATCACCAAACTTTGGCATACATTCTCTACATTCCCAAAATCGACAAGGGGTGGTGTTTGGAGAGATTTTTTGATTTATTTTTCTCTATCTCTCGCCGTTTTTGAGATATTTGCAATTTTTAACGCTGGACTTGGAAAATTTTCGACAGAGGGGGTGTCAACCATCCATAATAACCTATGTCCATTTTGTTAGGAGATCAAAAAGAACACTGAGCCGATGCTAAGGCAAAAAAGCCTCATGTCTCTACGATGGTCCTATCGAAAGTTACGAGCGGTCAAAATTTTGGGAGGGTGTGCAAACACCCTTTGCCCTTGAACTCAGGACCACCAAACTTTGGCATACATACTCTACATCCCCCAAAATCAACAAGGGGTGGTGTTTGGAAAGATTTTTGGATTTATTTTTTCTCTATCTCTCGCCGTTTTTGAAATATTTGCAATTTATAACGCTGGACTTGGAACATTTTCTACAGAGGGGTCAACCATGATAACCTATGTTCATTTTGTAAGAAGAACACTGAGCCGATGCCAACGCATGTCTCTACGATGATCCTATTGAGAAAAAAAATCGGAAATTGGCTCACCCTGGACCACCAAACTTGACATACATACTCTACATCACCAAAATCGACAGTGGAGTCAACGGGGAGATTTTTCATCTATTTTTTCGCTATCTCTTACCGTTTTCGAGATATTCGCAACTTATAACGCTGGACTTGGAAAATTTTCAGAGCCTACGTTATTTTTGAATTTCCAGTCAGGGAGGACACGAACATGCAAATGCACAACCTTCGAAGTTACGATAGATCGAATTTTTCAGCCCAGCCTTGAACTTTTTAGGACCATCAAACTTGATACACGTACTCTACATCACCAAAATTCTACAAGGGGATCAACGGGGTAGAATTTTCGATTTTTTTCGCGCTATCTCATACCGTTTTCGAGATATTTTGCAATTTTTAACGCTGGTCTTGTAAAATTTTCAGAGGTTGTGCGTGTGTGTTGTGTTACCCTCACAAATTTTGATGCGTTAGAACTGTTCTGTCACCCTTTCGTTCTTCACATCTTGGACGAAGGACTTCTCGGTGACCAGGATAACGCTGCACACGGTGTCGTCGGGCAGTGCATTGTGAAATTTGCACACGATCTTGATGTTGGTGCGATCGTTGACCACCACCTACTTTCTTTTCGAAGTATTGATGACGAACATGAGTAGAGCCAAAATATGCATTTGAGGCCAACTTCAACTTGGACCCTTCAAAAACCTGTCATTATAGTGTACGAACTCACTTCTTCTCTACATTTCGCGGCTGTTTTATTGCAGTGACGAACTAAAGCAGCGACAAAAAGGCTCTGAAAAGTGAGTGTCAAAAACGTACTTTTAGGTACGCATGCTCCAGCGTTGTAACTTTCTAAACATGTCAATGTTTCTATATCGTGAGCTTTGTAAACCTAATGGTGCTTTGCTTCCCTCGTGACCTTTGTAAACCTAATGTTTCCTCTAAATTCGGGAACAGTTTTTAGGTTTCCATATCGTGATCTTTTGTAAACCCCACAACCTCTCATTTTCTGTATTTGCGAGTTGTAAACCAAAAATGTGCTTTTCTTTTCAAGCAGAGTTTTTTTTGTATTCCCTGGCCCTAATCCTGCCAGGTAATCAAAAAAGTTCTAATGGCTGCGGTTAGATAACCAGACACCTCTGTAGAGTTTTTACGTTTTTTTTATTATTTTCACATGACACCCCCTACAGAGGACCTCCGTAAATGCACGCAACGTGTATACTAACGACTCTAGTGTTATTTGATATTTTGATTGAGATATGTTTATTATTTTCTTGATGAAGATGTATAGAGAATATGTTACAAATAAAGTTGCATGCTTTTTTCTAGTGTGTGTTCTTGTTGTTCAACAGCAGCAGCGTCTGAGACGAGAAAGCATTATTTCGCGCTATAGTACAAATTCTCATTGTAACTGATTATCTCATACTATAGTACAAAATTTCTATTGTAACTGGTGAATATTTTATTGTAACTGATTATCTCGTGCTATAGTGCAAAAAATTATTGGTTATAGTGCAAAACTGGTGAAAATTTGCATTGTAACAGATTATCTTCTGCTATAGTGCAAAAACTTCTTATCTTGTGCTAATTTTTTCTCGTGCAACCTGTTAAAACCCCCTCCGTCACACTCTCGTTCTTCACGTCATAGATGAAGGACTTTTCTGCAATCAGGATGATAATGCACATTGTGTCCTCGGACAGAGCATCGTGGAACTCGCACACGACCTTGATGTTGTTGCGATCGTTGACCACCACCTACTTCCTCTTCATCGTGTTGATGATGAACATGGGTCTGTGCGTCTTGAATTCGCTGGGTGTGTAGTACATGTCCGCGTTTCCCTCGGTCACTCGTTTGTAAGCGGAGTACGCTTCGTATAGTTTGAGAAAATCATCTTTTGTCATGTTGAGGTTGTGATTCTCGCGCGGGAATACTTCGTTCCTACCGTTCTTCTTGATCTTGCAGTCGTCAAATTTACTGGAATCTTTTCCCTGATTGTTGTCCCTCCCGGTCTGAAAGAGCAGTACAACGAAATCTGGCATGTCGTACTGTATATTATTAAATTGCGTCGTGACGTCGAAATCCAGTTGACTTCCGAACGCTATTTTCTGCACGCACTGGTAACCGTGAAAGTGAATCGGTATCTGGGGATTTTTCAAGATCTCTGCTTTGTACTTGAGAGCGTAATTCATTTCGTATTCCACCACCGGAATTCTAAATTCCATGCTCTGTATGACGCACTTGGCAGCTTCTGGTAAAGTGTTGAGCAGTGGCGTACCGTCTGCGTTCAAGTTACTGTATCGCATCAATGCGTCGTTGCCGTTGGCCGCTCTGCGAAATGTGATTCTCAGTCCTCCTTTCCACATGATCTCCTTGTAATCCGAGACGAAACCCGGAAGCAGACGCATTGGAAACAGCGCCGTGTGACTTTTCGTCGATATTTTCTTTCCCGCTTCGAATCCCCCCGCCTGATAGTATGCTGCGTCCGTCTTCGATAATTTCAATGTTCCCACTCGCGTTGACGTAATGCCTGGATAATCGATTCTGTCAATGACGGTGTTGTGTTTCCTGACTTCGACCTGCGAGAACAGGTAAGGCACGAAAATGTCCACGAGTTTTAAATTTGCTGCGGCTGGGAATGCGTGTCCGCTATCTTCTTCCACCACGTCCAGTTGAACGTAAAGGTCCGCTCTATGAGGATGAACGAACCAGTTGCCTACGTCCACATCGTATTCAATTTCCCGGTTCGATTCGTTGAGATTGGCGAACGTGCGACGGTTCGGAGGGAAAGATTGCAATTCGTAACTTTAAATCTGTTCCATGATGTACGGTTATTTATTATACGTTGAGCATCACGATGGCCGTAGCTGTGGCACCTGCAAAATCCACCACGTCTCCTTTCTCGTTCTTGACCACTAACTGTAAGTGATCTATGCGATTGCGACATAATGGAAAATAAATCGCCAGTAGTGGGGTTTGACCTATAACCAGGACCACTTACAAGTGTAGAAAAGGAGAGGCTATTTGATTGAACAATCCGATTTGCCCTCACTTAAAACAAAGCCAAAAGGGGCTTATACCCCAATTTTTCAGGTGTGATATGCTCTGAATTTTTAAGAATTTTGAATTCTAGTGTAGAAAAGGTGAAGCCTCTCAGACAGATTTGCCTACACTTAAAACAATGGCAAGAGGGGCTTATACCCCAATTCTTCAGGTGTGATATGCCCTGATTTTTTAAGAATTTTGAATTCTAGTGTAGAAAAGGCGAAGCCTCTCAGACAGATTTGCCTACACTTAAAATTATGTGAAGTACCCATATCATCTTATTGTTTATAGTGTGTTTTTCTGTCAAAATTCCTGGAGACCCAGTAGAGTGTAGTGCATAGCCCCATGGTTTTTATTGCCTTGCAATCAGGAGGCCTCTGGGTTTGAGTCCTCATAAAATGTGAAGCCTCCCCTGATGGCAAAATGTTAATATTGTTGCCTTGTAAACAAAAGGCTCGGGTTTGAGTCCTGACAAAATGTATAAGATTGAAATACATGTGGCAAAATAATATCTCCACACGTGAGATTTTGAGAATAATTATTATTAGTTGATATATAATTGATAGCTCCCAGATCTGAAAACCTGGTAAAAAGTGTTATACAACAGCATAAAAAGAGCAAAATTATTTTATATTGGGGATCACCAGAGCCTAGTTATTGTTTTGGCATAGTTCTGTTTTTTTTGGACCAAGAAATTTTATATAAATAAACTACAAAAATGCCAAAACAAAAATATTGCAATCAGTGTAATAAAAATATATCTAGTTCTCATTGGGCCAGGCACCGGCATATTTGCGACCGTAAGAAATGCAGAAATGCCATGAAAATGTGTCCGAGATGCCACAAAATATTAAGCAAGGCATATTACAAATGGCATAAGTGTAATTCTTATGTACAGTCATCAGCATTGCCCTCACAACCATCCACATCTGGTGTGAAAAGGAAGCATGAAGCACCTGTTAATGCTGGATCTGCAAAGCAGCCACGCTATGCACCACCCATCCATAGCAGTTTTAAGGGCCAATTAAGGGATCACCCGTTTGAATCAGAGCCAAAATGTGGCATTAAGAATTTTTTGAACAGTGTAAATCCTAATGTGCAGGCAATTCTAAATGCACAAAATGGGTCTTATAAGCTGTCCCTCAAATTGTTTGCACAATATAAGAAGCCAAATGGCACAAAATTTACACAGCCCCACATAACAGAAACTGTATCGGTATATTCAAATACAAATTCAGACAAAATAATAGGCAATTTGATAGATCAATTGAATATTAAACACTCTGAATTTGCAGCAAAAGAGTCTGGATGGAGCCTATGCGGATCTCCACACAAGTTATATGTTAATATTTCTGAATTCAACCCATTACAAGGTTCCACTTATGTGCCATTACCTGCCAATATCAAAAACAAAACAGCCGTGGTTAATATAAAAAATAATGACCAGAAATGCTTTTTGTGGTGTATTTTAGCTGCTTTGTATCCAGTTTCAAGGCATCCTGAGAGAATAACTTATTATAAACAACATGAAAATGATTTTGATGAGGCAATGGAGGGTTTAGAATATCCAATGTCTGTTCAGAATATTGATAAATTTGAAAAAAAGGCCAGGAATATTAATGGAAAACAATTATCTATTAATGTATTTATTTGTTCCACTGGCCGTGACAATTGCTTGATAGATCCTCTCAGAATCAGTATACTTGCTGTTCCGATTGATCTGCTCTTAATTGAAAAGGATGGCACAAATCATTACACTCTGATACATAATCTTGAAGCTTTAGTGAGAACACAACTAGACAAATCCAATACAATATTCAAGTTGTGCAGAAGATGTTTGAGTGTATTTGATGGTAGAAAAATGGTGAATGGTGTTTGTGAAAAGAATGCAGAAATTGCTAAAAACAAGTTAATTGAGCATCTGAAATACTGTGGCAATTATAAACCTGTTCATATGGTGATGCCTAATCCAAGTGAAAAAGCAAAATTCAAAAAGTTTGAAGCCTTGTTGGAACACCCAGCATATATTGTCTGTGATTTTGAATCAAACCTCAAACCTCTTGCATTCTGCAATCCAGATCCTGAAGAATCTTCAATTACACAATACCAGCTACATGAACCTTCCAGCTTTTATTATGTGGTTGTACAGGATGGTGTTGTTAGTAAAGAAAATTTATACATGGGAGCAGATGCCATCAAAGAATTTGCACTTAGAATAGAAAATGAATGCCATGACATAGCATCTAATATTTTATTAAAATCAAAACCCATGTTGCCTTTAACAGAGAAACAGATTGAAGATTTCAACAATGCAGAACAATGCCCGGTATGTGATTCTGAATTTTCAGATACAAATATCAAGGTGAAACACCATTCTCATACAGATGGTAAATTCTTAATAGCCCTGTGTAATAGCTGCAATATTCAGATCCAGAGACCAAAATTTGTCCCTATATTTTGCCATGGAGCATCCAATTATGATTTTCATCATCTGATCAGATATGAGGGGTTTGACAAGCAGAATTTAAATATTTTAGCTGAAAATGATGAAAAATATATTGCTATTAGCAAAATAATTAAAGTTAATGGTGTTTCTATTCACATAAGCTTTCTTGATTCTTACAGAATTTTATCTGCTAGTCTGGCTACACTGGCCACTCAATTATCTGATGATCAATTCAAAATCACATGTGCCTTGTTTCCAAATCAGGACCTGAAATTAATTAGGCGGAAGGGTGTATATCCATATGATTATGTTACAGATTTTTCTAAATTTGATGAGTGTTCTCTGCCACCACAACAAGAGTTTTACAGCACAATCAGAGAATCTGGAATCACTGATGATGATTATCACCATGCCCAGTTGATGTGGAACAATTTAAAATGCCAGACATTTGGTGATTATCACATGGCATATTTGAAACTTGATGTGACCCTCTTAGCTGATATATTGCAGGCATTCAGAAAATCTTCCATGCAAAATTATAAGCTGGATCCAATGTATTTTTACAGTGCTCCGGGCCTAGCATGGTCTTCAATGTTTTTGAACACTAAAATGCAATTGGATCTGATCCAGGATCAGGACATGTACTTGTTTATGGAGCAATGTATAAGAGGAGGCATGGTGCAATGTTCTCAGAGATATGCCAGAGCAAATAACAAATATATTCCTGATTATGATCCAGCACTGCCATCAAATTATATACTGTATGTAGATGCAAACAGCCTGTATGGTTATGCCATGATGCAAAAACTGCCATATGCAGGGCTTGAATGGGTTGAAGATTTTAATATTGAGAATCTTCAGGATTTTGATGACAGTAACTATGGCCTCTTCTTAGAGGTTGATCTGACAATTCCTGATGATTTACACAACACATTTTCTGATCTGCCCCCAATTCCCGAGGTTAAGAGCTCACCTGGCTCTAAACAGAAGAAATTGATGATGACACTGGAGCCAAAACAGGGCTTTGTCATATATTACAAAAACCTCCAGTTCCTGATGAAACATGGTGTTCAAGTGAGCAAAGTTGGCAAAGTTTTGAGGTTCAGGCACTCAAAATGGTTGGAGCCATATATTAATACAGACACAGAGCTTCGAACATCTGCAAAGAGCCAATTTGATAAGGCCTTGTTTAAATTGATGATCAATTCTGTGTATGGCAAAACTATTGAAAATGTCAGAAAACATACCGATGTTAAAATAATTACTGACCCCAGCCTGAGCAAAAAATTGGTTGCAAAGCCTAATTTCAATTATAGAAGAATTTATGATGAAAATATGGCTCTTTTCAACATGAAAAAAACAAAGATTAAGTTTGATAAACCTATTTATGTAGGGGCTGTGATATTGGAATTGGCCAAATTACATATGTTAAAATTGTATTATGATGTGCTGAAACCTTTTTATGGTGATTGTGTAAAATTGATGTACATGGACACTGATAGTTTTGTTCTTGATATTCAAACAGAAGATGTTTATCAAGATATTGCACAGCCTGAATTGTTTCAATACTTTGATACCAGTGAACATACAGAGATTCAACACCACAACAAAAAGGTGCCTGGCAAGTTAAAAGATGAGACACTTGGTGATGTTATTGTGGCATTTGCTGGGTTAAGGGCCAAGATGTACAGTTTTGAAACATGTAGTGGTGTTGTTGCCAAAAAAGCCAAGGGCATTGGCAGAGTGATTGTGGAAACAGAGCTCCAATTTGAAGATTACAAGAATTGCCTCAAATCATGTAGCACAATCAGAACATCAGAAAAAAGAATTCAGAGTGTGAATCACTTATTGACTACAAATATTGTAAGAAAAGTGGCTCTGGACCCACATGATGATAAGAGATGCATTTTATCATGTGGCATACATACTTTACCTTGGGGGCATTGTGATTTGAAAAATGGAAATCAATGCCCAATTACAGAGCATGATTTGAAATAAATAAACATGCCTATGAACTTATTTGGGTTCAAAAAACAGGCTATTATGGAGCTGCCAACACCACAACCCTCTTCTGATATGATATCTAAACTGAGTGGCTTGTTAATTATTCATCTGAACAGCATACTTACAGATGTTGATGATGAAACAGGCAAAACATTGTACATATTTAACAATAATTTAAATCATTACCAATTACCTGTAGGTGGGCAATTGCAATTTATTACAACCCCTGAGGGTGATGTCAAGATTTCAGTAGGGAGAAATATTTATAGAATTAAGCACTCAAACATGATTTCTGGCACTGTATATACTGTTTCTGCTGGTGACTGCTTATATATTGAGGTCCCTGGGTCATATGACAAGCTTATACCCTTTTTTATAGAATTATGAATCAGATACTCTATAATAAATAACCACTAAAACAAAAATGCCTAATGATATATTTGGCCATACAAGGCATGAAGATCACAGTGATGAGATTCTGATGCTTGATGTCAGAGTCAAGAAATTAAGAAGTGATTTACAAGCTTTACAAACCACACTCAATGCCAGTCTTCAATTAGAAATTACAAATTTGCAATCACAATGCATGGACCCTCTTCTTAAAATTGATTCTGAACTCAAATTGTTGCTTCAAAAATATACTGATCTGGCCACATTAGATAATTTTCAAAGTTTAGAAGAAGCTGTAGCAGCTCTTCAAGCCAAATTTAAGACCCAGGCCACCAATTCTGAGCAATTGAAACAACAATTGGAAGAGCAAATAAATAATGTCCAGGCACAGCTCCAAACAATTGTCAAAAGCATAAAATCACAAGAAGATTTTGATCTAGTGATTTCCACTCTAAAAGAACAGATTCAATCACTCCAAATACCTAATCTGGATCCTCTGCACAATGCCATAGCCGAGGTTAAAGAAAAAATTGAGACACTTGAAAATTTTATGAACAATTTGCCATCTTCTGATGCTTTGAGTGCAATAACTCGGAGTGTAGCAAATATTAAGCTGCAAGTTGAAACATATGAAGATTTTGGAAAAATTCAAAGTACCATAACCCATCTTGAAGGTACAATAGCAGCAGTGCAAAGTGATTTGGCAAATGTACAAGAAACTCTAGAATCTCGCCTGCCCGGTATTGTAGATACTCTTGTTAGTGTCCAGCACCAAATCACAAAGCTTGAAAACCTCAACACTGAATCTGAGCTACAGTAGAGCGTCGATTATCCGAACGTCGGTCAACCGAACGACCGCTTAACCGAACTGTGTACTCGCTCGCACCTGTTACTCTCCCACCCTACCGTCCATCATCCCCCTCACCCCCAAACCAAGTTTCCCACAGTAGTCGCCGCACTGAGCCACCGCTGGCGGAACATTGCTTCTAATGGGGCCTTCATAAGGAGCTGCTGACCGGCCAAGCCGCCAGTCGCTGTGTTTCAACAATCAGCACACTTCTGTCGGTGTATGTATTGTTCATGCAAAATGCGTATGTAATATGTACATATTTTTGTTTAATAAACTGTACCACATACTATATATTCCTACCACATACTATATATTCCTAAATTTACTGTACAGTTCTTCTTTTTGGCAAATAAACATGTACAGTTCGATTATCCGAACAAACCAGTTTTCCGAACACCCATGTCCCCCAATTACTTCGGATAATCGACGCTCTACTGTATCTCATTTTCATCATTTGATTGATGATATTCAAACAAAACTTGAAATTTTACAACAATCCACACCCACTCAGGCAGATATAGCCCTGCTCCAAAATGCTATGCAAAATGTGGCTGATGCTTCTGAATTAAACAATGTAAAATTGGCACTTGAATCTTTGCAAAATACAGTATCAAATCTTCCTACATCACAGGAACTTAAAAATATTAAGAGGGCAGTGAATAGGATATTGAAATCAGAAGATATCAAGAATATCCAAGCAGAGATCAAACATCTCACTCAGACAGTGGCCACTCTACCAACCAATCAACATATTAATGAACTGCATGCCCTGTTTGAGGATATCAGAAGACAGGTCCATGATCTTACTGCTCAAAATTCAAAATTGGCAGTTGTTGAAAATTTGAAACAAATTGTAGCTAATATCAAGCAACAGCTAGGGACCATGGAATCCAATCAAGCAAATGCTCTGTCTGTTTTTGCCACCCAGCTTCAAGAGATTGTGCAACAATACAAGAAACTTATTGTGGACATAAAAATCAAGCCAGGCCATGATGATGTTGTTAGGACCATCAATGAACACCTTGAATCTGTAACAAGCAGATTGCTTACAGCAGAAAAAGAAATAACAGGCATAATCGAGAATCCAAAACATACAGTAATTCTTGAATTGTACAGCATCCCCAACAAAGAATATGATTCACCATTTACACCAGGTGGCAAAATATATATGCTATCCCCTGCACAATTTTATTATCAATTTTTTGTTGGGGGCACATTGAGACCAATCAAGATCAAATATTGGCTTCAACCACAGGCACACCACCACCCCACCTTATCAATAACAAATGCTGATAACAAAGTAAAAATCAGCAGTGTGGAATTGGAGGATTTTACAGATCCCAATACATTAGAAACAGCATATGTTGAAGATGATGGATCTCTGGAATTTAAAATACAAATAGGGGACAAATTATATTTAGAAAATCCTGCAGTATCAGCTGCTGAACACCCCATAGTTGCAATATTCTTGTTTTCATATTATGTCTAGAGAAATTATTGTTGATGAACTACACAGACAGGCCAGACATAATTTTAAGAGACTCCCAGTAGTCACAAAGGGCATAGATGATTTATGGCAGAGCGACTTGATTGAAATGGCAAGTGGGCAGCTGAAAAACTTAGACAAAATCAACAAGGGCTACAAGTATCTACTCACTGTAATAGATACATTTTCAAAATTTGCCTGGGCTGTGCCACTCAAATCCAAGACTGGGGCATGTGTTACAGAAGCCATCAGGACAATCATCAATCAGAGTGGAAGATCCCCGCGCTATTTGCAAACAGATAATGGCAAAGAATTTTATAATTCTGTGTTTCAACAATTTATTAAAAGCCAGGCAATAAAACATTACTCGAGTTACAGTGATCTCAAAGCCTCAATTGTAGACAGATTCAACAAAACTCTAAAAAATCTTATGTATAAACAATTTACCCTCCAAGGTAATTATAAATGGGTTAATATTCTTCCAGAACTTCTACATAAATATAACAACTCGGTCCATTCCACAATCAACATGAAACCCTCTGAAGTAACTTCATCTGATGAGCAAAAATTGATCAGGACTGTTTATTATCCTAGATACCAGCCAACAACAAGAAAGGCCAAATACAGGGTGGGTGATCAAGTAAGAATCAGCAAATATAAGCACTTATTCAAAAGAGGCTTTACAAGAAACTGGAGCACTGAATTATTTACAGTGGTTCAAGTTAAACCTGGGACCCCTAACACATATATAATAAAGGATCATCGAGGAGAAATTCTCAAAGGCAGATTCTATGAAGAAGAACTCAGCAAAACTAAACAGCCTGACACATATCTCATAGAAAAAATCATCCGCAGAAAAGGCAACAAGTTATTTGTCAAATGGCTAGGACTTCCAGAACACAGCTGAATCGATGCAAACAAAATAATAATATGAGCACCTGGGATGTTATAAAAAGGCTGCCAGAACCTGAACAACAGAATAAGAGAAATGGCAACTTGCTGCCTGATAATATTAGGTGTCTTATTGTTGGGCCATCTGCTTGTGGTAAAACTACACTAATGGTTGATAATTTTTTATTGGCACCCAACTGGTTAGACTGGAAAAACAGGCACTTGTATATCTTCTCTAAGAGCTTGGAACAATTAAAATATCAGCAGCTGATGAAGCTATATGATGGATTGGATATTGCTACTTTTGAACCAGATGTTAAGCCACTTCATGACTGTCTCGATAATTCTGTTGTTGTGTTTGATGACATTATACTGGATAATCAAATCAAGGTTAGAAATTTCTTTACACAGGGCCGGCACAAAAATATTGATTGCTTCTACCTGGCACAGACTTTTTCAAAAATACCCAAGCAACTGATCCGAGACAACAGCAATTTTTTATGTGTGTTTCATCAGGATCATACCAACCTCAAACACATACATGATGAATATGTAGGTGGGGACTTGAGCTACAATGATTTTTCCAAGTTTTGCAGTTGGTGCTGGAACCAGGACAGTTATGGGTTTGTCACAATTGATATGACAAGAACACCCAATAGTGGCAAATACAGAAATAAAATCAACAATTTTCTAGACATTGAAACATATATAAATAAACATGAAAAGGCCAATCATTGATGATCTTAAATTAAGAGATTATCTTGTAAAAAGATTTAAGGGATGGAAATCACAGAACCGAGGAATTTATGAACAACACAAACAAACAGAACAGCCCATAATTGATGCTATTAGTGATTTAGGTAAAAATATCAAAACTGTTACAGAGCAAAATCAAAATTTGATCACAGAGCTTGTACCTGTAGCTGCAAGAAACATATTAGATTATCCATTCACCCCACTTTCCAGTATTCATACACCTAGTCCTGTTGCTCCTCGAAGAATTGAAGCTACACAGGATCCTATTGAATTGGGTCTTCTTGCTCAAAAATATTTAAGCACACCTAAAGACAATAAAGATGAGGTGTTTGGCTTATATGCTGACACAGAGCTTGATGGTAGCATCATACATAGAATTGGCAATTTCAGAGTAACATTTATGGGAGATGATCTGATTGTTTATTCAGAATCTCGTCTCGGAGAAAAAGGTGCTTTTGTTAAGTACCCCGGAACACCTGGATTGTGGGAACTGATGACTAGGAAAAGGCCTGGCAGCTATACAGATCAAGATTATGAATATTACAAAGAAATATTAATAAAATCAGATGCTCTATACCACAACAATGATCCCACACAAAAAAGAGTCAAGTCTAGCAGTGGGGCAAAATACAATAATTTAATCAAGCCCATATGGTCACAAATTAAGACTGGCAGTGGAATCAAACAATACAACACCCTGCCTAAAGAATTTGTCTGGGTTGATGATGTCAGGAAACTTGTAGATAGGTTATTGGTGATAGCTGGGGAGGAAAATGCTGGCAACCACAATTTTTACAATGAAAAGGTTGGAATTATGGACATGATAAGCACAAAATTGTCTAATTTTATAGTGAATGACACTAAGGGGATTGTATATCTCATACAAATTATTAATACTCTACCCCCCAAATTTTGGAATATTTCTGAGGGTCGGGGCTTGGTTAATGACATTATAAACAAGCTGCCATTTGAACTACATATTCCAGGCTATCAGTATTGTGGTCCAGGCACAAAATTGGATCATAGATTAAACAGAGGGGATCCTGGTGTAAATCCCCTAGATGCTGCTTGTAGAGACCATGACATAGCATACAACACACATTCTGATCTTGACAAGAGACATGTTGCAGACAGGAAATTAGAAGAGGCTGCATTTGGTAGATTTGTAAGCAAAGATGCTTCTTTAAGTGAAAAAATAGCAGCATTGGGAACCACCATAGCTATGAGCACCAAACAAAAACTGGGGTGGGGTTGTAAATATATATATAATAAACCTACAATGAAGGCCAAGGGTGTTATGTATCAAATACCTTATGCAGGTCTCAAATCTCTTGGGCCTATTGATAGCCTTTTGACCAAAAAGCAGCGCAAGAAAAAAAATCTTGTATTGCAAAGGGCCATGGTATGAAATTGTTGCTTAGCACCCCCCAATTAAAAAAAATACAACAATCAAGAAAAAAATCACATGTGGGGGGTTTCATATTTACTATCCGTGCCATCTTAGCAGCACTTGGGGCTGTTGGGAGCTTGGCTGTGGGATCAGCTGCCATAGCAAAAACAGTAATAGATGCCAAGAAAAATAGGGCAGAATTAGATGAGCAGAGGCGCCATAACCTGGCCATGGAGAAAAAAGGCAAAGGTGTTAAGAGAGCCATGAATAAGTTTAAAAAAAACAAGAGCCGCTTACAAACCAAGATATTGAAGCTTTAATCAAGCCGCTGGGCATTAAAAATTTTAGAGGTGTGTACATGTATGATTCTTTGCCAGAACAACCACTCAACAAAGAGTGTGGCATTGTTAATTTGGATAAGTACAAAAATCAGGGCACTCACTGGATTTGTTATCTTAAATATTTAAACAATGAGGCATTTGTGTTTGATTCATTTGGAGGTGTTCCACCTGAAATTTAATAAAATATCTAAATTCAGCTAATCTTTATTACAATAATGCCCGTGTTCAAAATTTCAAAGATGTAAATTGCGGACATTTGTGTTTATCTGTTCTTAGATATATGTCTCAAATAAATAAATCATCAATTGAAAATTTTCAAAAAGCCCTGTTGTATCTGAAACATCATGGGGGTATTCCATCTCACCAGCCAAAATTCAATATTGAAACTCAAATTGCATGATGACATAGTGTATCCCAAAACAATAGCTCTCAGAGCATTTTACGGCATGTACTTGATCCCTAATATTACACACCACAACAACAAAATTGCAGTTAGGGATCAAAAAATTGTCATCACTCCAGGGCAATATAATCTATCCACTCTAAATGCTCAATTACCCAGAGGTATAGTATTAAGTCAAAATTCTGTCACTCACAGAGTAGAGATTGTATCTGCTACAGAGACAGTGGATGTGGGTACTATAGGAGAGCTGTTAGGATTTGAGAACAACACAAAACTTGAAGCGGCCATCAAACACACTGCTATTAATATACCTAAATTCTTAGCCATAGAGACTCTGAATATTCACTGTAATGTGGCTGAGGGTATGATCACCAAATCAAATGGCATAGGCACTCACAAACAAACTGGCATCTTTGCAACATTCAAACCTAATTCTGAATTTATGGAGCCAATCATCTACACTCCATCCCCAAAATTATATTTTCCTGTGTGCCATAATAGAATAGATTATATTGAATTGATGGTCACTAATGAAAAAGAAGAATTAGTTGATTTTGCTGGAGCCACAACAACTGCAATCATAGAAATTAATATTTAAATAAAAATACATACAAAAAAAATGGAAAATATTGTGAGTTATGAAGTACAATCATTCCCCCCAAACAGGAGGACATTTGCAAATTTAAATCAACCCAACACAGAGATTGAAGTTGATCTTGATGTAGGGGATGGCTTTATACACCCCCACAGAGCAGTTCTATACATCAAATTTGATGTTGTAAAGCTCGATGGTACAGATTATCCGGCAAATTCAAATATAAGATTGGTGGACAATTTTGTGCCACATCTGTTCTCTGAAATTGAGATCAGAAAGCATGGTGTTGTTATAAACAGAGTGGATTATCCCGGCATTACCTCCACAGCTTTGGCCACACTAAAATTATCCAAAACCGAGGCTTCTTACTACAAAATAGGTGGATTTGAGGCTGGTGATAAAATTATATCTAAGAGCCACACTGTATTGTTTCCTATGCGCCTGTTGCCAGGATTCTTCTCAGATTACAAAGATATTATGTGGAAGGGTGATTTAAGAATCACATTTAGAAGAGCTGCCAATGATAATAATGCTTTGATGAGGTACAGCACATTAAACTCTACAGGGGAAGCTTTGCCCAATACCCTACCTGATGAAGGCAAATGCATTATTCAGACTATGGAGTTAAGAATCCCGGTTGTTGAATATGAGGCCAGTTATGCTCTTAAATACAAAGCTGATATAATAAAAAATCCACAAATTCCTTTACAATTTTATACATATCAATGTGTACAGAAGCCCGCATCTGGTACTTATTATGAGTTTGATGCTACAAATTCATTCTCCAGTATACAATATGACATGCCTGATTTTGTGGTGGTACTGTTTCAGACTGGAAGACACAACAATCAGGAAAAAAATTCAAGTAGATTTGATAACTGCAACATCAAGAATATATATCTTAAAAATGGCAGAAATGAGGTATTTCCTAGGGAAAATTATAATTTAGACATTTCCAAGGATGATTTCCTCAAATTATATGAGGCATTTTCATCATACAAAAGAGTCACTACTGGCAATACTGACATGTATTACACACCAGATGAATTCAAAGCACAGAGACCCATGTTTGTCATCAATGCTTCAAAAAGGAAACAAGTTGTGGTGAATGACAGGACAAACATTAAAATTATCTGTGAATTCCATGAGGCTTTACCTGATGACACCATATGCAGTGTTATTCTCATAGGTGAAAAATCATATGTTTATGATGTAAGAAATGAGAGAGTCACAGAACAATTCTAGAAGAATTACATTGTGTTAATATTAGATATATGAGTTGAGGCTGGTGTCCAATTGAACTTAAACCAGAAGTAAATATGTGTGTGTGTGTGTATATTTTTACGCTGTTGTACAACACACTTTCAAACCTCAGCTGTATATCAGCTAGCAGTGAATATTCTCAAAATCTCACGTGTAGAGATATTATTTTGCCACATGTATTTCAATCTTATACATTTTATCAGGCCTCAAACCCGAGCCCCTTGTTTACAAGGCACCAATATTAACACTTTGCCATCAGGGGAGGCATTATATTTTATCAGGATTCAAACCCGAGCCTCCTGTTTACAAGGCAATAAGCCATGGGACTATGTCCACATTTTATTGAGAGCCCAGAACTCATAGCTCTATATCAGCTAAATACAATTTCATAGTCGGACTATAAAAATTGTGCATTGAATGTTCTGTAAGTCCAGCTCTGGGTTTATATTAACACAACAAGACAAGATTAGAATTGTGTTCCGGCAAACAACATGCAAGGGGTCAATATTCTTATTACTGAGAATTCCTCTTGGAGTCAATAACATGAGAGCGTGTATGGGGGGAATTTTCCCTGAAAAGCAAAATATAGATTGTATCTCTTGGATGCACGCATAACTCTCCCAGGCCCCTGCATAATTAATTGCCTGCCGGGACATGTGACTGATCAAAAGATTAGAAAAAACATGAAACAGCCTGCCCTTGGATCAATATATTGATTGGGGAGTTTTGCTTGAGAATATAAATATTTTTCGCTCAATTTCAAATGAAGCCAAAACAATAACAGGGGGCAGTTTATTTTCGACAAGCTTATAGACAGCAAATTGAGAGATTCAGCTTTTGTACACATGGCAGAATCAATCTGAGGGGGGCTCACCATTTTTACACTAGAATTCAAAATCCCAGGAATTTTGACAGAAAAACACACTATAAACAATAAGATGATATGGGTACTTCACATAATTTTAAGTGTAGGCAAATCTGTCTGAGAGGCTTCACCTTTTCTACACTAGAATTCAAAATTCTTAAAAAATCAGGGCATATCACACCTGAAGAATTGGGGTATAAGCCCCTCTTGCCATTGTTTTAAGTGTAGGCAAATCTGTCTGAGAGGCTTCACCTTTTCTACACTAGAATTCAAAATTCATAAAAATTCAGAGCATATCACACCTGAAAAATTGGGGTAAAAGCCCCTTTTGGCTTTGTTTTAAGTGAGGGCAAATCGGATTGTTCAATCAAATAGCCTCTTCTTTTCTACACTTGTAAGTGGTCCTGGTTATAGGTCAAACCCCACTACTATCGCCCGAGAGGGTGTGTAGATGATCGGTTCCATGAACTCGGACTGGGTTTGAACGTGACGATGATTCCCGTTTGCTTATGACTTCCTAACAACCCTTCAGATTTCGTGATCATGACTTCAGCCACGTTGCAGTGAATGTTTAACATCTCGATGACTAGAAATTTAAGAATGTTTGCTACTGTGTGCTTGATGACAGCTCCGAGTTTGGTGTTGTTCTCGACCCAATAGTTCTCCTATCGTGCCCAGATCCACCGTCTCCGTCGCGGACACAATTTTAACTCTGTGCGTGACGGAATTTTGAGAAAGGAATGTGCCTTTAGGTAACTGAGTTTCCAAAGTAGAAAGATTGTATTGACCTGGTGTGATGATGATATTTTCATTTTCGATGCTATTGTGCTCTGTGACGTTAGGTATGAGGTGCATGCTGTAGAATGAACGTAAAGCTATGGATTTAGAATAGACGATGTCGTCGTGCAATGTGAGTTTAAGTCTCGATGGAACACTCCCATTGTGTTTCAGGTTCCACGGTGCTTTCTGGAAATCTTCGATCGTTGGGTTATTTATTTTAGAGAGAAACTCGAGCATGGAGAGACAGTGATTACCACAGTTCACGTCTCCGAAATCTTGAATGCGTTCGTCGTTGTAGTATAGGTTGTTCATTTAAAGATAATTGACCAAATTTGTAGGTGGAACACCTCCGAAAGAATCGAAAACAAATGCTTTATTATTTGCGTAGTGGTAACATATACAATGCGTGCCTGGATTTTCGTGACTGTCCAAGTTAACTACGCCACATTCTCTATATCTAACGGTTGAAGGTAATGAATCAGTCATGAAAACGCCTCTGAAGTGTTTGAATTGTAATGGTTTGATTAAAGATTCAACGTCGTAGTTGCTGAGTGCTACCTCTTTTTATAAACTTGCTCACGACGCCGTTCCCCTTCTTCTCCATGGCCAGGTTGTGACGTTTCTGTTCTTCCAATTCCGCCTTGTTTTTTGAGTCTATCACTGTTTTTGCTATGGGATGCTGAATATGAAACCTCCAGTCTTGTGCTGTTTCCGTGAACGCTGCAACCTTCTCAATTGTGGAGTGCTGAGCAACAATTTCATTCAGTGTCCTTTCGTCAAGCAAGAACGTTTCTTCTCGCGTTGTTTCTTGGTGAGTAACCCGTCGAGGGCACTCAGCGTTTTCAGATTCGAATATGGTATCTGGTACACGACACCCTTGGGCTTCATTGTAGATTTTTCACGGTTATATATGTTCTGAGATTTTTTCTGTTAAACAAATTCTTGTACGTGTTTTGTTTTCTTACCAAGAAGTTCCTTTGTCCTCCTGTACACGATTCGAGTTTCGTTCTCGATTAAAATAGATAGCTTCTGGTCAGATAGCATGTTAGTGTATCGATGTGGTAAAAATAGGCTGTATTGTCCGTTGAGCAACAGACGTACTTTGGGACCATACTGGGTTGCAACAATTTCACCGGAAGTTATCGTGTAAGGTCTGTCCACTTCCAATTACCTGCATTTTTAAATACTCGACTGACAAGTTTATCATTTGTTTTAATGCTGAGACGTCACTAATTTTTTCACTCATTTTTTTCAGGGTGTGTTATTTATATATCGAAGATTTTTTTCACAGTGTTTGTTATTTATGTATCGAAGAAATATTTTTTCACAGTGTGTTATTTATATATTTGCGTGTGTGTGTTAGAGGAAGAAAGTTCTTGCTTTGGAAAACGCGATGATGTGTGTGATGATATCTTCAGTATCCTGTTTAGACTTGCGCCAATCATCCGTGTATCGTCTTCTCCCCTGCCGCGCCTCGTGAAGTTCGTCCATCCTATCGTTTAATTTTTTTCCTGCAGCTGAAAGAAGAGTGTCGAGATCACTGCACCTCATGCCACTTATCTCCCGAAGATGGTCCTTGAAAACCTTTTCACATGGGATACGAAATTCCGGCGTTGTTTCTCAACATCCTCGCAATCTCTGTTTAAAGTGTGTTTGAATATTTTACATAGCAGTTCGACGGTAAATCAGTTATACAAGACTGCAACATATTGTATGTTATTTATGCACCCCACCTAAATTTTTGTGTTACGCTCATGGCGACGGTGGTGCCCAATGCCGCAACTCTTTCACAAAAGGATGCGTCTCTGCTGACGAGTCTCGCGAAAGCTGCATGTCCCAATTTTCTGTCTGCATCACGACGTGCATTTAAATTGGTGCGCGCGTTGTATGCAATGTCGTGGTCCTTGCATGCAGCGACCAACGGATTCACTCCTTTGTCTCCTCTTTCCAATCTTTTCTCGAGTTTGGTACCGGGCCACAGTACTGGTAACCTGGTAAATGCATTTCGAAAGGTAACTTGTTGATGATGTCGTTCACGAGACCTTTTCCTTCGGCCACGTTTCAGAATCTTGGGGGCAGCGTGTTGATAATTTTAATGAGGTACCCGATACCTTTGTCGTCGTTCACGATGAAGTTTGAAATTTTGGTGCTGAGCGTGTCAACATTTCTTGCGAATGGCTCCAGAAACAGTAATACAAGAGATAATAGTTTCAGGTAACAAACTGTCTATTTCATCATCGCTTACGTGCGACAGTACAGTAGACTTAGGGCAACCACGTAATGGTTTAGTATACCAAGTTCCTCGCATGAATCCCCATTTAACCCGCAAGAGAAAAAACCAACAGCCAGTAGTGATGTCTGCTGCTTTCGCTTGCTCTTTCATTCGGCGGCATCGAAGCAGCAGACATCATTTGATCTGGTGCGGTGCCGTGCTACCGATAGACTAACACCTGACAACGAACAATTCTCACTCCTCTTCTCGTGACCCAGAAAGAAACCGTGTCGTCACGGCTTACAGCGTTTGCTCGATCAAACATTTCCACGATGCTTGCTTTTTCCCGTTTGGGCAAAGCGAGCTGCCGCCGTGTGGAAAAAGCGAGCCAGAGAGCCCGGACGCTGAACAATGCTCATTTACGTGTGGCACAAAAAAAAGGCTCGATGCACTCTTCCTGTCTGAAGTGAAAATCATCAAATCCGATTTTGATTGCCGCGACCCAGAAAGCTCGCTCTTACTATTGCATGCTCAGAAATTTGCTACCGATGAAAAAAGCACCTGGACACTGAACAATGCTCATTTACGTGTGGCACAGAAAAACGCTCGATGCACTCTTCCTGTCTGAGGTGAAAATCATCAAATGCGATTTTGATTGCCGCGACCCAGAAAGCTCGCTCTTACTATTGCATGCTCAGAAATTTGCTACCGATGAAAAAAGCACCTGGACGCTGCACAATGCTCATTTACGTGTGGCACAGAAAAACGCTCGATGCACTCTTCCTGTCTGAAGTGAAAATCATCAAATGCGATTTTGATTGCCGCGACCCAGAAAGCTCGCTCTTCCTGAGTGCTTCCAAATGAGTAAGGCTAACGGTAGAAGATTAACCTCTGTATTACCGTAACAGTAAAGTACATAGGTCGAAACAATACTATCATAAAATCGACGCCTATTGTCTCCTGTCTCTATATAATAAACGCCAATTACTTTACTAGGCATTAACAAGATGTCAAAAACACAGCTTAACAATTTCAATAATGTTTTACATGCAACAAAATGCTCTTTGAGGCATTAACAAGATGTCAAAATCACAGCTTAACAATTTCAATAATGTATTACATGCAACAAAATGCTCTTTGAGGCATTAAAATATGTCAAAAACACAGCCTAACAATTTTAATAATGTTTTACATGCAACAAAATGCTCTTTGAGGCATTAACAAAATGTCAAAAACACAGCTTAACAATTTCAATAATGTCTTACATGCAACAATATGCTCTTTGAGTCTATTGGGAGATAGTAGTGTTTGTGCAGTAGAAATACATCTCGAGAAAAAGCGTCGCCAGGGAATACAAAAAAACTTTGCTTGAAAGTATATTTTTGGTTTACAACTTCCAAATACAGAAAATGAGAGGTTGTGGGGTTTACAAAAGATCACGATATGGAAACCTAAAAAAATGTTCCCGATAGGTTTACAAAGGTCACGAGGGAAGCAAAGCAACATTAGGTTTACAAAGCTCACGATATAGAAACATTGACATGTTTAGAAAGTTACAGCGCTGGAGCATGTGTACCTGAAAGTAAGTTTTTGACACTCACTTTTTAGAGCCTTTTAGTTCGTCACTGCAATAAAACAGCCCCGAAACGTAGAGAAAACGTGAGTTCGTGCACTAAAATGACAGGTTTTTGAAGGGTCCAAGTTGAAGTTGGCCTCAAATGCATATTTTGGCTCTACTCACATGGGTCTGTGTGCTTTGAATTCGCTGGACACGTATGGGAAAAAAATAGAACCTATCGAAAAACAACATATTCTTAGTTAATTAATATGGATGAATGAAATGTGTGATAACTAAAGTTTTTCTAGTGTGATAGGAGGGGAAAAAGTTGATTTCGGCATCTGAATAAAAAAGAAAAAAAAAGTGCGATCGTTCAACCACATTGGAATTGACCATCATTATTTATCCTCGTCGTTGCGATGTAAAGAGGAGAACATATTTTCATGTGAGTTTTCGTATTGTGAATTAAAGAAAAAATACTTGTCACGGATTTTTTATCTTATCTGTAAAAAGCATGGACTATGACTAGAGTGGGAGCCGTGTCGGAAATAAAGCTTCTTCTCCTCTGTTTATTCTATCCGCTAGCTTTTGAACATGTTTTTTTTATTACATATTTTTTCTCTTGCAAGAGAATCTCAATTTGGACAATATAGATAGTGGAAAACTCGTCCCTTTTTGATCCTAAGGTTCGTGAGGTAATAGGATTCGGACAATATATATCTATTAGTTGGTTATATTATTGTCTCATAATTTAGATCTGTTAAGAGATGCAATTTTTTGATCTGTCTTACAACTTCTTAGGATTTTATGTATTTATAATATAAGAATTTTAGTTTCTGCAATATTATACATAGGTATATTCCCTTATTCATTCCTCTTTTTTACATTAACTATCTCCCTCTCATCTTGTTTCATATTCTTATTAACAATTCTACAAGCAACAACGTTGTTTTATTGGATTTTTTTTGTTCAATGCAACACAATTTTATTTTTTAAATACACTTAATGTATGTACCTTTTTCAATGAAAGTGAAAAAGTTTCTTGAATCCACCGACAAAATTATTACTTTGTATATATTTTAACTTTCAGTTTCTTATACGAGAAGACAGAGAAAAGTAACATACATTTTCCGAATTAATCCTGCTTATTATTTTTTTTAATTTTATAGTACTTGAATTTGGAAACTGACACACACACACTGGCATTTTACGATTTTCTTTTTGTGATTATGTGTTAAACCGCGACAACTGAACCGTCACGCTCCTCTTTGACCAATATTATCTATTCCCTTGCTGCGACGAACAACAGTCGATTGCTTTTGATGTACATTTAAAAAAAAAGTAGAGAACATGTATCTAAGATGTAGGGAGATAATTGATCAAGATAGAGATCGTGAGAAAGGAGAAAATGTGTAAGCGGAGGATAATGAAAATTTTACATTTTGAGTTTCCTATCTTGATAGAAACAAGGAGATAAACGGATCAACTATTGCAACATTTTATTCCTTGCTATCATGTCAACCATTTCCATCATCCCCCTTTCAATCATCTGCTGGAGTACAAATAATATGGAGTTCAAAAATTTTAGATTGATGAGAAAGGGCATTCAGTTTTGTATCGAATAACACACTTATAATCCAAAACAAAAATAAATTAGAATCTTCGATACCAGGTGCACGTCACTATAAAAACTGTATGTTCCGAATAAATCTATCGATTCATCAAGTTCAAGGATGCAAAACTTGTAATTTTCACTCTGTTTTCTTTTTTCAGCCCTCCACGCTAACAATCTACTTCCGTACCACATCACGCAAAGAGTATAATTCGCTAACTGTCACAAACATTAAGAACAATCACTGGAGACTACGGGGTGTGAAGATATATATATTTTTTTTATAATTTTCCCATAAAACTACAACATACCATCATCGAAAAAAAATGATATGTGAAATTGCTATTATTTTTTTCACATCAGACAGACACTTGAGAAAAGTGGGAATATAATGTAAATGTCCCCATCAGCTAATCACTAATTTTTTTAAAAAGCATATGATTCGGTCAAAAGAGATAAATTTGAAAATAAGATCCTTAGGAAATATATTTCAGCCTAAAAGGGATAATGAAACAAGTGAATGGTGAAGGTTACATAATTTAGAAGTACATAATTTATATTCGTTTCCAAATATTATTAGATTGATGATTAAATCATGAAGACTTAGGTGGGCACGAATGGGAAAAGAATAAATAAGAGTTTTCAGGATTCTTATTGGGAAACCTGATGGTAAGAGATCAAAAACGAAGATGGAGATGGACCTAAAAGAAATCGGTAAAGAAGGCTGAAGACTTATTTAGTTAATTGGTATTCAATGTAATATAATTTCACATATTTCAGAAACCAAAAGGCAGCAACATGGTATTCATATTGGCAAGGGAATTCCTACAAAACTCATTTTCCTCGTAAGTTTACCAATAGCACTTACATCCTGTTTTACTTCAAATCTTCAATTATGCAATGCAAAAAGGAGAAGAATTTCCTTGACTTGATAGCATGAGTGTGTGCGTTGAAAGAAAAATAGAAATATTAATTAAAGAGCTGTGCTCAAAAGAACCAAAGAAACACGCTTTTTACTGACTGAGCGGGAAACATATTAGAAATCAAGGACGAAAATTATGACCAGCGAATGCATGCTTCAGAGGAGAGGGGATATTCAAAAGGAGGTGGAAACCATTAAAGCTCTTCCATGATAATTTTGCTTTCTGATCATAAACGCTGTTGTAATTATTATTATCATCATTGAATGGTTAATTAGGTGCTCGGTTTACGCTGTCCCTCCGAATGAAAGATGGAATATTTACAAGCCTGCGCCTCCTAAATTCATCGTGAATATGAGGATGAATCGCGAAATAGACGAACCGGAAAGTTCCAATATTTTATTTTTTAGAATATGCTTCGTTAAGAAGGTCAAATGGCAAGTTCCGTAATTGGATTGCTATTCTCTTTATTTGATTTGATTTGATATATTTAGTTTATTTTACTTCGCGTTCTGTGCCTCTTGGCTAATTTGCGAAGATGGGGATGATTGATGAAATGATGAAATTGATGAATGGACATCCACAAAAAGTCATACCCGACCGGGATTCGAACCCGGGACCCTTGCCGTCGCAGCGCGATGTGCTAACCACTCGGCCACAGGGTCGAGCACTATTCTCTTTATAACTTGTTAATTTTATTCCGAACGAAAGTAGTGTAAACCTATTGGTTCTAAGTAACCCTTGTAGGTATGCCTAGTATTTAACTTCAGTTGTGACATGTTTTGATGATTTTGATGATCTTTTATGGATTTTATTGCGTTCGACGATGTTCTAGCCCTATTTTTTGCTCAATCTTATTTTTGGAGCCTTACCTTTGTAGGTATGCCATGATCTTACGTGATAAACTTAACTTCTTCACTTTCTATAGCCTTTTACGGGTTAAAGTAACCTACAAAGTGTAAAAATGGCTGTTTCTATTTTATCCTTGAAGGTGGGCCTAGTATTTAACCTCAGTTGTGACATATTTTGATGTTTTTGATGATTTTTTTATGGATTTTATAGCATTTGACGATGTTCTAGCCCTATTTTTGCTCAATCTTAATTTGGGGTCTTATTTTTGTAGGTGAGTCCCTCAACGTAAACGCCTACGATGTATTTGGGGGCCTTATTTTTTTTTGTACGTGCGTGCCCTCAGCGTAAACGGGTACGATGTATTTTTTATGATGTGTGAGCCCCTTTTTACGATGTATGTCGTGGCCTTTTTACGATGGGTTCAATGCCCCAACTACTTTTGGAGGGGCCACAGTGGGAGCTCGCAGTTTTGCCAACTTACTCCACCAAAATTTCACCATATGATATTTCACAGGCGAATCTAACCTACAAATAGAAGTTGGCACTACTCAGTATTGCCATAAATTTCTATAGTATAGTGATTTTTTTTATGCGTGAAGAATGTTTGGATCTAAGGTCAGTGTAATTTTGATAGAATTATCCAATTTTTTTCTTGTATCTAAAATTGTTCAGTCTCTCTTTCATTTTTGACATCAAACACAAGAGTTTTCTCTGCAATGAGAATATCGCTGCATAGAGTATCGGCAGGCAAGACGTCATGGAACTCGCATACAATTTTGATGTTGGTACGATCGTTAACAACCACCTGCTTTCTCTTCGATGTGTTAATGACGAACATGGGTCTGCGAGCTATGAACTCATTGGGGTTGTAGTACACGTCCGCATTGCCGGAGGTCACTCTCTTGTAAGCGGTGTATGCCTCGTACAGTTTCAGGTAGTCGTTGTTTGCAATGTTTAGGTTGTAGTTCTCACGCGGAAATATCTCGTTCCTGTCATTTTTTGAGGTAGATGTTCTTGATCTTGCAGTTGTCGAACTGGCTCGAATATTTTTCTTCGTTGTTGTCCTCCCCTGTCTGGAAGAGCACGACCACAAACTCTGGCTTATCGTACCGGATGCTGTTAAACTGTGTGGTCACATCAAATTCAAAATGATTGCCGGAAGCAGCTTTCTGCACGCACTGGTAACCGTAAAATTGGATGGGTACTGGGGGATTCTTCAAAATGTCTGCTTTGTACTTGAGAGCGTAGTTAGATTCGTATTCCACTACGGGCATGCGCAGCTCCATGGACTGGATGAACTTCGCAGGATCGGGTAGTGTGTTGGGAAGTGCTGAACCGTCTGCACTCAAGGTTCTGTAACGCATCAGCGCATCGTTGCCGTTGTCGCTTCTGCGAAAACTGACGCGCAAACCACCCTTCCACATAATCTCTGTGTAGTCGGAGAAGAAGCCAGGAAGCAGGCGCATGGAAAACAGTACGGTGTGACTTTGAGTTTTGATTTTTGTAAATGCTTCGAATCCCTCTGCCTGGTAGTATGTGGCATCGGTCTTGGAGAATTTCCGTGTTCCCACAGCTGTAGAGGTAATCCCGGGGTAGTCAACCTTATCGATTACGGTGCCATGCTTTCTAACTTCCACCTGCGAGAACAGGTATGGCACAAAACTATCTACAAGTCATAAATTTGCATTGGCAAGGAATGCTTCGCCGTTGTCTCTCTTTACAACATCAAACTTGATATACAAATCAGCTCTATGAGGGTGAATGAACCCGTCCCAGACATCCGCGTCGTATTCTATAACTCGATTCGCTTAATTGAGGTTGGCAAACGTGCGACGATTGGGTGGGAAGGACTACAACTCGTAACTTTCGATTTGGTCCATAATAGTTATTTATTATATGTTAATCTCCACGACGGCAGTGCTCGTGGCTCCAGCAAAATCAACCACCTCTCCCTTCTCGTTGGTGAAAATATATCGGTGGGGAGGGTGTGTAGATAATTGGCTCCATGAACTCAGAGTTTGGTTTGAACGTAGCGATAATACCTGTCTGCTTGTGACTCCCTGGGATGCCCTCCGAGGATTTGGTGATCATACCTTCTGCCACATTGCAATGTATGTTCAGAGTCTCGATGGCAAGAAATTTAGGAATGTTAGCACCGATGTGCTTGATGCCAGGTTCGAGCTTTGTGTTGTTCTCGAATCCCAAAAGCTCTCCGATGGTACCCAGGTCTACGGTTTCCGTGACATTCACCAGTTCCACCTTGTAGTTACAGAATTTTGCGACAGCACACTTCTTGGCAATTGAGCCTGCAAACTAGACAGATTGTACTGGTCATGGGTGATGCTGATTTTTACGCTCCCAATTTTGATGGTATTCTTGTGTACCGTCACATTAGGTATCAGGTACATGCTGTAGAATGCACGAAGAGCAATAGATTTAGAATAGATGATTTCGTTATGCAATGCGAGTTTCAGAAGCGAAGTCTCCCTTGTTAGATGGAATACTCCCATAGTGCTTCAGGTGCCACAATGTTTTCTGGAAATCTTCGATTGTTGGGTTATTTAATTGCGAGAGGAAGACAAGTATGGAAACGCAGAGATGTCCACAGTTCACATCGCTAAAACCCTGGATGCGTTCGTCATTGTATTAGAGGTGGACAACACTGAGATACTTTACCAACCCAGCAGGTGGCATGCCTCCGAATGAATCGAAAACAAATGCTTTGTTGTTCTTAGCTTTGAGGTAGCATATCCAATGTGTACCTGGATTTTCGTAACTGTCTAGGTTAACTACACCACACTCTTTTATCTTCACAACTGAGGGTAGAGAATCAGACATGAAAACGTCCCTGAAGTGCTTGATCCCCAACGATTCGATCAAAGATTCAATATCGAAGTTCGACAGGGGCTCTTCTTTTTTTTAACTTTTTCAAAGCTTCGAGGTTGTTTTTTCGCTTTTCGGTGACACCTTTCCCCTTCTTCTCCATAGCCAGGTTGTGGCGTTTCTGCTCTTCTAACTCGGTCTTGTTCTTTTTTGCATCGATGACGGTCTTGGCAATGGCGGCACTGCCTCCTGCCAAGCTGCCTACAGCACCCAAAGCTGCCAAGATAGCCGGGATGGTGAATATGAAACCTCCAGTCTTCTGCTGCTTTCGCGAACCTTGTAACCTCCTCAACTGAGGAATGCTGAGCAGCAATTTCATTCCATGATCTTTTGCCAAGCAGGAATGTTTCTTCTCGCGCTGCTTTTTGGTGAGCTTTCCATCTAATGTTCCGAGAGACTTGAGGTAAGGGGTAGGGTATTCGGTAAACGACACCTTTGGGCTTCATGGTGATAGTATGTTATTTATATATCGTGAGAGAGTAAGAAAAATCTGTGCTTCGCCTAATGCAATGAAGTGTTGGTAGGTTTGTTATACAAGTTGCTTTTTTCACAAGAGTTATTTAGTTACAATCCCCACCCTAATTTTTGTTTTGTGTTCATGGCGATGGTCGTACCCATGCGGCAACCCGTTCACCTAGCGAGCCATCTCTGCTGACATGCTCCAACTTTCTGTCAGCATCATGACATGAATCAAGATCGGTGTGAGCATTGTAGGCAATGTCGTGGTCCTTGCATGCTGCGTCCAGTGGGTTCACTCCCTTGTCTCCTCTTTCCAGTCGCTGTTCGAGTTTCGTACCCGGGTCGCAGTACTGGTAACCTGGCAGGTGCATCTCGAAGGGTTGATAATATCGTTCACCAAACCTCGACTCTCGGCTACATTCCAGAATTTGGGAGGTAGGGTGTTGATGTTGTTAGCAAGCTTGGTGCTAATCATGTCCATGTTGCCCACCTTCTCGTTGTGGAAGTTGCGATTGCCTACATTTTCTTCGCCTGCGATAACCAGCAATCGATCTACAAGCTTCCTTACGTTGTCTACCCAAACAAACTCCTTGGACAAGGTGTTGTAGAGTTTGACACCGCTGCCAGTCTTGAGCTGGGTCCATATTGGCTTGATGAGGTTCCTGTACTTTTCTCCACTGCTAGATTTCACGCGATTCTGTGTTGCATCGTTGTTTTGGTACAGTGCGGCCGTCATGATCAAAATTTCTGTGTAACTTTGGTAATCCTTGTCTGTATAATCTTTAGGTTGCTTCTTAGTGATAAGTTCCCAGCTGTTCTTCTCCCCCAAATTAACTTTTACATCGTCGCCAAATCCGAATACCGAATACCTCGTCTTTTTCGAATTTCCCGGTGCTTAGGTAATCCCTCGCCAACGGAACCAGCTCGACTAGAGGTACAGCCTGGGGCCTGACGTCTCGGAGCCGGAGCAAGTTCGAAAGGAGTAGTGTGAATGCTGGATATCGGTGTAGGTATGGTATAATTTCGAGCAGTAAGTGGTACAAGCTCGTTGATTAATTCTTTGTTTTGCTCGTGGACATCTTTGATTTCATTACCAAGTCCGCTGAAGGCATCGATGATAGGTTGGTCCTGACGCTTTTTCTCTTCATAAATTTCACCATTCTCGGATTTCCAACCCTTAAACCGTTTTACCAGGTAGCTACGCAGCTTCAGGTTGTTGTCTGCAAGTTTGCGTTTCATTTTTTTGTATGTAGTTATTTATAATAGGTCAAGACGTTTCTTGTAACGGTGCAACGTTTAGAAAATTATTAATTTTGTTTCTGTATTTTCCGTTATTGGATTTCCTCGTCATGTCTATCATCTTGGATCCAGCATGAAGAGCAAAATTTGGAAAACTGATTGTAGTTTATGTCCCCACCTGCATAATCATCGTAAGCGTGTTTTAAATTGGTGTAGTCTCGACGAAACAAAGAAATGAAATTAGCATTGTCTCGGAGCAGCTGCTTGGGGATTTTGGAAAAAGTCTGAGCAAGGTAGAAGCAGTCCATGCCTCTGTGCCGACCCTGAGTAAAAAATTGCGAATTTCGTTCTGGTTCTCCAGGATCACATCGTCAAAAACCACCACCGAATTTTCGAGACAGCAGTCTAGTGGTATCACTTCAAAAGCAAATATAGCTATGCCTAGTCCCTCGTACAGTTTCGACAGCTGGCGAGATACTTCGGTTGCTCCAAACTTTTGGAGAAAACATAAAGGTTCCTGTTCTTCCAGTTTAACCAGTTGGGTGCAAGAAGAAGATTATCAATAACTAACGTTGTTTTTCCACATCCAGAAGGTCCAACAATGAGGCAGCGAATGTTGTCGGGTAGAAGCTCGTCATTTTCCTATCCTGACGTTCCGATGGAAAATCTGGCAGTCACTGTACCACATCCCAAGCACCCGTTACACAATCACCTCGTTTGCGTCTATCCAACTTTTTTCCTCGAGTCCCAGCCATTTCACCAACAGTTTGTCACATTTTCTACGTTACACTTTTTCAATAAGATATGTGTCGGGGTATTTTGTTTTAGATAGTTCCTCTTCGTAAAATCTTCCTTTCAGAATTTCGTTGCGATTATCTTTTATTATATACGTGTGACGGTTTCCGGGTAAGACTCGAACTACGGTGAAAAGTTCCGTACTCCAATTATTAGTGAAGCCTTTTTCAAACGCACGCTTAAATTTACTGATTCTCACCTGATCTCTAATTTTGTATTTCGGTTTCTTGCTTGTAAATTTGTACTTTGGACAATAGACCGTAGAAATTAAACGCTGCTCGTCAGATTTGTTGACGTCAGCTGGTTTCATGTTTATCGTGCAATGCAAACTGTGATTATAACTGTTAACAAGTTCCGGAAGCATGTCAAGCCACGTGTAATTCCCCTGAAGCGTGAATTGTTTCCACATGCGTGTTTTGAGAGTTCGGTTGTAACGTTCAACTACGCTGGCTTTGATGTGACTAAAGGTGGATTAATGTTGTTTATCTTTTTTGTTGAATAAATTGCCGAAAAACAGAGTTGTAGAATTATTTTCGGTTGTCTGTTTGAAGAAATCGAGGTCGCCTGCCACTTTCATTGAAAATAGTTTTGAATACTTCCACTACACAGATTCCTGTTTTTGCCTTGAAGGTTAAAGCCCACGCAAATTTTGAAAATGTGTCTTTAACGGTGAGAAGATACTAGTATCCTTTGTTGATTTTATGTAATTTTTTAAGTTGCCCCTGCTTATTTCCACAAGGTCAGCTTGCCACAGGTCGTCTATGCTTTTGGTTACTACCGCCAGTCGTTTATACTTTAGTCGTGCAGTTTTGTACAGCTCGTTCACAATAGCCTGCCTAGACATTGTGTGAAAATAAGAATATAGCTTGGATGGTATTTCTGGCTGCAGACAATGCCGGGTTTTCTATGTACAACTTGTCATCTATTTCTATGTCGATAATTGGAGTGGCATCTTCGGCATGGGAAGTCACGCGAGTTTCGGGGTGGGTGATATCGACCAACTCCTCTCCTCTTATTTTAGGCTCATCACCGATGATCGTCACGGTCATGGTTGGATAGTGGGTTGCGTGAGGCAAAGACCAGTAGGAAATCTTGACGAACTGAAGTGTGCCACCGGTTAAAAATTGGTGATAGGCTTTTGCAGGAGTCAACATGTAGAGTTTGGAATCTGTATTGAAGGGCGAGGAAAACTCACTGTTTGGAATGCTGTACAGTTCGATGACAACAGTGGACTTGAGATTGTCGATGCTGGCGTTCAGGGTGTTTACATTGTTTCGAACCTCGCTCTCCACATCTTCCAATCTACCGTTCAACGATTCGAGGTGTTCCTCGATAGCATGAACAACAGTGTCGTAATCGGGCTTGATCTTCACAACGACAATAAGTCATGTAGTTGGGTGCTGAAATTGGCTTTGGCCGATTCCTGGCTTGCCTCGATACTACCAAATTGCTCTTTCACGCTGGCAATAATCTGCTGTAGGCTTTCCACAAGTATCAACTTGGGGCTCTGTGTTGCGAGGTCGTGGACCTGGGTTCTAATTTCCGCAAACAATTCATGTAGCTCGTTGATGTTCTGGTTGGTGGGTAAGGTTGGAATCGATTCAATTTCGGTTTGGATGTTTTTGATGTGGTCGGATTTGAGTACTCGCTTGAGTGCCCTCTTTACACTTTTCAGTTCGTGCGAGGTAGACAGTATGGTCACCGTATTTTGGAGCGACTCCAAACCTTTTTTCACCGCATCCAACTCGGAGGCCGCAGCAGCAGCACGTATACCTTCTTGCAATTGCGTTATGTTGTCCTGGGGGGGGGGGTGGATTGATTATTGCAGAGTTTCTAACTTAACCTGTATATCGTCGATCAAGTGATGGAAATGGGACAACTCGGATTCGGTATTCAGATTTTCAAGCTAGGAGATCTGCTGTTGGACGCTGGCCAGTGTATCCCTGATGCCAGGCAGTTTGGATTCCAGTGCTTCGTGTACGTTTTCTAGATCATTTTTAATGACAGCAAGAGCATCCTCAATATAGGCTATGCTGCCTAGCAGCTTCCCTAAATCCTAGTAGGTCTCAAGTTGGAGTTTGATGTTGGCCACGCCACGGGCAATAGCATTCAGCTCGCTGGACGAAGGTAGATTGTCGATGAAGTCCTGTAGCTTTTGGAGTTTAGTTTTAACTAGCGTCCGTTTGAAGCTCAGCCTTGATGCTTTCTAGCGTAGGAATTTCGAACGATTGAAACTGTTAGTGTAATTTGGAAATACTTGCATTCACGAGATCGTAGTCATCTTGAGTTTTTATACTCTGGATAATGTTTTGCAGTTCAGTCTGGATGGTGCTTGTTTGGTCCTGTAAGTGTCGCTTCAGCTGTTCCACGTCAGACGTTTCCGCTTGCAGCAGCTTCAAGTTCGTTTTGGAGTTTGCCTACACCCAGTGTCAGGTTCTCGAGGTTGTCTATTGGTGCGAGGTCGGTATATTTTTGCAGCAGCGATTTGAGCTCGGCGTCGATCTTGAGTACGGGGTCCAGGCACTGAGACTGAAGGCTGGCTTTCTCGGTCTGGAGGCTAGAGTTGAGCGTGGACTGCAGAGCTTGCAGGTCGCTTAGCAGCTTCTTCACCCTGACGTCAAGCATGAGAAGCTCGTCGCCGTGATCATTGCGCTTGGTGTGACCAAAAATGACATTAGGCATTGTTTATTATAGGGTAGGTGATTTTCATTTCTATGAAAAGAGGGATGAGTTTATCGTAGTCGTCCAAAAGCTCCACGTACAGGCGATCGCCAGCAGATACATCGTACGTAGTAGTACTGTCCATTTTATCGTGCTTGATGCGATAGATGTTCTTGCCAGAGGAAACCTTGACCTCCCCTTTGTTCTCGGGATTAATGTTGAACTTAAGTTTGCCAGAGATGGGAACTGGTAATAATTCAAGTTGTTGTTGAATACATAGAAAGTTTTGCCCACGTCATCGTCGTACTGGGTCAGGATATTATTCAAGTGTACAATTAACAGACCGTTAAGTTTAGATAGCATGGAAGGCAGGAGTTCGTTGAAGCTGGACGACGACGTAGGCAGGACGGGCACTTCCATAGCTTGCTTCCTGAAGCCAAACAGATTCATAGGCATGGTTATTTTATATCCTTGTGTTGATAGAAATATTTGCCAGCCGTAAGATTAGTTGCATGTAAAAAAAAATATTTTTTTATATTTTTTTATATAATAATTGATTTTTTCTATGTGTACAATGTTTTTTTTCTTTAAGTGCATTGTATGTATTTCTTACTACTATCTAAACGATAGTGTCCCCAAGGCAACGTGTGGATCCCACAAGACAAAATACATCTTTTATCGTCATGCGGATCTAATGTTACTTTCCTAACTTTGTTTGTTGTAATCACATGGTTTACACTTTGGATTCTTTTTTCCAATCGTAGCTGCGGCTTCAATTCCTTCAAACATTCAATATAGTTTTTTAATGAAAGTTGGTTTTGTACAGTATATTTACCAACACCTTTAGCTTTCTTCGTGATGCTGCTCTCAGTTCTTAATGTTTACATTTTGGAACGCAAACCAGCAAACTCAAGAATGATGTCACCGTTACACTCATCTTTTAATTTACATAGAACTTTTTTGTTACTAGATGGAATTCCAAATATGTTCGGTTGAGGGTAGGAAGAAGTATCATAATAATCAAGCAAGGACGGATTTTTTAAATCTTCATATAGATTGGATATTTAATGCTATAAATAAAACTGTCGGTGTCCATGTAAAGTAATGAAATGCTATCGTTATAGAAATGTTTCATAACATTGTAGTAAAATTGAAACATGTGAAGTTTCGATAAATCTAAAACTGTTGCTCCCACATAAATTGGTTTTCGCAATTTTATCACTTTTATATCTAGACTGAAAAGTGACAGATTCTCGTTGTAAATTTTTCGTGATTTAAATCTAGGATCAGCCACCCACTTACTGAATTTATTTTCATCTGAAACCAATCTCACGTCCACGCGATTTCTCACGTTTTCCATTGTTTTGCCATATATAGCATTGTTCATCAATTTGTAAAATTTTTGTCTAAATCAGAAGTGGCAACTGTTCTATGGTGTGTGTTTGTTTCAATGTATGGTTTGAGCCACTCGGAATGTTTAAACCTGAGGAGTCTTGTAACCAATAACTGAACACCCCTCGAAATCATAAACTGTAGACTTTTGTAATGGAGAACGTATCTTTCTTTTTTCTCCGAAGTCAATCAAAGCCGGTGGTAAATCGGAAAAAATACCATGCAAATTTCTGGAAATTTAATATACACTTCTGCAAAAAAAAAAAAAAAAATCACAATCGTCAAAATCAATATTATTTATGGAAGTTGGTTCTATCTTATTCGAAACCTCCATAAGGAAGTTTCTGTACCATAGCATATCCATAGAGATTATTAACGTTGATGTAAAAAAAATAATTCCATGGTTTATTCGCATCATATTTTTCTTCCATGTTCATGTTGTTGGCTTCTGCATGTCTCTGTGCACATTGTACCATCCCACAACGAATCCCTCTCTCGATGAAAAGTAACATGTCTACATCTGTTAATAATTCTAACTTAATTTTGGTTTGCAACAACATTGCAGACCACGCTAATCCCGGGAGGCTGAAGAAATGCGCAGGGTCCAACTTGTAAATAGACATTGACGTTTTCCTGAATGCTTGAAAAACATCCGCAAGTATTGTTACGTCTAATTTCAAGTATGCGTTGTGATAATCTCCGAATGTTTTACATTCTAGTTTATCCCACATCAGTTGTGCATGTCCGTATTCTTTGTCAGGAATTCCTGTTTTTCTCAGTTGACTGAATATTTTTTTTTGAGGAGGGAGAGTGTCGTCATTAAATTTAGATTCATTGTTTACTAATTCATACGGATAAATCCCTTTACTTCTAATCTATATCTATGTTGGGAAAACTAGCTTTCGTAATTTTGAACGGTTCGTTACAGAGTTTACTTGCTAGAGCGTCCAAACTTGCAGAAAGAAATCTGAACGAGTCAAGAAACCTCATTTCTATGGTTTCATTAGTCCTCGAAATCTTAACTTTCTTACTTATAGAAATGTATCGTTCTTCATTTTGAGCAAGAATATCTTTTTTGTGTGTGTCATATCCAAGTTTCCGAATTAAGAGATGAAAATCGTAATTCGATCCATTATGAAAAAATATGGGAACAAATTTGGGCCTTTGAATTTTGAGGTTGCAAGCATTACATATTCCGCTGATGAAACGACCGTCTGTGTAAGAATGGAGAAACACTTTACGGTTCTCATTTGTGAAGTATTGATTGCACACTGGACACTCGACAGTTTCATCAAATATTTTTTGTTCATCTGTTGTCAACAAATTCATCGGTTTGGATATTTGCAAGAAGCTGCCAATTTTCTGAACCTCTTCTTCCATCTTTTCAAAAAAGTTTCGATAACATTCGGTCCACGGTATGCATACGTTTTTTTTTATTTCATCTTGTCCTACGACAATGTAACCAAAACTATTTGGTTCATGAAGCTGGTATGGCGTTTTAGAGGACATTTTTGGATTTGGTTTGCAGGAGGACAGTGGCTTCAGAAATGATTCAAAATCTGCGACGATAATGGCTGGATGATCAAACAAAGCCTTGTACATTTTGAATCCTTTGACTTCGTTCTTTTTGGGCATCAACATTCGAGCTGGTTTGTTGTCACCGCAATATATTTCATGTTCGACACGTTTTTCTATAGCAATTTGCCGTGCGGTATATATTTAGTGATTGAATTTTCTTCCATCATTAAACGTGGTCAAACACCTTGGATAAACCTCGAGATGATTTGCATACTTCGTTGCTTGACTTCTGATTAGTCGTGATAGTGAACGAATAAGGCAGTAATGGTGAATATTGTCGTTTGAAATTAAAAGAAGATTAATTATATGAGCATTATTATCGTTGATATCATTTATCCTGATGGGATGCACAGGATGTTTTTCGACGTATAAGAATATACATTAATAGCAATGCGTTTTCCATCAGAATCTCGTACACGCGACTCGAACTTTGATATGTCTGACAATGCCACGGGGTGTTCAATGCTAGACATTACATTTTCAAACTCTGTCTCGTACTGCTTGTTATGATAAACTTGTTCTGGATTATTTTTCCAATGAACAGGATACAGAGCTGCCAAGATGCACCAAAGAAAGCATTTTGATTCATTATTTTGAATATTTAACACTGCTTTCTTGCCTTGAATGTTCGGTGGTAGAGGGACATAACTCGATGCAGAAAAAGACATGAATTTGTTCACGTGAACGGTTAATGTATGAGGACTACCACATAAAGACCATCCCGACCCCTTAGCTTCGAAAGTGTCATGTTTCATAATTAACTCATTTGACAGATTATAGTAAAACTCGTCCAAATTTTTAATATCTGCCAAATAAATAGCCTGGTATTTGGTACGATAAAAAAAACTTTTGTTGTACAATCGACTTTCTCATATTCGGAACATAAATCAACGTATACTTTTATGGAATTATTTTCAAGATTACTTTTCAAAGTATTCAGTACAAAATTTTTCGCTTTACGCAAGAAACTAGGAATGTCACGGCCTGGTTCCGACGTAAATGATAAATCCTGAAGCCGACCATTAAATGAAGACCTAACTGGTTTATATTTATTATTTAATTTAATTTGTTTTGGAGCAGAAGCTTCAGCTTCAGAGTAATCAATTTTTCTTTTCAATGTTTCTTCTCCGGTCGATGGTTTGCAAAATTTCAAATGTGTACTTAGATTTCGAATGCTAATTTCTTTTCCACATTGAGCACAGGCTTTAGAAGGTAACAAACGATTTGCTCCGTTACACCTTGTCTTATGTATCGATAAATTATTCTTTGAAATTAGTTTCCCACAAGTAACACATTCGATCTTATCATTGTTACGAGTAAAACAGTAGGTGATTCCATTTTTATATGCTTTAAAATATGAGCAAACAAATGATAGAAATTTCAGATATGTTATTTACATAATTTTTTTTTTATATATAAAATTTAATGGGATATCACCAACTTAAAATTCAACCTGATAATACTATTCCCTATGAAAAAACTCTATGACCTTACTTGGGTTTTTCCGCCAAATTATATGCTTCTAGTCTCCAATACTTTGGTGGAGCCCGTTCAGGTTCTATCCCCCGCGATGTGGGTTCCTCTGCCGATCCAGCAAAGGTGAGAAATCAGCATTGTGCTCTGACTTATATAGATTTATAGAGCCAATAGAAATTTTGCTTATTTAAACCAATCAGAAAACACCATGTATAAATTATTAGCTAATCAAAATCTCTGTTTTTTAGCTATCATATAAAAAATGCAAAATATCCCAGTTTCAATTCGATCCATCTATCTGAATCGAAGAAACCAACAATTCGTATATTCGCATGTATGCTTGCCCCCTATTAGCACCTCTTTTGCTGTTGTTGCTCAATTAATTTTCACTAATTGGCAATTTTCTTGAAGAGGTCTAATAAAACAAGATACGGCGGTATGAGAAATATGCAAATTTAAAGATATTTTAGCGAATTACGCCGGCATAAGCTAAGTTCGTATTCTAGGAGGCCATCGCCGTTGCAAGTCAACTAACCCATTTACTGGCAAAAAGAGTTAAAAATGTTGACGTACTGAAAAAAAAGGTTGGCTTGTTCCCAAGTGTTCACCGAGTTCAGATATTTGTACATAGATAGCTCTGTTGTTTTCGCTTATCAAATATACAGGGTGTCGCAAAACTCTTTCAACAACTCTTGGGTGCTGGTAGATATCATAAAAACAAGTCACTTTTCCCTATAAAGTTTAGCTCGAAAGAGCTCAGTTTCTGCGCTATAAGCGCTTAAAATCTATCCTGTACGTATGCAACCCAACACAGCAAACGCTTGCTCTGACATAACTAACAGGGGCGCGTGGCAGAGTTTCCACTAGCGTTCCTCGGTAAGAGAGACGGCTTGAAAACAACAACTTGGGACTCTTGCCTGGGCAAAATCCAAAACATTAATGATACTTTCGATGTTGTAAGAAGCATTGACAGTATTTATAAACTGACCAAGACAAATAATGGGCAGACTGAAATTCAAGATTACTTACTCATTCTAAAATATCTCCATAATTGATCGATTGATTTGGTTTATTTTAATTTGCTGTTCTGCCATCTTTGGCTAATCACGAAGATGAGGATGATATGATGAAATAAAAAGTGACACCAATGTCTAGACCAGGATTTAAACCCGAGACACTTGGCGCCGTAGAAAACTGTGCTAACCACATCACCACGGAGTGTTTTGTGTGTCATGCAATATCAACAATTGCAAGGGACACGTGAGATAGGGAAATCCACGAACGAACAAATGTAAATAATGCGCAAATGTGCAATACGAGTGCTCTTTACAGTTCAGCGCTTCATATAAGTATCCATTTCTTGGCTTTGGTTCTTAATAAGCACTAGTTTTAATGTGTGAATTTATTCATGTCTAAACGACGTTTTTCATTAAATTGAAAGTCGGGCCCCGTGGCGGAGTGGTTAGAACATCGCGCTACTGTGCCAGGGGTCTTGGATTCGAATCTTGGCTTGGGTATGAATGTTTGTGAGTGTCCATTATTCAATTTCATCATATCATCACTCATCCCCTTCTTCGCAACTTAGCCACAAGTGGCACAAAAAGTGAAGTAAAATAAAGCAAATTAAAAAATCAAACATTAACTTAAAAGAGCATTGCAATTATATATTATATTATGATTGGGTGTTTTAAGTCCACTTCATACACAGTAAGGCTAATTGGGACTGGACCTACAGTCTAAATTGGGATCCACCGGGTGTCGAACCTTGGACCCCTTGATTACAAGGCGACGACGCTACCACTGCGCCATCGGGGAGACCTAATGAGACGAACACGATTAGCAATAACGCTAGCACAGGTAGGAATAATTTTCAAATAAATTGTACTAACATTACAGTCTGCGTGTTCGAAACGAGGCAGCAAACACATCATGTTTACATTTATTCGTTCGTGGATTTCCCCTATCTTACGTGTCCCTTGCAATTGTTGATATTGCATGATACACGAAACACTCCGTGGTGATGTGGTTAGCAAAGATCGCTAAGTCGCCAGGTTGATTGATTGATTGATTTAGTTTATTTTACTTCGCGTTTTGTGCCTCTTGGCCAATTTGCGAAGATGGGGAAGAGTGATGAAATGATGAAATTGTTGAATGGACATTCACAAACAACCAAGTCCGACCGGGATTCGAACCCGGGACCCTTGGCGTCGCAGTCGCAGCTAGCGCCAGGTGTCTCGGGTTTAAATCCTGGTCTAGACAATGGTTTCATTTGTTATTTATTTCATCATATCATCTTCATCTTCGTGAATAGCCAAAGGTGGCAGAACAGCAAATTAAAATAAACCAAATCAATCATCAATTATGGAGATATTTTAGAATGAGTAAGTAATCTTGAATTTCAGTCTGCCCATTATTTGTCTTGGTCAGTTTATAAATACTGTCAATGCTTCTTACAACATCGCAAGTATCATTAATGTTTTGTATTTTGCTCAGGCAAGTGTCCCAAGTTGTTGTTTTCAAGTCGTCTCTCTTAACGAGGAACGCTAGTGGCAACCCTGCCACGCACCCCTGGTAGTTATGTCAGAGCAAGCGTTTGATGTGTTGGGTTGCATACGTACAGGATATTTTAAGAGCTTATAGCGCAGAAACTGAGCGCTTTCGAGGTAAACTTGTTTTTATGATATCTAACAGCACCCAAGCGTTGTTGAAAGGATTTTTGCGACACCCTGTAGATTTCTAATGTCCACTCGAAGATAAGTAAAAGTATGACATCAACCTATGCTCGGAAATTAAAAATGGCGACCGGAAGTAGGTTTATCTCTTAAATGGTACGAGTTACCCAAAATCTGTTTGCAGATTTGTAATGTACACTCGAAGATAAGTAAAAGTGTGAATACAACCTATGCTCAGAAATCCAAAATGGCGACCGGATGTAGGTTTATCTCTTAACCGGTTCGAGTTAGCCAAAATCTGTTTACAGATTTGTAATGTGCACTCGAAGATAAGTAAAAGTGTGAATACAATTGATGCTCAGAAATCCAAAATGTCGACCGGAAGTAGGTTTATCTCTTATACGGTACGAGTTAGCCAAAAACTGTTTGCAGAGTTGTAATGTACACTCGAAGATAAGTAAAAGTGTGAATACAACCTATGCTCAGAAATCCAAAATGGCGACCGGAAGTAGGTTTATCTCTTAAACGGTACGAGTTAGCCAAAATGTGTTTGCAGATTTGTGATGCACACACGAAGATAAGTAAAAATATGAATACAACCTATGCTCGGAAATTTACAAACAGAGTTCATAGGCATTGTTATTTTAGATTAAAATTTCAAGATGTAATTTCTAAGATGTTTTGTATTTCATAAACTATGGGCTGTAGGAAAACGATTCTTGTTTTATCTGCTATTGCTCGATGAGTTCTATAACTGCGAGCCACCCACTGTGGCCCCTTCAAAAGTAGTGGGGGGCATTGAACGTATTGCCACGACATACATAGTGAAGAGGGGGGGCCGTCACACATCATACAAAATACATCGTACCCGTTTACGCTGAGGGCCCACACCTACAAAGAAATAAGGCCCCCAAACACATCGTAGGCATTTACGTTGAGGGCCCCACCTACAAAATTAAGGCCCCAAAATAAGATTGAGAAAAAATAGGGCTAGAACATCGTCAAATGCTATAAAATCCATAAAAAATCATCAAAAACATCAAAATATGTCACAACTGATGTTAAGTACTAGGCATACCTACAAGGTTTACTTAGAACCAATAGGTTTACACTACTAACGAAGAAGGAATTCATGGCACTTAATGCTGTAATATTATTGATTAGATCATCGTTTATCTTGTCCGCATATATTAATCTCCTTATGTTCTTCTTCTTCGTCTTCTCGTTTTCGTCCAGAGACGCGCTTACTGGAACGTTGAAACGTTTACCGGAACGTTGAAACATTTACAGGAACGTTGAAACGTTTATACAGAAAGGTTGAAACGTATTGTCGTGAATAGTCGACCGTGTCGCGAAAGGCAAAAAAAAAAAAACTCCCAAATTCAAAATCGGCCAAACAAGAGAGAGTGAAAAAAAACATGGAACCTTTGGTATCGCGTTTTTTAACAGACGTGCCCCTGGAAGTGATGTATAAAATTTTCAAAAATTGTATCGGATGAAGATGACAACATCCATTGAATAATCGACATTGCTGAAATTTCTCAGGCGTTCGCTTCATGATCATGAAAAATTACATTTCTAAAATTGCAGGGAGAAGAATTGATAATCTAGAAGTCACGATTGTGATAACAGGGAAGATGGACGCGATTCTGGACGATAACGAGAAGACGAAGAAGAAGAACATAAGTCTTCATGATTTAATCATCAATCTAACAATATTTGGAAACGAATATAAATTATGAGTAGAGTAATCATACTACATAAGTGGTGTCTAATGTGTTTGTGTTTGTCTTATGTAGTAGTTCCTTCATTCATATTGGGGGTTAGGCGTAGAGCTGACAACTCTGCACTGTAAAAAAAATGTAATAACAGCAATATAAGGCCATGGATGTTCCCAAGGTAAAATATTCCGGAGGTAAAATAGTCCCCCGTTCGGATCTCCGGGTGCGGACTACTTTGGGAGTTCCCTAGAATAAGGATAAGATCTACATTAGGAATAAGGATATTAAATTAGGCACCTGGAATGTTCTGAGCCTTTACCGGCCTGGGGCATTTCAGTGTACAGTTAATGAGATAGTTAAGTATAAATTAGATGTAGTTGCTGTCCAGGAAGTTAGGAGGCCAGGAGAAGGGAATTGTAAAACTAAAAATTATACTTTTTTCAATGGTGGTACTGAAAATCATAATTTTGGAGCAGGCTTTTTCATAAATAATATAATTATCTCGGCTCTTAAAACAGTAGAATTTATTAATGATAATATATCATATGCAGTTTTACAGGGTAGGTGGTGTAAAATTATTTTAATAAACATACATGCACCAACGGAAGATAAAGATCATAATATTAAAGATGATTTTTATACAGAGTTAGAACAGGTCTTTGATAAATTTTCTCAGTATGATACGAAAATTCTGTTAGGTGACTCTAATGCACAGATTGGCAAAGAAGAGACATTTAAACCCACGATAGGTAAAGAAAGTCTTCATAAATTAAGTAATGATAATGTTATAAGAGTGGTTACTTTTACAACCTCAAAGAATTTAATTGTGAGAAGTACCACTTTTAAACATAAAGATATCCATAAATATACCTGGTCTTCTCCAGATGGTAAAACTCATAATCAGATAGATCATATTCTCATTGATAAGAGAAGGCATACTAGTATAATTGACGTTCGTACACAAAGAGGTGCTGACTGTGCCAGTGACCATTATTTAGTAATTGCTAAATTAAGAGAAAGACTCTCAGTGATAAATCATAAGCAACAAAATGTAAAAGTTCTAAAATTTGATACAGGAAAGTTTACTGATGAAAGAATTAAGAAAGATTACCAAATTAAACTGTCAAATAGATTTGATGTTTTGCAGGATTTAAATGATGATGAAAATATAAATGAAACAGACGTAAATAAGAATTGGGAGCACATACGTAATTCAATAGAATCAGCAGCTAAATAAAGTATAGGATACCATAAACACAGAAAAAGTAAACCATGGTTTGATAATGAATGTCATAATCTAATAGAAATAAGAAATCAGGCTAGACTTAGGTGGTTAAATAACTCTGATGATACAAATCTAAACAATTATAATAGAATAAAGCGAGAAGTTAACCGCACGTTTAGAAGTAAAAAAAGAGATTACTTGAAAAGCAAAATTAACGAAATTGAAACAAACAGCAAAAATAAAAATATCAGAGATTTATATAAAAGTGTAAATCAGTTTAGAAAGGGGTGGCAACCTAAAGAAAACTTGATAAAAGGTAGAAATTGGTGATTTTCTAGCTGACCCAAGCGATATTCTAAACAGATGGAAGAACTACTTTAATGACCTTTTAAATGTCCATATATGAGATAAATCAGAAGTAAATGAAGTTCACACAACAGAACCTTTAGTTCAAGAACCTAACTTGACTTAAGTTAAAGATGCTATTAAAAGGCTAAAGAATAACATAGCACCTGGCATTGATTTAATACCAGCTGAGTTAATTAAATATGGTGGAAATTCATTAATATGTCTAATTCATAAATTAATTTGTTTAATATGGAATAAAGAAAAAATCCCTCAACAGTGGAAAGAATCCATGATTGTTCCTATGCTTAAAAAAGGTGATAAAATGAACTGCAATAATAACCTTGGAATTTCTCGACTCTCAACAACATATAAAATATTATCTAACATTCTTTTGACAAGACATGCCCCATATGCTAATGAAATTATAGGTGATTATCAATGTGGATTTAAACGTAACAGATCAACTAGAGATCAAATTTTTCACATCAGACAGACACTTGAAAAAAAGTGGGAATATAATCAAAATGTCCATCAGCTATTCATTGATTTCAAAAAAGCATATGATTCGGTCAAAAGAGATAAATTATATAATATATTAGTAGAGTTTGGAATACCTAAGAAGCTTGTTAGTATGATAAAAATATGCACCAGTGAAAAAGAAAGTAAAATTCGTGTGGGTATTAATATGTCTGACAAATTTACAATTCATGATGGGTTAAAACAAGGAGATGCATTATCTCCACTGCTCTTTAATTTTGCCTTAGAATATGCTGTTAGGAAGGTAAAATAAACTAAAGAAGGACTAAAATTAAATGGTGTGACTCAGTTGTTAGCATATGCAGATGATGTAGACTTACTGGAGGATGATGTGAATACAATTAAGAATAATGCTAAAATATTTTTCAAAACTGCTAAAGAGATAGGTTTGGAAGTTAACAAAGAAAAAACAAAATATATGCTTACAGACCGAAACCAAGTGTTAGGTAATAATGAAAATCTAATTATTGATAACAACTCGTTTGAACCAGTTTCCAAATTCAAATACTTAGGAGTAATATTAACAAATGAAAATTATATTAAAGAGGAAATAAAAAGTTGGCTTAATTCAGGAAATGCATGTTACTTCTCTCTTCATAAACTTTTGTCTTCTCGTTTAATATCTAAGAAACTAAAAGTTAAAATATACAAAACAGTAATTTTGCTTGTAGTATTATATGAATGTGAAACTTGGTCCTTACATTGAAAGAGGAACATAAATTGAGAGTATTTGAAAATAAGATCCTTAGGAAAATCTTTGGACCTAAAAGGGATGAGGACTCAGGTGAGTGAAGAAGGTTAAATAATTTAGAACTGCATAATTTGTATTCATGTCCAGATATTATTAGAATGATTAAATCAAGAAGACTTAAGTGGGCAGGCCATGTGGCACGAATGGGAGAGGAAAGAGGAGTTTACAGGATTCTTGTTGGGAAACCTGATGGTAAGAGACCTGTACGAAGGCCAAGACGAAGATGGAGGGACAACATTGAGATGGACCTAAAGGAAATCGTTAGGGATGAAAAATAGTATATAGAACTTGCTCAAGATAGGGACAGATGGAAGGCCTGTGTTGCTGCAGCCATGAACCTTCGGGTTTAAGAAGGCTAAGGAGTTAGTTTTAGTTAGTAATCATACTCCTTCAAAGTCACACTTAGTACGCGGCCTATTGTTTTTATTAATTTAAGCACAATGGAAAACCTATTTTGATAATGTTTTGTCGATTTTATACTATTGCAAATCTGTGTTTTTTCACCTCACACTTGGTACGAGTGTCATAATTTCTTACGAGTTAAAGTACGTAACACGCACACCACCCGCCCAAGCACACCGACACCCACCTACACCCACCTACACCTACCCATGCCTACCCACGCACACCCACGCAAACCCATACCCACCCACGCACACCCACACCCACACACGCACACCCAAACCTACACCTACACCTACACCCACACGCACCGACGCACACCGCCGCAAATTTACTTTCGGTCTACTTCCGGGCTACTTCTATTGCATCATGTTGCGCAACAAGTTATTACGCAATATCATGATGAGCCTCGTATCTTAAGTGTTGTTTTCTGATTGGTTGGTTATAACGTAATGAGATGATGTGGTGTCTTCTGATTGGTTGGTTATGACCTAATGCGATGATGTGGTGTCTTCTGATTGGTTGGATATGACGTAATGCGATGATGTGGTGTCTTCTGATTGGCTCACTGTTTCGGATGTTTTCAACGCAGTCCGCGCTTAGGTTACTTAAAGGGTTTTCGCATTACAGATCAGTCAGTATCGTGAGAGTGTTTGAAGAGTCCGGACGTGTTGTTGCAGTGCTCCTCATAATTGTTTTGTTAAAGGTTTAGTATTTAATTTATTTTAAAGCTACATACTATTTATAACTTTAAGTTTAAAAAGTGTATCAACTGATTTTTTTTCATTGTAATTTCGATCAGATTGAGTTTTGATGTGACCAGATGTTACTTGTTGTCTCCTGAAATTTTGTATAAATAACATAGCTGAAAATTTTATCGTAATAGCTACAAATATTTTATTTTGAAGGTGGTTCAAGTTGTTTTTTTCGCACAGATTGAATTTGTATGAATTTGTATTTGTTTTGAATTTTGTATTTTTTCCCGAGAAAATGTATATATAAATACCAGAGCTGAAAAAAATATTACAATTATAACTATTGTTTTTTAACTTATATTCTATCAATTATGTAAGTTTAGAAATGTTTTTTTTTCTAGTAAATAGAATCTTATTGAATTTTGAGTTGATTGTACGTCTTAATGTTATTAATTAACGCATATTAAAAAAATGCCATCTACCAATTTCATGGAATGTGTTATTTGTGGGAAATTAATCTCCAAACCTAATATTAGCAAGCAAAGAGCAAGATGTAGCGATACAGGTTAGAAAATAAATTGTTTGTTACCTACGAAGCATTGACCTCAATGCGGAAAAATAATTAGCATTACTATTTTAAGTAAACACATGAAAATTTGCAACGCATCAACCGGACATGGAACATTGAAAAGAAAAATTAATCATCCTGCAACTGAAGTTTCTACTTCCAAACAAATTAAGATGTCTAATGACCAAAAGCCGATTAGATCTGAATTCAACAACCAACTTCTGGATTTTCTTTTTACTTCGAAATCAGGCAGTGATATTTCTAGATTTTGAGTGAGATTAAAACTTCTATCATAAATATTTTGAAAAATAAGCTGGAAAACAACTCCATAAAAGTATATGTTGATCTAATCTATAAATATAAGAAAACCAATGGTACAAGAAATATTTTTCACAAATCAAAAAACCAAGTTCTTTATTTAGCAGACATTGATAATTTTAATGGTTTTTTTTCTAATCTTACTACTGAATTGATTAGGAAACACCATGAGTTCAAGGCTAAGGTATCAGGTTGGTTTATATGTATAAGTCCTCACAGATTAATCGCTTATCTAAACAAATTTTCACCTTTTCTGCTTCAAGCTACGTTCCACTTCAGTTAGAAATTCATCATAAGAGAGCCGAGCTAAACGTTCATAACACTGACAATAAGTGTTTTATGTGGTGCATTTTAGCAGCGCTTCACCCGGTTCATTGTTCAAATAATTCGGAACAAGTTAGCCATTACACACAATATGTAGAAGAGATTGAATATGCTATGACAGGCATCGAATACCCTCTTGCTATTTCTGACATAACAAAGTTTGAAAACAGGGTACCAAATGGAGAAGGAAAACGATTATCTATAAAGGTATATTCGTATACTTCAGTTAAGCATTTTGTGCATCCCGTTAGGATAACTAATATTGTTGATGACGAAGCCGTAGAAATCAATCTGCTTCTCATTGCTGACAATGATGTTCATCATTACACGCTAATTCGTTCACTCTCCCGCTTGGTCAGAAGCCAAACACCCAAGTTTCGTGCACACATCGAAGTTCGTCCAAGCTGTTTAACCGTATTGGACGATCTTGACTGACGTAATTACCAACATTTCCAAATTCAAGAAATTGCCAAACAAAAACTTCCTGAACATAAAGTCTACTGTAGAGTCAACAGACCGGCACGCATGTTGAAGCACAAAGCAAATGAATTCGATGAATTTAAAATGCACAAAACCTTGTTGGAACATCCGGCCATTATCATCGCAGACTTTGAGGCTTTTCTCAAACCATTGTCTTATTGCGATCCGGATTCCGATTTTTTTTCCACGACACCGTACCAGCTTCATGGTCCAAATAGTTTGGGATATGTTGTTGTTTGGCAGGATAGGATAGATAAACAATATATATATCGCGGACCGAATGTTATTGAACTCTTTTTTAAAAAATATGGTGGAGGAGGTTTAGAATATTGGCTGCTTCATATGCCAATCGAAATCAATGGTTCCATTATCCAGCGATGAACTTCAATCTTACAATAACATTGAAACATGTCTGGTGTGTGATCAACATTTAACGGTTGAGAATCGGAAAGTATTTCACCATAATCATTTCACCGGAAAGTACATTTGTGGAATCTGTAACACCTGCAACCTCAATATCCAGAAGCCTAAATTCGTACCAATATTTTTTCACAATGGATCCAATTACGACTTCCATTTTTTAATTAGGAATCTTGGTTCCGATATGCAAAAAATAGATATTCCTGCTCAAAACGAAGAACGTTATATTTATATAAGTAAGAAAGTTAAAATTCTAGGAAGGAATGAAATCATAGAGGTGAGGTTTCTAGATTCTTTTGGATTCCTATCGGCAAGTCTCGATGCTTTAGCGAGTAAACTTACCGACGAACAATTTAAAATTACAAAAGCTAGTTTTCCCAACATACACGTAGAACTGATTAAACGTAAAGGCATTTATCCTTACGAATATGTAACCGATGAATATAAATTTGACGATGACACTCTCCCACCTCAAAAAGAATTCTTCAGTCAACTGAAAAAAAAACGGAATTACGAATGAAGAATACGAACATGCAAAATTGATATGGAAGGAATTCACATGCAATATTCTCGGCGATTATCACGATGGATATCTCAAATTAGATCTAACAATACTTGCTGATGTTTTTCAGGAATTGAGAAAAACAGCAATAAATATTTATAAATTAGATCCAGCATACTTCTACAGTCTTCCTGGTTTGGCGTGGTCTGCTATGTTGCTCCAGACCAGGATCAAGTTGGAATTGATATCGGATGCGGACATGTTACTTTTTATAGAAAGAGGGATACGTGGGGGGATGGTGCAATGCTCGCAGAGACACGCAAAGGCAAACAATATTCACATGTCTGAGAATCAATACGATGCAAATCGACCATCGAATTACATATTTTACGCTTACGTTATGATACAAAAACTTCCATACGGAGGATTCGAGTGGATATATCCCATTTCAATTGATATTAATCATTTCGACGATCGTGAATTTGGTCTGTTCATTGAGGTGGATATTAAATTTCCAAATCATTTGCATGATATTTTTCCGATTTACCTCCGGCTCCCGAAATTAAATGTCCACCTGATTCTAATCAAAGCAAGCTTATGTTAACTCTGGAGAGAAAGGAGAGATATGTCGTCCACTTCAAGAATCTCCGGTTTTCGATTGGGAAGGGTGTTCAGGTAGTAAATGTGAGAAGCATTCTCATGTTCAAACACTCTCCATGGTTAAAATCTTATATTGAGACCAACACGAGACACAGAACAGCTGCCATTTTTTAATTAGATAAAGATTTTTATAAACTAATGAATAATGCCCTTTATGGAAAAACGATGGAGAACGTCAGAAAGCATATAGACATAAAATTGGTTTCAGATAACAATGAATGTAGAAAATTAGTATCTGATCCTAGATTCAAATCGCGAAAAATTTACAACGAGAATTTAAAACTTTTTAATCTAGATATAAAATTAATAAAATTCAGAAAACCTATTTACGTTGGTGCAACAGTTCTCGACTTGTCGAAACTGTACATGTTTGAATTTTATTATAATATTATGAAACCTTTGTATAATGATAAGCTGTCAATTTTGTACATAGACACCGATAGTTTTATTTATGACATACAAACACCTAACCTCTACGAAGATCTTAAACATCCTTCCATGCTTCGGTATTTCGACACTTCTTCCTACCCTCAACCTAAGAGATTTGGAATTCCTTCCCACAACAAGAAGGTTCTCGTCAAATTAAAAGATGAGTGTAACGGTGATATTATTGTTGAGTTCGCTAGTTTGAGTTCGAAGATGTATACATTCTGAACAGAAAGCAGCGTCACGAAGAAAGCAAAAGGAACGTGCAAAGATACCGTGGAAAACAAACTAACATTCCAGGATTATATTGATTGCCTTTCTTCACAGTCGAGGATACAAAGCTCAAACCATGAGATTACAACGAATAAAATAGTAGCCCTGGATCCACACGACGACAAGTAGAAAGGGAGGTAAGAAAGTGCAATACTTCACCTGGTTCTGTAAAGACAGTAGAAAGAGAGTGAGAGCTGATAGATCTGAAAGGTGGGTGATCTAAAACGTCATTTGAAACAAAATTGAAATGTTTGATTGAATAGTTCAGCTGAAATGCCATTGTGTGTTACTTCAAAAAGGAGTTCATTTGGGCGATAGAAACAACCTATAAGCATTTTTCTACTGTGGTTAGTACTTACTTCTATCCAGAGTAATTGGCAGTCTCGTTGTAAATCCAATCGTATCTTGATGTGCCACTTCTTGTTCACACACACCATAACACCACCACACTACGCATTTCACGATCTTTACGCATTTCACGTAAATAATAATAATAATAAAATTCGAACATGTACAGTTTCGAAAAGTCGAGAACTATTGCACCAACGTAAATATGTAATTCGATGGTCGATTTGCATCGTATTGATTCTCAGACATGTGAATATTGTTTGCCTTTGCGTGTCTCTCCGAGCATTGCACCATCCCCCTACGTATACCTCTTTCTATAAAAAGTAACATGTCCGCATCCGATATCAATTCCAACTTGATCCTGGTCTGGAGCAACATAGCAGACCACGCCAAACCAGGAAGACTGTAGAAGTATGCTGGATCTAATTTATAAATATTTATTGCTGTTTTTCTCAATTCCTGAAAAACATCAGCAAGTATTGTTAGATCTAATTTGAGATATCCATCGTGATAATCGCCGAGAATATTGCATGTGAATTCCTTCCATATCAATTTTGCATGTTCGTATTCTTCATTCGTAATTCCGTTTTTTTTTCAGTTGACTGAAGAATTCTTTTTGAGGTGGGAGAGTGTCATCGTCAAATTTATATTCATCGGTTACATATTCGTAAGGATAAATGCCTTTACGTTTAATCAGTTCTACGTGTATGTTGGGAAAACTAGCTTTTGTAATTTTAAATTGTTCGTCGGTAAGTTTACTCGCTAAAGCATCGAGACTTGCCGATAGGAATCTAAAAGAATCTAGAAACCTCATCTCTATGATTTCATTCGTTCCTAGAATTTTAACTTTGTTACTTATAGAAATATAACGTTCTTCGTTTTGAGCAAGAATATCTATTTTTGGGTATCGTATCCAAGATTCCTAATTAAAAATTGATGTCGTAATTGGATCCATTGTGAAAAAATATTGGTACGAATTTAGTCTTCTGGATATTGAGGTTGCAGGTGTTACAGATTCCACTAATGTAGTTTCCGGTGAAATGATTATGGTGAAATACTTTCCGATTCTCATCCGTAAAATGTTGATCACACACCGGACACGTTTCAATGTTATTGTAAGATTGAAGTTCATCGCTGGATAATGGAACTATTGATTTCGATTGGCATAAGAACCTACCAATATTCTAAACCTCCTCCACCATCTTTTTAAAAAAGAGTTCAATAACATTCGGTCCGCGATATATATATTGTTTATCTATCCTATCCTGCCAAACAACAACATATCCAAAACTATTTGGATCATGAAGCTGGTACGGTGTCGTGGAAGAAAATTCGGGATCCGGATCGCAATAAGACAATGGTTTGAGAAAAGCCTCAAAGTCTGCGATGATAATGGCCGAATGTTCCAACAAGGTCTTGTGCATTTTAAATTCTTCGAATTCATTTCCTTTGGGCATCAATATGCTAGCCGGTCTGTTGACTCCACAGTAGACTTTATGTTCAGGAAGTTTTTGTTTGGCAATTTCTTGAATTTGGAAATGTTGGTAATTACGTCAGTCAAGATCGTCCAATACGGTTAAACAGCTTGGACGAACTTCGATGTGTGCACGAAACTTGGGTGTTTGGCTTCTGACCAAGCGGGAGAGTGAACGAATTAGCGTGTAATGATGAACATCATTGTCAGCAATGAGAAGCAGATTGATTTCTACGGCTTCGTCATCAACAATATTAGTTATCCTAACGGGATGCACAAAATGCTTAACTGAAGTATACGAATATACATTTATAGCTAATCGTTTTCATTCTGTATTTGGTACCCTGTTTTCAAACTTTGTTATGTCAGAAATAGCAAGAGGGTATTCGATGCCTGTCATAGCATATTCAATCTCTTCTACATATTGTGTGTAATGACTAACCTGTTCCGGATGATTTGAAAAATGAACCAGGTGAAGAGCTGCTAAAATGCACCACATAAAACACTTATTGACAGTGTTATGAATGTTCAGCACAGCTCTCTTATGCTGAATTTCTACCGGAAGTGGAACATAGCTTGAAGCAGAAAAAGGTGAAAATTTGTTTAGATAAGCGATTAATCTGTGAGGACTTCTACATATAAACCAACCTGATCCCTTAGCCTCGAATTCATCGTGTTTCCTAATCAATTCACTAGTAAGATTAGAGTAAGAACATTCAGATTATCAATGTCTGCCAAATAAAAAACTTGTTTTTTGATTTTGTGAAAAAAAAATTTCTTGTACCATTGGTTTTTTTATATTTATAGATTAGATCAACATATACTTTTATGGAGTTGTTTTCCAGCTTATTTTTCAAAATATTTATGATAGATGTTTTAATCTCACTCAAAATCTAGAAATATCACAGCCTGATTTCGAAGTAAAAAGAAAATCCAGAAGTTGGTTGTTGAATTCAGATCTAATCGGCTTTTGGTCATTAGACATCTTAATTTGTTTGGAAGTAGAAGCTTCAGTTTCAGGATGATTAATTTTTCTTTTCAATGTTCCATGTCCGGTTGATGCGTTGCAAATTTTCATGTGTTTACTTAAAATTGTATTTACGATAAAAGTTTCAGCTATGTTATTTATACAGAATCTTTAAAATAAATTAAATACTTATCTTTCAACAAAACAATTATGAGGAGCACTGCTACAACACGTCCGTACTCTTCAAACACTCTCACGATACTGACTGATCTGTAATGCGAAAACCCTTCAAGTAACTTAAGCAAGGACCGCGTTGAAAACATCCGAAACAGTGAGTCAATCAGAAGACACCACATCATCGCATTACGTCATAACCAACCAATCAGAAAACAACACGTTAGAAACCGGCCATCATAATATTGCGTAATAACTTGTTGCGCAACATGATGCAATAGAAGTAGACCGGAAGTAGAGCAAAGGTAAATTTGCGTATATGTGCGTGGGTGTGCGTGGGTGGGTGTGGGTGTAGGTGTATGTGTAGGTGTAGGTGTGGGTGTGCGTGGGTGTGCATGGGTGTGCGTTGGTGGGCGTTGGTGAGCGTGGGTGTGCGTGGGTGGGCGTGAGTGGGCGTGTTTGTAAGTGGGTGTAAGTGGGTGTGCGTGGGTGTGCGTGTTTCGTACTTTAACTCGTAAGAATTTATGACACTCGTACCAAGAGTGAGGTGAAAAAACACAGAGTTGCAATACTATAAAATCGACAAAAACATCACCAAAATAGTTTTACCATTGTGGTTAAATTAATAAAAACAATAGGCCTCATACCAAGTATTGCTTTGAACCCCCAAAATATATGTACTCGTACGAAATACGAGATGAAAAATCACAGATTTGCATTAATATAAAATCAACAAAAACATCGTTAAAATAGGTTTTTAATTGTACTTAAATTAATAAAATAATAGGCCTAGTACCAAGTACGGCGTTGAAGGAATACAATCCCTCTACTATTATGTACTTCTAAATTATGTAACCTTCACCATTCACTTGTTTCTTTATCCCTCTTAGGCTGAAATATTTTTCCTAAGGATCTTATTTTCAAATACTCTTAATTTGTCTTCCTTTTCCAATGCAAGGGATCAAGTTTTCGCATCCAAAGGCAAAATTACTGTTTTGTATATTTCAACTTTAAGTTTCTTAGATATTAAAGGAAAAGACAAAAGGTTTATGAAGAGAAAAATAACATGCATTTTCAGAATTAATCATTCTTTTCATTTGTTAGTATTACTCCTAAGTACTTGAATTTGGAAACTGGTTCAAATCGAATAATTATCACTTAGTTTCGGCCTGTAATTTTGTCTTTGCTAACTTTCTTAGCTGCTTTGAAAAATATTTTAGCATTATTTTTAATTATATTTACATCATCTGCATATGCTAAGAGTTAAGTCACATCGTTTAATTTTAGTACTTCGTTAGTTTCTTATACCTTCCTAATAGCATATTCTAAGGCAAAATTAAAGATCAATAGATATGATGCATCTTTCTTTTATAACCTATCATGAATTGTACATTTGTCAGACATATTAACAAGATTTTTACGTATTTTAATGCGACTAATTTATCTCGTTTGACCGAATCATATGCTTTTATTTTAAATCAGTGAATTGCTGATGGGAACATTTTGATTATATTCCCACTTTTCTCAAGTGTCTGTTTGATGTGAAAAAAATAATCTGTTACGTTTAAATCCACATCGATAATCACATATATTATTTCATTAGTATATGGGGTTAGTCTTGTTAAATGAATGTTATATACAATTATTTATGTTGTTGAGAGTAGAGAAATTCCACGATAATTATTGCAGTTCATTTCATCACAGGAACAATTATAGATTCTTTCCACTGTTGAGGGATTTCTTCTTTATGATATATTAAACAAATTAATTTATAAATTTGACATATTATCGAATTCCCATCATATTTAATTAACTTAGCTGGTATTAAAATCAATGATATGTGCTTTCTTATTATTTTTAGTATTTAGATTTGAAAAAAAAGCGCACAATTCATACGAAGCAATAAAAATATATTGTGTGTGTTCAAGGTGGAAGGGTGGTGAATAATTTTTCTTTTTTGTTGTTAGTGTAAAAAGCAGAAAAAAAAATTCCGTCAAATTTTGTGTTCCGTGTTAGAAATGTCAATAATCCTTATTTTAAAAAATATAGTTTCGTTCGTGATTTTTTGTAATTTTTCATGTAGCAATTTCACAGGTCATTTTTTTTCATGATGGTATGTTGTATTTTTATGGGAAAATTATAAAAAATATATATATATATTCACACCCCGTAGTTTCCAGTGATTGTTCTTAATGTTTGTGACAGTTAGCGAATTATACTCTTTGCGTGATGTGGTACGGAAGTAGATTGTTAGCGTGGAGGGCTGAAAAAAGAAAACAGAGTGAAAATTACAAGTTTTGCATCCTTGAACTTGATGAATCGATAGATTTATTCGGAACATACAGTTTTTATAGTGACGTGCACCTGGTATCGAAGATTCTAATTTATTTTTGTTTTGGGTTATAAGTGTGTTATTCGATACAAAACTGAATGCCCTTTCTCATCAATCTAAAATTTTTGAACTCCACATTATTTGTACTCCAACAGATGATTGAAAGGGGGATGATGGAAATGGGTTACATAATAGCAAAGAATAAAATGTTGCAAAAGTTGATCCGTTTATCTCCTTGTTTCTATCAAGATAGAGAACTCAAAATGTAAAATTTTCATTATCCTCCGCTTACACATTTTCTCCTTTCTCACGATCTCTATCTTGATCAATTATCTCCCTACATCTTAGATACATGTTCTCTACTTTTTCTTAAATGTACAACAAAAGCATTCGACAGTTTTTCGTCCCAGCAAGGGGATAGATAATATTGCTCAAGGGGGAGCGTGACGGTTCTGTTGTTGAGGTTTAACACACACTCACAAAAAACAACCGTAAAATGCCAGTGTGTGTGTGTCAGTTTCCAAATTCAAGTACTATCAAATTAAAAAAAAATAATAAGCAGGATTAATTTGGAAAATGTTTCTTACTTTTCTCTGTCTTCTCGTATAAGAAACTGAGAGTTAAAATATATACAAAGTAATAATTTTATCCGTGGATTCAAGAAACTTTTTCTCTTTCATTGAAAAAGGTACACATATTAAGTGTATTTAAAAAATAAAATCCTGTTGAATTGAACAAATAAAAACGTTGTTGCTTGTAGAATTGTTAATAAGAATATGAAACAAGATGAGAGGGAGATAGTTAGTGTAAAAAAGAAGAATGAATAAGGGATTATAACTATGTATAATATTGCAGAATCTATTTCTTTTTATATTATAAATACATGAAATCCTAAGTTGTAAGACAGATAAAAAAGATTGTGTCTCCTTCTTCTTCTTCTTCTTCTTCTTATGGCACTACAGTCCACTGATGAACCTTGGCCTCCTCTGTGATTTGTCTCCATCTATCTCTACCTTTTGCCACAACTTTCCAATTTCTATGCTGGAGCTTCCGAACATCCTCATCCACTCCATCCACCCATCTTAATTTAGGCCTTCCTCGCTTCCTTTGTCCACCTGGGCTATCCAACATCACTCTCTTTGCAGGGTCACTATCACTCATGCGTACCACATGACCTGCCCATCTTAATCTAGCAGCCTTTATTACACCAATAACTGTTGGTTCTTGATATAAGTCGTAGAGCTCCTTATTAAATCGCTTTCTCCATTTTCCATTCTCACATACTGGTCCCAATATTCTTCGTAATATCTTTCTTTCAAAGGTCTCTACCAGCTGTTCATCTTTCCTTGAACTGGTCCAAGTTTCCGCAGCATAGATCAATACAGGTCTTATCAGTGTCTTGTAAAGTGTTAACTTAGTTCTTCTGGACAATATGGTGCTCTTAAAATGTCTCTGTAGTCCATAATAGGCCCTATTCGCTGCTATAAGTCGTGCCTTTACTTCCTCCTGTGAATCATTTTCATGTGTCACAACAGAACCCAGGTAGATAAAGGCATCCACTCTATCAAAGGTATAATTAGCCATTGTTATGGTCGGTGATGGATTATATCCGTGTGCTTTGCCTGCTGCCATGTACTTAGTCTTCCCTTCATTCACCACCAATCCCATCTTCTTTCCTTCCCTTTCTATGGCCAGAAATGCTTCTTGTACTGCATGTAGAGATCTTCCTACTATGTCCACATCATCTGCATATGCAAGTATCTGGATTGACTTATAATATATGGTACCCCTAATTTGCACCCGAGCTTCCCGTATAATCTTCTCTAAGGCAATGTTAAACAACAAACAGGACAGCACATCGCCTTGTCTTAGTCCATTTTCTATTTCAACAGGTTCTGAGAGTTGTCCTCCTACTCTTATCTTACTATTGGAGCCCTCCATAGTTATCCTCACCATTCTTATTAATCCTATTGGAATTCCAAGATCTTTCATTGCCAGATATAGTTGGGTCCTGTTTATACTATCGTATGCAGATTTAAAATCAAGAAATAGATGGTGCGTTCCTATCCCAAACTCCAGAGTTTTCTCCAGTATTTGCCTTAAGGTGAATATCTGGTTAATTGTAGATTTTCCAGGCCTGAACCCACATTGATATGGTCCAATGCACTTTTCTACATATGGTAGTAGTCTTTTATATATAATTCTTGCAAATACTTTATATGCAACGTTCAACAATGTAATTCCACGATAGTTGGCACATTCCATCATGTCCCCTTTCTTGTGGATAGGTACTATGATACCAGTCCTCCATTCACTTGGCATCTGTCCCTTTTTCCAGATTATGCTCCTTCAAGCCTCTAATGACACTCTCGCCTCCATGCTTAAGCAGCTCTGCTTGCAAGTTATCTATACCAGGTGCTTTACTATTTTTCAATATCTTGACTGCCTCCCATACTTCATCTAACTTTGGACTTTCTATGCCCTCTTCTCCTTCCTCTTCTTCATTTAACCCTTCTTCGAGCATATCTGCACTGCCATTCAATACATCCTTAAAATGCCTTCTCCATCTTTCTAAAATTTCACTACTGTCACTAATTACATCGCCTGTTTCATTTCTACAGACTGTTGTCCTTGGTTTAAAAACATCTTTTGTATTATTTACCAGCTTATACATCTGTCTTACATTCTTCTGCTCATGCAGGCTTTCCAACTGCTTCATCTCTTGCTTCATCCATTCCTTTTTTTTTCCTATGGACTTTCTTCTCAATCCTTCTTTTCTCTTGATATTCATCCCTAGCTCTCCTTGTTGCACTTCTTTGCTGCATCCTCTTATATACATCATTCTTTTCTTTGGTTACATTTTGACATTCCTCATCAAACCACGTTTCTTTCTTTACTGGCTTTTGTGTTTCAAGTATTTCCTTTCCTTAGTCTCCTTACAGATCTAAATGATGAGACAATAATATAACCAACTAATAGATATACATTGTCCGAATCCTATTACCTCAAGAACCTTAGGATCAAAAAAGAAGTGTAATCAGATTCCATCAAAATAATACTTGGTACGAGGCCTATTATTTTTATTAATTTAAGCACAATGGAAAACCTATTTTGACGATGTTTTTTGTCGATTTTTTAGTATTGCAACTCTGTGATTTTTCATCTCATACTTCGTACGAGTGTCATAATTTCTTTCGAGTTAAAGTACGTAATACCCACACCCACCCACACCTACACTTACACCCACACAAACTTACTTCCGGTCCGTTTAACATCTACTTCTGGTTTATTTACGGTTTACTTCCAGTTTAATTCCGGTTTACTTCCGGTTTACTTTGACAGACACCTGTGGGTTTTTCCATTTTTTATAAATATATAGTTTTATTAAGTTTATAGTTCTTGATTTGAGCCCCAAAAAATTATATATAAATACCAAAAACCAAATATAGTAACTGTTAAGTATACACACTAATCGATCAGATTGGGTTTTGATGTGATCAGATGTTTCTTGTTGTCTCCAGAAATTCTGTATAAATAACATAGATCAAAATTTTATCGTAATAGCTACAATTATTTTATTTTGAAGGTGGTTCAAGTTGTTTATCATACAGATTGAATTTTTACTTGATTGTGTGTTTTGTATTTTTCTCCGAGAAAATTTATATAGTACATATAATGGTTCCTTGGCGGCTATTTATTTGCTATTTATTTATTTTACCCTGATTTCAGCTAATTTTCTAAGGGGGAAAGATCAAAAAAATCAAATTTTTACCATTTTTATAGTATAAAAAATAATTAAGTTTTTTTTATCAAAGTTCAACTCACAGGGGACAAATTTACTTATGAGCCTATATTAGTATATTTTAAGCATATATTTACAATTATTACATTTTTTAAGAGAAATGGATATATTGATAGTGATTTTGAGTTATTTTACAATGCTGTACAGTGCTGCGTATATAATTATTTCTCAAATGTATTCTGATTAATTTTACGTTTAAAATGTGTAGAAATGATGCAGGAATTCTCATGTAACCTAGTTTTTTTTGCTCAGACAAATTAATAGTTTTGTCGCAATTTTTTTTTGCATTCCAAATATTCTTGAGTGTATGTGTGAAGATTGACGTACTTACGGGAGCGTGTTAATATTGAGGGATTGACCTGTTAAGAACGAAATGAATCTAAATAAGGTCATAAGTTTTCGTAGTGTTTTCTTTTCTAATTTAAAAATAACTTTTTCTTAACCAGTAACTTTAACCAAATTGAATACTAACAGAAATGTTGGCAAGGATTCTCATGTAACCTTGTTGTTTTCACTCAGACAAATCAATAGTTTTGCATTCCAAACATTCCCCGAGTGTGTGTGCGTGTGTGTAGATGTGACGTTGACTTGTTAAGAATGTCACGTCGATAATACGTACTAGCTTGGGAATGTCATGACCTTCTCTTTTCTCTATAAAAAAGAGAGATGGGGTTCTTGTAACTTGTTTGGCTAATGGAAATTTCCTGAGAATTCTTTCCATTCTAAATATTCCTGTGTGTGTGAGTGTGTGTGTGTGTGTGTAGAGATTGATGCGCTTATGTATGTGTGTAAATATTAAGGCATTGACCTCTTAAGAATGTTACATTAATAATACTGTCTCGGGAATATGTGTAGATTAGTTGGCTAAGCGAAATTTCCCGATTACTTGTTTTTATCACGAAAATTCTTTGAATTCCAAACATTCCGAAATGTAGAGATTGATGTACTTACAGCTATGTGTGGGCATTAACCTGTTAAGAATGTCACATCAATAATACTGGCTTGGGGATGTTATGACCCCTCCCCCCCTGTGACGAAGTCCGGTGAATTGTGTTGATTGGTTGGCTAAGGGGAATTTTCCCGATTACTAAATTGAGGTTATAAATATAATATATTCTTACTACTTATGTGCGTTTAGTTTTTTACACCACAGATAAACGATTGCACAGTGCAACGTTAACTCGTCTATTTTGTTGATTTGGTGTTAAGTAGTGTATTTGGTGTCTGCATGTGTAGTACTACGTTTTGGAGCTGTGTAGTGTGTGGTGTATGGTTAAATGGTGCAAGCTAACTAAACAAATGAATGTTTAAAGCAGAGGCAATTGTTGAATTTTTTGAACTTGAATACAGCTATTCGTCTATTTGGTTGAACACAGTTCTACTGCACTTGCCTGGCGCTGGGATGCACCTGCACTCAAGCAAATGTCTAAAAGTGTAGCGAACTAGACGGGGCTAATAATTTCTTAATTGCAATCATTTTTCCAAAGAAGACGACACACACAGCGTAAATTTATTCTTGTAGTGTTTAATTGATTAAATTGCTTTATTTTACTTCGCTTTTTTGTCCTTTCTGCGACTTTTGTATATTTAAAGAAGGCAGGGAACATGTTTTTTAAGAGGTAGGGATATAATTGATCGAGATAGAGATTGTGCGAAAAGAGAAAATGTGTAAGCAGAAAATAAGGAAAATATATTGTTTACCGAAACGTTGAAACGTTTATGAAATGAACTATGGAACGTGCTGTCATCCTCATATTCGCGATTAGTCAAACGTGTCACAAGGATGTAACTGCTATTGGTAAACCTGCGAGGAAAATTAGGTTTTTTTATATAGGAATTCCCTTGTCAATATAAATACCATGTTACTTAATTTAGTTGTTTTCTTAACATGTGAAACCATATTACATTGAATATTAATTAATTAATTAATTCTCTAAACTTCTTGAACTCGAAAATTCATGGTTACAATTCAATTTGTTTTTATCCTGAGCAAAATTTATATATATTCTATTCCATCTTTACAGATTTCTTTTAGGTCCATCTCAATCTTCGTTTTGGTCCTTTACCATCAGGTTTCCCAGCAAGATTCCTGTAAAGTCTCCTTTATTCCTTTCTCATTCGTGCGCATCTAAGTCTTCGATATTTAATTATCAATCTAATAATACTTGGAAATTAACATAAATTATGTACTTCTAAATTACGTAACCTTTTCCATTAACTTGTTTCATCATCCCTTTTAGGCTAAAATATTATCCTAAGGATGTTATTTTCAAATACTCTTAATGTCAATGGAAGGGATCAAGTTTGAGCATCCACAGACAAAATTACTGTTATTGATTATTTTAACTTTTAGTTCCTTAGATATTAAACGAGAAGACAGAGAAAAATAACATGCATTAAACCTTCTTTTATTTTTCTCTTTACTAACTTTCTTACTTGCTTTAAAAAATATATATTAGCATTATTCTTAATTGTATTTACATCATCTGCATATGTCAACTGTTGAGTCACAGTATTTCGTTAGTTTCTTTTACCTTCCTAACAGCATATTTCTAAGGCACAATTAAAAAAGCAATGGAAAAAATGCATCTTCTTTTTTTAATCCATCGTGAATTGTACATTTGTCAGCCATATTAACAAGATTCTTAGGTATTCCAAATTCGAATAATTTATTTTTGTAGCATCTTTTACTTCAATCAAGATAGTTTCCGGAAGTATAGGTTCTGCTTCATTTATTTCTGATTTATCTCCTACATGAACATTTAAAAAGTCATTAAAGCAATTCTTCCATCTATTTAAAATAGTCAGCCATTTTTCATCAAGTTTACTTTAGGTTGCCACCCCTTTCTAAATTCATTTGCGCCTCTGATACTTTTATTTCAATTGCGTTAATTTTACTTTTCAAGTAATCTCTTTTCTTTGTTACTTCTAAACATGCTGTTCTTTAACCATCTAAGTCTATTTCTATTAGGTTATGTGAAACATTGCTTACTTTTTTCTTGGTTTATACATTATTTAACTGTTGATTCTATTCTATTATGTACATACTCCCAATTCTTATTTAAGTCTGTTTAATTTAAATACTGCAGATTGAAAAATGTACAATTTTATCGGTTGAGGTTCATTATGTGGAAATAAATTTCATTTTTTCAAAGTTCATTCTATGCCAGGGATTGTAGTTTTTATAGTGGCATGTGCTTTCATAACTAACTAACTAAATCTCTAGCCTTCTTAAACCCAAAGGTTCGTAGCTGCAGCAATACAAGCCTTCCATCTGTCCCTATCTTGAAAACGATCTATATACTCTTCACTATCCCTACCGATTTCCTTTAGGTCCATCTCAATGTTGTCCTTCCATCTTCGTCTTGCCCTTCCTACAGGTCTCTTACCATCAGGTTTCCCAACAAAAATCATGTAAACTCCTCTTTCCTCTCCCATTCGTACCACATAGCCTGCCCACCTAAGTCTTCTTTATTTAATTGTTCTAATAATATCTGGACATGAATATAAATTATGTAGTTCTATATTATGTAACCTTCTCCACTCACCTGTCTTCTCATCCCTTTTAGTTCCAAATATTATCTTATTTTCAAATACTCTCAATTTATGTTCCTTTTTCAATATAATGGACCAAGTTTAACATCCATATAATACTACAGACAAAATTACTGTTTTGTATATTTTAACTTTTAGTTTCTTAGAGAGAAGTAACATGCATTTCCTGAATTAAGCCTACTTTTTATTTTATTTCATCTTTAATATAATTTTCATTTGTTAATATTACTCCTAAATATTTGAATTTAGAAACTAGTTCAAATAAGTTGTTATCATATGCTTTCATTAGATATTAAATTTAGAATTCATTTGAATTAAACAAAATAGGTTTGTTAAAAAATATTTGTTAGCTCAGAAAGAAAAAGAAGGTAAAGTGTTCCCCTGTGCTTAGCACCACGCCATGAAGGCGTATAGGGGGTGTGGGTGTAACGCCCCACACTTTCTTGATCCGGTCGTGAGTAGGGGTGATGTGATCAGCATCACGCCCCTGACCGCCTTTACCCCCCAGGGTTTCCCCCAGGTACCCATGTTATTCGACGCTGGGTAGGCGCCGGGGCCGCTTTCACCGTTAGAAAAGTTCCCGGATTTGAACCGGCCGGGGATCGAACCCAGGACCTTTAGCATGGTAGTCAGACGCGTTACCGACTGAGCCACCGCGGCCACTAATTGTTAGCTCATATGATATTATTTTTTGTGATGCATGTTTGTTGTTCGTGTTAATGTTTTTTTTTGTTTTAAAAGGATTGATATTCTTGAAGGGGGGAAGAGGAGGTTAAGTTGTTCTAGAATATCAAGCATTCCATGTTTATAAGTAATTATATTTTTAATAAAAATTTGAATTCGTATACATAATGGAGAAAATCGTAATAAATCTGGCACTTTGGGACCAATCTACTTCGGATAACTTTTGTTTTGCAGGCAATACATCGGTGCATGCAACCATGTAAAATTTGGATGCCCCAACAGCGCGGGGTGGGTTACGGGCGGGGGCTGCATCCGCCGAATTTCAATGAAAAAGCATAAAAATGTGGAGTTTGCCCCCTCTTCCCCAGCTACTTTGGGGAGAAATCCGGAACTTTTGCTTTTTTTTAAAGAATGGACCTTCCGCAACAGAATAAAACTTGATTCATGTTCGTGGGTCCAACACAATTTGAATAATAAGGCAATTTTAGTCAATTTGCATATTATTCATGAAATTGTTATAACTGACACTATGGGACCAATCTACTTCAGATAACTTTTGTTTTGCAGGCAGAATATCAGTGCATGCAACCATGTGAAATGTATATGCCCCAACTATGGGGGTGTTACGGGCGGGGGCTGCATCCCCCGAAATTCAATTGCCACCTCTTCTCCAGCTACTTTGGGGAGAAAACCCGAACATTTGCTTGTTTTCGTTCGGACTTGCATCTTGTGTAGCTACTGCGAATCTATTTCTTCCCTGTTCTCTTTGTGGAAATATGTCCGGAAAGAAACGGTTGTGCGTTAGGGAAATCGATGAGCTGTTATATGGTACGAACTGTTTATGGTGACGCCTTTCCTAACAGAGGAGGGAAGCGAGCCTTTGCAATCGTTTGTTTTGTCTATACTTCTGGATAGACGCACTCTTTAGACTCATGCTTCTGGCCTCTGGCTATCGTCAAGCTTCATTGCATTTCTAACATAGAGGCGACAGAAAGCTGACACCGCCAAACCTCATTGAATCCCCTCTCTCCTTGCCCTACCCCCCTCCCCTCGCCACTACTTCAGCTGGATCACCAGGTCTAAACACAAAGAAGAATGTGTGCCATATCAGTACTAAATCACAGCTTTAGAAGCTTCGAGGAAAACAGCATCGTAAATACCAAGCATTTATTGTGTCTGTCAAGTGACGAACACGTGTTTGGGTGAGCCCAAACACGTCACATATTCCGAGAAAGGAGGGGGGTTTGGAAAACAGGATTACAGAACATGTTCCTGAAAGACCTGTCAGTGTTTCAACCTCAATATACAAATATAAGTGTGGCAAACCCTCCGTAGTTATAACTAAACTGTTTGTAACATATGTGTTACGGCGGCTACAAGGGACATACTTTTTTTGTTACATATATGAGACGGCGGCGGACTAAGGGTTCCGTTTCTATCCTTGTTCTATCAAGATAAGGAACTCAAAATGTAAAATTTTCCTTATCCTCTGCTTACACATTTTCTCTTTTCTCACAATCTCTATCTCGATCAATTATATCCCTACCTCTTAAAAAACATGTTCCCTACATTCTTTAAATATACAACAGTCGCAGCAAGGGACAAAAATCGAAGTAAAATAAAGCAAATTTAATCAATTAAACATTACAAGAATAAATTTACGCTGTGTGTGTCGTCTTCTTTGGAAAAATGATTGCAATTAAGAAATTATTAGCCCCGTCTAGTTCGCTACACTTTTAGACATTTGCTTGAGTGCAGGTGCATCCCAGCGCCAGGCAAGTGCAGTAGAACTGTGTTCAACCAAATAGACGAATAGCTGTATTCAAGTTCAAAAAATTCAACAATTGCCTCTGCTTTAAACATTCATTTGTTTAGTTAGCTTGCACCATTTAACCATACATTAACACACTACACAGACCCAAAACGTAGCCCTACACATGCAGACACCAAAAACACTACTTAACACCAAATCAACAAAATAGACGAGTTAATGTTGCACTGTGCAATCGTTTATCTGTGGTGTAAAAAACTAAACGCACATAACTAGTAAGAATATATTATATTTATAACCTCAATTTAGTAATCGGGAAAATTCCCCTTAGCCAACCAATCAACACAATTCACCGGACTTCGTCACAGGGGGCAGGGGTCATAACATCCCCAAGCCAGTATTATTGATGTGACATTCTTAACAGTTTAATGCCAACACATAGCTGTAAGTACATCAATCTTTACATATCGGAATGTTTGGAATGCAAAGAATTTTCGTTACAAAAACAAGTAATCGGGAAATTCCCGATTTAGCCAACTAATCTGCACATATTCCCGAGACAGTATTATTAATCTAACATTCTTAAGAGGTCAATGCCTTAATATTTACACACATACATAAGCGCATCAATCTCTACACACACTCACACGCACAGGAATATTTAGAATGGAAAGAATTCTCAGGAAATTTCCATTAGCCAAACAAGTTATACAACCCCCTCTCTCTCCTTTTTATAGAGAAAAGAGAAGATCATGACATTCCCAAGCTAGTACGTATTATCGACGTGACATTCTTAACAAGTCAACGTCACATCTACACACATGCACACACACTCGGGGAATGTTTGGAATGCAAAACTATTGATTTGTCTGAGTGAAAACAACAAGGTTACATGAGAATCCTTGCCAACATTTCTGCTAGTATTCAATTTGGTTAAAGTTACTGGTTAAGAAAAAGTTCTTTTTAAATTAGAAAAGAAAACACTACGAAAACTTATCACCTTACTTAGATTCATTTCGTTCTTAACAGGTCAATGCCTCAATATTCATACGCTCCCGTAAGCACGTCAATCTTCACACATACACTCAAGAATATTTGGAATGCAAAAAATTCTTGTGACAAAACTATTAATTTGTCTTAGCACAAAAAACTAGGTTACATGAGAATTCCTTCATCATTTCTGCACATTTCAAACGTAAAATTAATCAGAATACATTTGAGAAATAATTATATACGCAGCACTGTACAGCATTGTAAAATAACTCAAAATAACTATCAATATACCTATTTCTTTTAAAAATGTAATAATTGTAAATATATGCTTAAAATATACTAATATAAGGTCAAAAGTAAATTTGTCCCCTGTGAGTTGAACTTTGATAAAAAAATCATAATTATTTTTTATACTATAAAAATGGTAAAAATTGGATTTTTTGGATCTTTCCCCCTTTGAAATATAGCTGAAATCAGGATAAAATAAATAAATAGTAAATAAATACCCGCCAACGAACCATTATATCTACTATATCAATTTTCTCGGATAAAAATACAAAACACACAATCAAGTCAAAATTTAATCTGTATGAAAAACAACTTGAACCACCTTCAAAATAAAATAATTTTAGCTATTACGATAAAATTTTCATCTATGTTATTTATACAGAATTTCCGGAGACAACAAGTAACATCTGATCACATCAAAACCCAATCTGATCGATTAGTGTGTATACTTAGTCTGTTACTGTTTTTGGTTTTTGGAATTTATATATAATTTTTTGGGGCTCAAATCAAAAGCTTTATACTTAATAAAACTCTATACTTATAAAAAACTGGAAAAACCCACAGGTGTCTGTCAAAGTAAACCGGAAGTAAACCGGAAGTAGACCGGAAGTAGACCGGAAGAAAACAGGAAGTGGACTAGAAGTAGACCGGAAGTGGATCGGAAGTGGACCGGAAGTAGACCGGAAGTAGACAGGAAGTGGACCGGAAGTAAATTTGTATGGGTGCAAGTGTAAGTGTGGGTGGGTGTTGGTGTAACGTACTTTAACTCGAATAAAATTATGACACTCGTATGAAGCATGAGATGAAAAATCACAGAGTTGCAATACTATAAAATCGACAAAAACATCGTCAAAATAAGTTTTCCATTGTACTTAAATTAATAAAAATAATAGGCCTCGTACCAAGTATTATTTTGAGGGAATCAGATTACACTACTCAAAAAGGGACGAGTTTTCCACTATCTATATTGTCCAAACTGAGATTCTCTTGCAAGAGAAAAAATATGTAATAAAAAAAATGTTCAAAAGCTAGCGGATAGAATAAACAGAGGAGAAGGAGCTTTATTTCCGACACGGCTCCTAATCTCGTCATAGTCCATGCTTTTTACAGATAACCAATAAAAAACCGTCACAAATATTTTTTTCTTTAATTTCAATACGAAAACTCACATGAAAATATGTTCTCCTCTTTACTTCGCAACGACGAGGATAAATAATGATGGTCAATTCCAATGTGGTTAAACGATTGCACTAATTTTATTTTTATTTTTTTCAGATGCCGAAATCAACTTCTTCCCCTCCTATCACACTTGAAAAACTTTAGTTATCACACATTTCATTCATCCATATTAATTAACTAAGAATATGCTGTTTTCGATAGGTTCTATTTTTTCCCATACGTGTCCAGCGAATTCAAAGCACAGAGACCCATGTTCGTCATCAATACTTCGAAAAGATAGCAGGTGGTGGTCAACGATCGCACCAACATCAAGATCGTGTGCGATTTTCACAACGCACAGGCCGACGACACCGTGTGCAGCGTCATTCTGGTCGCCGAGAAGTTCTTCGTCCAAGATGTGAAGAACGAAAGGGTGACGGAACAGTTCTAACGCATCAAAATTTGTGAGGGTAACATAACACACATGCACAACCTCTGAAAATTTTACAAGTCTAGCGTTAAAAATTGCAAAATATCTCGAAAACGTTATGAAATAGCATGAAAATAAATCGAAGAATCTCCCCCGTTGACCCCCTTGTTGAATTTTGGTCACGTAGAGTACGTGTACCAAGTTTGATGGTCCTAAAAAGCTCAAGGCCGGGCCGAAAAATTCGATCTATCGTAACTTCGAAGGTTGTGCATTGGAATGTTCGTGTCCTCCCTGACTGGAAATTAAAAAATAACGTAGGCTCTGAAAATTGTCCAAGTCCAGCGTTAAAGATTGCAAATATCTCGAAAACGGTAAGAGATAGCAAAAAAATAAATGAAAAAATCTCCCCGTTGACTCCCCTGTCGATTTTGGTGATGTAGAGTATGTATGTCAAGTTTGGTGGTCCAGGGTGGACCAATTGAAGATTTTTTTTATAGGATGATCGTAGAGACATGCGTTAGCATCGGCTCAGTGTTCTTCTAACAAAGTAAACATAGGTTATCATTGTTGACCCCTCTGTCGAAAATGTTCCAAGTCCAGCGTTAAAAATTGCAAATATCTCGAAAACGGCTAGAGATAGAGAAAAATAAATCTAAAAATCTCCCCAAAAACCACCACTTGACGATTTTGGGGGAATTAGAGTATATATGCCAAAGTTTGGTGGTCCTGAGTTCAAGAGCAATGGGCGTTCCACACCCTCCCAAAACTTTGATCACTCGTAACTTCTGAACATGTAGCCGTAGAGAGGTCTGGGGTTTAGTGTGTTGGTCGAGTCTCGGTGTCCTCTGTCCTCACATACCAAAAACTTAGTATAGGTCATCATATAACCAAATTTTCATCAATCGAAAATTTTCCAAGTCCTGCATGTGCCTCTCTGTCAACAGGTAGTGGGTCAAAAAAGCAATTGGGGCCAGGGAATACAAAAAAAAACTAATATTTGTTTGCTTAAAAAAAGCACACATTTTGGTTTACAACTCGCGATACAGAAATAAGAGGTTGGGGGAACATTAGGTTTACAAAGGTCACGATATAGAAACATAAGAAAAACTACATTAGGTTTACATAGCTCACGATATAGAAACCTTAATGTTCCGAAATGAGAGGTGCGAACATTAGGGTTACAAAGCTCACGATATGGAAACATGAGAAAAACAACATTAGGTTTACAAAGCTCACGATATAGAAACACGTCTATGTTTTAGAAAGTTACATTACTGGAGCGTGCGTCCTTGAAAGTACGAGTTTGGCACTCACTTTTCAGAGCCTTTTTGTCGTTCTTTTAGTTCCTCACTGCAATAAAAGAGCCGCGAAACGTAGAGAAAAAGTGAGTTCGTGCACTAAAATGACAGGTTTTTGAAGGGTCCAAGTTGGGATTGGTCTCAAATGCGCATTTCTGCCCTACTAACCCCATTAAGAACAAGCATGAGCATCTTCCATGTACATCGTCCCTTTTGCTCTGTAAGGCCAGGCAATGTACTTCACGAGCATACTGGAACTTTTGTGTACAGTCAACGACACACATGTGTTGAGACCAACCTGGCCCCTTCTGCACACTTTCACCTAAGCAGTGCGCATGTTTAGTGTTCCCCTTCTTGGAGTGACCGAGGCGTCACAACTCCTGGACACATTGCATACTGTATGCAACGGCACGGTACACCTTCCGTTCTCGTATGCAACCAGCGACATTTTCACCCTCTCCAGTCGGCATAAGGTGTGTGTCGGAAATATGGAATGGCGTCTGCTGTGAACTTTCGGGGGCCTATCATAAATACCTCCCCCCCCCAGTGTCCGCCATTGGACAACGCTTATTTTGGGGCTTGAAAACGCTACTTGGAGTGGTTCCCCATGAACTACCCTGTGTTCGCCCGCCCCACTGCCAACGTGCTTTCATCTGTTGAACTGTATTCCTGAACGCTCCGCACCTGGATTTGAACCCGGTCCCCCAGTGCAATTGTGATCGGTCATGGACCGTGCATTTCCCGGAACAGTGCTACGTACCCCAGGACTCCGGGGTTCGCGTGTGTCTGGATTGCCCTGCCTTCTGACTTCGCAGGTCATAGTGTGCACATAGTGTGCTACGAACGTCAATGTCAAGTGAAAATATAATCTTCACTTATTTTATTATTTTTGTGTGGTTGTGGGTAGCCAATACTGAGTGATTTCTTTATTTTTATTGGCTTCAGTGCATCCATTTCAATGGCGAACAGTCCAAGCGGAGATTGGTGTTTACCACTGTCTTTCTCTCGCCTCCTGAACTCTCAACCTGACGAGGCCGAAGACTGCGTGCATACGACCTCAAGGTTTCTCACGGTTTACATTCGGCGCTTAGTTAGCACTTGTTCAGAGGCCATTACTTATCTCTCCGAGTTGTTATGTGAAATGCAGAAGCCATTCGCATGTCTCGAGTTACGATCCAGTGTGTTTAACTTTCCGCTGACTCCACGGACCTGCGAACAACACTTGCTATCGCATGTTGACCAAACGTCAGCATTGTTGATTACACAAGACTCTTCCAGCGTGTCGCTAATGTAACCAAAAGACTTTCTTTCTAGAGTCAAGTTTTGAGCTTCAATTTTGTTCAATTTAATTTTCGGTGAAGGGTTTCCAACTTTTATTATTTTATTTTATGTACCCTTTTTTCATGTAATAAAATATCTTTTAAATTTAGGTGAATGGCAGAAGGTTTAATTTCAACTTTTAATGATTTCAATTTCGGAAATTGTCTTGTAAAACGGGTATCGTAGCATATTCGCTCGGTTAAGAAATATTGACCCTGGCAGACCTTGCCAAGCTCCTGCTCAGAAATGTGTATGATAAGCTTTTTACAGGAAATGGTAAGGACACTGGCCTTTGGGGTAGTGGTGACGAGAGGCCAAGCGAAGGTTTAAATAAGTGCGCATGAGAGCGACACGGGGTCTTTTTACTTGGAAATATCGGAGAAGCAGGAGCTATTTGGCTATTTTCTAAACCGAACAGGGTATGCTAGTCTACACCCCTTATCTGCCATTCGAATTGCTCACTTCAGTCTAAACCGAATCGTGAGTTTATTTTAATGTTAATTTAGATAATTGTACCTGGCCCGCTTAGGGCTGTCTCTACCATCAACAGTATTAATCGGGAGGGGCAAGTTACATCCCTATTTAAGATCCCCGCGTTCATGTTGGAACGCTACGTGTCAGATGAGGGTGTAGTGGTGGCAGGAGTCTTTCTTAATCAACAACAAGTTGATCTCTTGAGCATCCTCATCGTCGCTCCCCCGAATAGGATGCACCAGATGCATATCTTCAGTAAGGCCCTAAACAGTTATGGATAGTCGCAGGACCAACATATTGCGCGCACGCCTCTCAAATCTCCCAATGTCGCTGATCGTCACGGGGTAGGGGATCCCCACCGCCTCATTCTCAAACTCTAGCTCGAACTGCACGTAGGTGTGAACTCGGTGCGGGTGGTCTTTCCTGTCGAGTGGGTGCAACGCCGCCAGCATAGAGCACAGGAATCACTTGTTGTCTTCGTTCTGAATATTCAGAACCGCTTTGCTGCTCACAACGTCTGGTGGTAGAAGGACGTAGTTGGACGCAGACAGTGGGCGAACTTGCTAACCTTCATCCGAAGTTCGTGTGGAGTACCACACAATGATCACCCAGATACTTTAGCCTGGTGTTCCTCCTGTTTTCGCACATGCTCGTCAATGAGCTCGTCGTAGACGCCCTCGAGGTTTGAGACATTCGCCTGATGAAGTACCTTTGCCTTGGTAGAGTGGCAGAAGGTGTAAGGTTCACCTGACGGTCTCGCTTAGTCGCAGGACAGCTCCGCGTAGAACTTGATGGAGTACTGGGACAACTCCAGGTTCAGAATAGAAACCAACATTCCTTGCACATCCACCAAAAAGCTACGCACTTCACACGGCTTGTGCAACTTTATAGAGAAGTCCTGCAACATCTGCTCGAAATCAGATCGCAACGCTTTCACCGTTGGCTTAACTCGTTTGGCAGATGAAGCGTCTGTGGAAGTCGCCTTCCTCTTGGTTGAGGTGGACGGTTGCGCCACCAGTCCCCCGGAGTCCTTGCACGTGAGCCGGTGCTTGCTGAGGTTAGCGATCGTCAAGTGTTTATCGCACCCAGGACACAGTTCAGTCGCAGTCAATTGTTTGTTTGGCACACAGGTACGACAGTGCCTCGCAAAATGTTTGCTTAAAAAGCATTTCTCCACACAGGACAAGTTTTCATGCAACGCATGGCAGTGATATTTTTGGGAGGTATGTTATTTTATACATAGTGTGCAGTGCAGAAAAAGTACACAAACCTCGTCCATCTTATGCCAGGGACTGTTAAAATAATATATAAATCGTCAGTCCCTATGACAATGCTTTTGTGTCGTACACACAAAATGTCTCTTGCTTATTGTCCGTGATGAAATTTTTATGCTGTTTAACCTAACAGGATTCGAATCCCTGAGAGGCTAGGGACCGACCTTCTTGCATTCCACATTTACAAACAATAATATCTTTGCTAGAAAGCGCAGTGCAATAAATATCCTTTTTATTAATGCTTTAAGTTATACAATAATTTTGATATTATATTCATGTCCATTTCCAAGACTAGTTTTTATATACACAACCAACTCTGCAGGTCGCTCCGCAATTTTTTTACCCTGCCGAAGATGTCGTTAGGCATTGCTACTATGCTTATTTATTATTGGGTAGGTAAGTGATCCGCATCTCGACAGCCCAGGAGCTCGACATACAGGCAAGCGTCGGCAGACACATCATACGTGGTGGCGCTGTCCATCTTATCGTGATTGATGCGATAAATATTCTTGCCGATGGAAACCTTGATTTCACTCGCATTCTCCGGATTCACAATTATGGAAGTTTACCACTGATCGAAATTGTGTAGAAATTTAGGTTGTTGTTAACGTTTTGCCAACGTAGTCGTCGTACTTCGTCCAAATCCTGTTCAGGTGAAAGATTAACAGTCCGTTGAGTGTACACTTCGCAACATCTTATTTGACCGCCCCGAAAGAATTAAAACTCCCGAATTCGTAAACTTAGCAACATTGCACTTTTGCTCCAAGTGAGAGTAGCCAACTTTGAGTTGGTCCTTCCACTCGAAGAAAAACGCTGTGGTGAGAGTTTTCAATTTCGCACTTTCCATGAACTTAGAAACTATAAACAGCTATTTTAATATACACTCGAACAGAAATAATAAATTGGAAAAATAACCTTGAGGAATTTGTACGATCCTGCTTGCTCGACTTGAAATTAGAGGTGTTTGAAACACTGAATACATTTTATCTCCACCTGGAGGATATCGCCATCAAGTTGGTGGAGAAACAAGCTAATTTGTGAGGAGTTTATGCGACATTTTATTTACAATAGCTTGCATAATATCGAACAGTTCTCAAAAAATAATATTTTACACTACTAGTCGAAAAAATGTGCTTGGAACACAGGAAGGTGGGAGTCTTCATACACGTCAACATGTTTTTAAGGGCATTACGTCATGATGTTAACCTAGAGCAGTTGGTTACACCCTCCTTTCCTTATTTTTCGTCAACCGTGAAAGGTCGCGGGTTCAAATCCCACCCTCTTCTGTTGAACAGAGACCGTTGATATTAGAATATTTAAAAAATGAATCCGATGCACACTTGAGACACGTCCCTTCTGCGCATATTTCCCCACAGAAGTTGCAGTTTCCAGTTTTTAAAGTTAAAACTTTTTTTTAGTTATTGTTCATATGTTGTGTAAACACACACATCATGATTAATTCGCAAATCACATATATGTATTCAGGATGCAAAATGTAATGTCATTTAAGTTATATATTGTTTGTTCATTATTGACACCTAAAGTATTGATTATTTGATTTCGATATACTAAAACAAACATATACATTTATGTTAAGTAGTGATATGGTGTATTACTGTAACGAAGGAGAGCGTTTAATGAGTTCAAATTGCTAAGATTGGTAATTTTGTGTCAGTTTCTTCGTAATGACTGTTGTGAATCCCTTCTCCACCATTTTACCATGCGTCTAAATATAATAGTAAATCGCCAATTAACATAAGTAAATGGTTATTGCGACGGAGGCCGATTTCATAAGAAAATACTGATAAGTATTTAGATAGTGAGTGACAAACAAAAAATTTAAAACCTCATAATGATCGTTAATTCCTCACTGCCATTGTATCTAAAATGTTTGACTTCTTTGAACAGAAAGTACGAGTATCAGATATAACAAACTTTCCCCACTAACTTTGCAATATTCGAAACCACCATTACAGATTTAGCTCTATTTACATTCTGCCCATTCCACGTGGCATGTGACTTCCTCCTATCATCGAAACAAGTTCTTCTTACTATTTCCTTTCACCTCGTGAAATACAGAGACCACTGTTAACTTCTTAGCATGGTGGATAAACTTTACATCCAACGATAAACTCCTGATAAAAATCCTGCCTAGGTGGAGAATCGAACCTATGACCTCAATCGTGAGAATCAAGCGCGCTACCTTTCCTCCAAGTATGTCATGTTATGATTAGCTACCAGTTTAAAGAAACACATTCACACATAATATCATGTCTATAATTTCCTTATGCAAATTTCATGAGGAAAGGAATTCAGAAAAATCGAGAAACGATGAAAGGGAAAGATGATGAACATGTCTATTGGTGTTTTGTCATATTTTGAAAATTGTGTAAAAATTCCCTGTTTTGAACAAGCAATTGGTTAGTTACGAAGTCTTTTGTTATTTGTTTAAGGTCGGAACAGGAATGCGAAAAGGAGTAATTTGAACCAGAACCCGGTTGCCAAGAAACTTCAGCTTTTTTTCCAAAGACTATATGAAAAGAGAGAGGAAAGGGATATTCAATGTATGAAATATAAAATATGTGTGAAAATAAAACAATGGAAACCCTGCATAACGAACTTCAAACTATGAAAACATATTTTCGTGGTGGAAAACTGGAAGTCATTTTCGAAATATGAACTTGATTTTTTCTGTATTAGAAAGTAGAGATCTGGGACGATACGATCCCTCAGCAAGAAAAATTTAAGTAAGCCGACTACCTCCGTCCAACTTTTTCGATGGCCATAATTAGTAATTAGGGTCCGGAAGTTGAGGAAAAATCAATTTATTTTCTGACCATTAAAAACAACGCCAAACCTGATATCTTGTCCGTTTCCCTTTAGTTAGAACATGAAAACACTTTCTATTTTACAATTCCTTTGCATTTTTCTGACTTTTTTGGCTTTTAGTTTGCTTGTCAATATTCTTAACAGTTTTTGTTGCATTTGTGACTTATTTGTGAGGTTTATTTTTCTCCTCCCCTGTTGTTTCGTGCATTTTAAATGCATATACTAGTAAAACTTACACATATAAATTTCTTGACGTGGTCCTTTTAGCAAATTCACTATCAATCGAAAATATGCTCAATGGAAAAGCATAATATCATTCTTAACTAAAATGTTTGGCAATGGATTAAAATACCTTGTGTGAAGACTACTTTGAGGTTCTTTTTCTGGACACTATTATCGCTTTAATCTGTGGTTTTAAAGTAAAATTAGTCACAATATTAAATGAAATTATACTCTGGTGTACGCAAAACAGAACTGTATTTTCGGATGCTGGCGGACTACAGTGTCGTAGGAGGCCCACTCCGAAAGGAGATGTATTGGTTGATTTGGTGTTTTAAGTCAACTTTATGCACAGTAAAGCTAATCAGGACTGGACCTACAGTTTAAAGTGGGATCCTAACCATTGTGCAATGAGCCTCAACCTGATATTAAAACGGGGACACCTTGATTACAACATGCTGCTTAAGAACATGTATTTATGATATATTAATTCTTAATGTGTGTTAACATAGCTTTTGACAGCTGAATGAAAAGAAAGGTCTTTCCAAAAATCCTGGCTATCACTGAAAAATCAAGAAGATGAGTAGAAACATTTCCGAGGTATGCATCGCATAAATATTTACAGTGATTTAATGTCATCTAATATTACATTATTACAACACTTCGTACTACGTAAATAATAATAAAAAATGAGGAGTGTGTGAGATTTGAACTTACGATGTTTCGTTCTTGTAAAAAAAAAAGCAAAACGAGACGACTGCTTAACCAACTGCTCCAGGGGATTGGTAAAGTGAAAGCCTGTAAAACAAGTTGATCTAAGTTGAAATAACATTTTGCCGGAGTTCCGAACCATGTTTCGCCACAGATAAGGCAAAAGACGAACTTTGTAGAATCGTCCTGTATTTTGCAATTTATCTTTACTGTAATTTTACCTAAAATCGAGAGAAATTTGCTTCATATAATTGATATGTGATTTCAATTCTCTCCAGGTGGTGGAGAACGAGTTCAGTGTTTCCAACAGAACATAAATTCCCATATTTTCTATTTCAGAACAAATACTCTTAAAAAAATTAACGTTTCTATTTCCAATTTACGGTTTTTGTTTAATTGCATATTATATTACTGGTTTAGGGTTTCTAGCTTCATGGAATGTTTACTGGAACGTTAAAGTATAATAGGCATTCAGTGATTAAGATCTTCGAATAGAATAGAATAAAATGCATAGATATAATCTCTGAATACATCATGTAGCTCGATATTAAATTCGTGACATTTTTCATATATCCGTAGTAACATGAAAATATTGTCTACGGTTGATCTTTTAGATCCCATTTGATATATTATCAATTTGATGTTTTACAAACTCATTTAGTCTGTTGTACAATAAGATAGAATATAGTTTTAAAAATTACATTTAACAGAGTTATTGGTCTATAATTCTTACAGTCTTTACAATCACCTTTCTTAAATACAGGGCAAATTATTCCGTCCAGCCAGTCATCTGGGATCTGCTCATTTTTCCATATTTTAAGTATAAGACCATTATTTATTTTCTTTAAGGTTCGTCCACCAATTCTAATTAGTTCTGCTGAGATATTGTCTGTGCCTGTATCTTTATCAATCTTTAGCTTAATTATTATTGCATTAATTTCAGTAGTTTTTGGGACATCCATCTCTTCACAGTGTATCTGATTTACATTTCTTAGGTAGGTATTGTCATGTGTTTCTTCACTGTTTAAAATATTGCTAAAATATTGTTTCCATCTCTCTAGTAATTTATTTTCTGAAATTAATTTTCCTTGTTTATCTTTACATTGTGGGATCATTGAAATTTTGTCTTTGTTAAAAAAAAGATTCTTTATAGAATTTCTTAGTTTCGTCTCATGCTATTTTCTCATCGCATTTCCGAAAAAATGCATGAAAAGCCCCAGCAAATCCACCACGTCTCATACCCTTAGGTATGTGGGATCTTTTGGGAATGTAGCTCACTAATCATCATTCATCCTTGATGGTAAAGTAAAGCACTCTCTACTCGTGGTGAGCTTGATGGTAAGGCGCTAGAGGTACTAAATTTACACACTTAAATGGCAACACATGACACTTGAGTTTCACACCCCTAAAGATTGGATCAGCATGGGTAATGTAAGGATATACCTGTCTCTGTACTGCAACTGAAGATCTGCCGTGAGAGGTTATGCCTGTGACTGTACGTAGAGTCTGACTTGCGACTAGCGTTAACACGCTCTCCCTAGAACCTCCTCCCCTCTCTCTCTATTCAATCGTAACTTGCTCCTCAATAACTGAATTAGAACTGACCCCGAACTCTCTGCCTCCCAGACATTTATTGCAATTCAATTTAATAAACAAATGCACAGTCAGGCCTGTAGCCTCTTCCTGGATTTCGTCTGTTTACAGCTGATGACCAGGAAGAGCTTCAGTGCTGTCTGACACTGCATTCCTGTGATGTTTCTGAATATTTCCTGATTGGAAAACGATGGTTGAATGACTGGAAGTTGGAGTTCGTTCTCCATAATAATTATAAGATACTACGGATCGTTACGATGTCCCTCTCCGGAAAAGAATTCCCTTTTGAATTCGTCTTTATGTCTGATCCAATCTTATAGGGATACCATTTATTTTAAAAATAAAAAACGAAAACAAAAATAAAATGCCGAAAACAAGAAAATAATAAAGTAAAAACCATGAACCTATCCAAAGTGAATATCCTATAAACCCACTGACCCACAAAAATATATAACACAATGCATTATTTCTGCTGAATAAGTGAGTGGATCAGCGTGAAATAACATAACGCATGCATTTGTTGATGTAGAGACCTGACGTCACATGGCGTCGGCCGTCAAAACACACTCAATCACGTCAGAGCGTGACCAGCCTCTTGCGACACAAGACGTATTTGTTTACACGAGACAGTCATTGCACCGTTTGAAGTTAAGAGACTCGAAATTACATAATAAATTTGCGTTAACATTAAATTATAGATACTAATAGCCTTCCTTCACCGTAAATAATGTGGAGCACTGAATAAGAAATAAATCGAAGCACTTGTATAAATACATAATTCGTTGCACCTGTGTTGCTAGTAATTTTTGGTTACTAGGGTCAACACGTATGCCGAATATTGCGAACTGAGTTTATCCCACATAAATATAATCGTAGCATGTATCACTATAGTTTTCCTGTATTATTATTATCGATGGATCACCGTCTTTATTTTTATATTAACAATATATACTTACTTATTCAACTCTGTCCTTTGATATGAAATATGTACACACTCATATATAACATATGAATTAATAATTCACGTAAAAATAATATTTAAGCATCGCAATTGTTACACCTTTTGTCCATGCATATCAATGTTGTCTTTATTCTTCTATGAAAATTGTTCGTTGATAATTCCATAAACATGCATTGAACACACGCTGAGAGTGAAAAGTCCAACATCGTTGACCTCGATGTCGTTCACCTAAAGTACGATGAACAAATGAATCGTAACATTGTCCATTTAGGATAATCATCCTTTATTCCAGACACGATGTTCAGCTCAGATTGACTATACTTCGTGGAATTTTACTGTACCTGAGAGTACAGTACCACTACGTTCTGCCACACTGTACTTGTGTGGAATGTACTGATGAAAGTCGGACAACCCAGATTGTTCATTTCCTTCTGTCTGTCACTGAATGAACATCTTCCCTGTAGAGTTCTGCTGTCTGCGTTTCTCGTACTTGCACTTTGGGAAGGGATAATTTGGGGAAGTTCAAACTTAAGAGTAGAAACGTGATTTCTCTTGGCAATGAGAATTGTTCTGCACTGGAATATTGATGAATACATTTTTGCTGCTGAGTGTATCATGTAACGACCAATGGAATGTGTGGTCGTATGTGTCCTCGGAATGGGAGAACTATGTTCCTGGAGGAATAATCACTATATGTACTGCTTGTTTTTTTTAGACGAACTTCGTGGGGTGGACCAATGATTTTACCCTTTTGATGAAAAACTGGAACATTTGGTGTGAAAAATTCTTGTACTGCTAACACTTCGTTGGGCGATTCTTCTTTTGAGGCTTTGTGAAGAAGAATAGACGTACGTTCGTAGAGTTGTACATGACATGGAAGTGTGTCAAGTAATATGTATATTAGGAGTGTAGCATGACACTTTAATGGAGGAATCATGTAGTTTACCCTCTGGAATATGTCGTTGTTTGTAAAACGTTTTACTGCTGGACTTGTAGATTATATTGAAGATTTTGTTCGAGACGTAGCACGACAATTTTGAGAAGCTGTGTAGATTCTCTGGAACGTGGCACGTCGTGATGTACTTTACGAATTGCCTTAACAAGGCGGGGGGGGGGGGGGTTCTTGATCCCTTGTAGAGTAAAGCTGGAACATGTTTCAGCAGTCTGGCTCCCAAGCTGGCGAATGCTGTCAGGATGCTGGACGCGCTGCTAGTGGTTCCCGGTTCGACATTTTCCTTTCGGGTTTGGGAATGCCGAATTGTTTCCCTTGCGGCTGACACTGGCTGTTCTCTGGCCGACAGCTGATAAATTTCGAATTTGAGACAGGTTTAAGGTAAAGGGAATGTTAGCGTAGATTTAAGATAGGGTAATTTTTCCGGGAAAGGATTATTTTGATCCAATCTTTTTGGTACAACACTCAAGAATAATATTTTGCCACTCATGATTTAAAAATGCCATTATCAATTGAAATATACTTAAACTAGTAATAAACTCTTATATTATACCCATTAAAATAAATATGACAAACGCTAATTCCTAGTGGAAAAATATAAAAAGAAATATGATGAGAATAGCTTCGTGAAAGCTACCACGGTTATTCCAGAATCTAGAAAGAAAATAGGATAGTGCCCATAAAGCAATCGGAATTTTAAATAATTTTTGTCCCCGTAAAGTACCAATGATATATGTCGTGATTCGATTAATTGAGTTTAATTCATTATTGCTTGTTATGAGTTACTATTTGAGGTGTGAGTTACTATTTGACAACGTTCTAACAATCTGGCAACCTGCTACAGTCTAAAGAATTTAGCCGTCATCATTTCTGCTTATGATAATTTTCCTGCTTCAAGTCTCCATGTCTCCCGCGACCGGGGTTTTGCTGGCTGGCTACCTGATCCCCATAACGGGAGAGGTTCGGAGGGGAAATTCTTACGTTAGCAAAATTCTTCGTCCGGTCGTAGATTCGAGCGCGCAAGATATGTAAAGCCGTGTAACTGAACTCTGGCCGCTGCTGTGTTTCTCGGATGCCGTTGAAATGTACCCTTTGCGTCAATAATGTATTGGATGCATCTACATCAATGCCTAAGTCCTTAACATGCTTCTGCGTTTAACTGTACAATGACAATGAGGAAATAGATTCGTTTGCGTATGTACGCCCAGTTTGTTTATCGATTACTTCTAAAATACATGATTTGCTGTGAAATACTGGTAGCTAGTAACTTTGCTTGAATGTATTGCTTCTTCTACTTTACTTTTGATGAGAAAACCAGTCTTGTGCATTTAAAATGAAAATACTATATTACTATAAAGACATATGAAAACGTATTTAAAGCTAAACAAGTAATAATGTTATTTTTCGCCTTGCGCTTATTTTCCCTACTGGTTACATTTACTTGTAGAAGCCTGTTTAATCTTTGCTGTGTAAAAAAATCTTATTTTAGTCTCTTATGTTACTCATAGTGTGCAAGTGGTCGTTAAAAATGTACTCAAATACAAAATTACACGGGAAACGATGCTTATTTAAAGTCGACCATTCCAACAATAAAATAATTAATCTATAAATATGCGATAATTGCCTTATATTATGCTGACATCAATAAAAATGAAGAATCTATCATTCTCTCTATCCATTCTAACATATGCTTAGCATATTATTGTAGCAAAGCTTAAAACTAAAACCGTTGTGGTTTAACCCTAATCATTCTGCGATGGCAGAATGGATTTCCAGGATTTTGGTCTAGATCCAATATCCGAAGGAAAATACTTGTTATTGGGGCGCAAAAAATATCGTGACGTCGACGTCTACATATTCATATAAAATAAATATTCTCAATAACTGGCGCTTAATACAAAACTTCGCTAATATAAATGTTTACCTTCTTCTGAAGTATAACTAAAATGTTAGTGATGTAACTACTAAGCTAGTATAAATTATACCGCTTAAACAAAATATTATCGCATATTATGAAATTTGAATAAATTAATAGAGACTAATGCCTTAAAAAACTTACTTTGTGCACACTTGAGTCGTGTAGGACCTATTTAACATTAATAAATGCCGTAACTTGGAGCAAAAATTGCAATATTTATATTTTAAGATTTAAAACAATCTACATTTTAAAGTTTTTAACGTTCGAAACTACAACGTGCTAAGGATAAATATTCAACTGTCAAAAAAAACATTGTTTCGGACAGAGAAAAAAAATATATAAATATATACTAACAAAAAAAAAATCTCGTTAATATGTGAGAATTCGTCCACGCCGTGTAATGCTCTCATAATTCTCTTCTAGTTATTCAAAATAAGTTGGCTGTGCCTAACTTTACTTAAAGCATATAAGTATATGTATATATGTGTACGGATTCATTCTCGTCACAACTGCTTACCTGTTTACGGACATCTCATGTCACTGCAGCCTATTTATACATATATTACTTCTCAACTAGAACTTTTAATTAATCGGGCGGTTTATACCCTAAATCACGGTACGAACATTGTACAGCGTGTCGAGGAATATAATTAGCGTTTCGTCTCTTTACATATTAACATGGATTAAAATTTTCAGGCAATGTATGCGTAAGTTAGGTAACATAAGGCAAGTGACTATCTCGTATAAACTTGACTATCTCCTTAATCTAAGCTCCCTTCATGAGGTGCTAGGAGACTTCAGTCATTAAGAATATAAATGAGTGGTCCTCGGGGCCTTATTCGTTCCCAAAACTATATATGTATAAAAATGTAATATCCTCGTTGCAATAATCTTAGCAGTTATAGTTCAAGCATTCTAAATCATTTACAAGTTACGGCCAGTTTTAAACAAAATTTAAATTAAACTTTTAAGGAATTTCAATAAATAATAATAACAAAAACAAAATATTGACTCAAACAAGCATACTCTCTGCCATGACTCGTTAAACTGCACCATAGTGCCACTGAGTCAGAGTCAACATACTCTAATTTATTTTCCTCGTTCATAATATAACTTCAATATTCACTTTTAATCCACGTTTTTAATTAATTAATATGTTAAGGGTAAGCCTAATCACAATCTGAGCAAAATGCACAGGAACGTTAGATATATTAAAAAAAAATGTTTAAAATCACTGTAGCTTACTGCATTATTTTAACCCTCATAAACAACGCTGTGATAATTTTCGTATCCAAGATCATGATTAAAAAAAAAATCCTACCTTTTACGTTCTAAAATCACTGTAAATGCAAAAAACCATCGAATCTAAATGCCTTTTCTTCTAAAAATTCTGGGAATGGTAAAATTTTTCCCAGGGTGGGAATTCTGTCGTGGCCAGGGTACAGGATTCGCGAACGAACCACAGCGCTACCAGGAGCGGATTGATAGGGAAACGTCCAAGGACGTCTCTGGGCCGACCGCATTTTTGGCAAAATGTGGCTGCCTAAAACCCGACATCGAACCTTCCGCCACGCGGAATGCCGGACGCTCCTGATACCAAATCGCCAGCCCTACGCGGATAACCGCGACGGAGCTAGGGCGCAGGTTCATCCGCATTTTTACATTTTGCTGATGACCGACGCTGACATGAGGTCGATAAGTTTCATCTGATTCATCCTCGAGTTAGAACTCGACATCTATCATTGTTTACTGCAGTAGGTTTCCCCGCTGGTACTTAATACTTCATATAAATCCGCGCGCAACTTTCCAGATTCCGTGTTTCAAAATGCCTACTTTTGACGGTAAAAAAAAACTGATAAAACCTTGATTCTGATAATTTTTAAGTGTGGTTTCACTTTTCATGCCCTAAAATTGAAATTTTCATAAGTGAAATCCTGCGTCTATCACCACGTAATCACCAATTTTCATCTCATTTCCGTAAAAATGGACGAAAGCCCTAAGCAACTCCATCCACGTCTCATGCTTAGGGGTGGGATTGATTTAAACTGCTTAACAATTAACTGCAATTCCACTACGTAACGAGCTATTTTCTCATCGCATTTCCGAAAAAATGCATGAAAAGCCCCAGCAAATCCACCACGTCTCATACCCTTAGGTATGTGGGATCTTTTGGGAATGTAGCTCACTAATCATCATTCATCCTTGATGGTAAAGTAAAGCACTCTCTACTCGTGGTGAGCTTGATGGTAAGGCGCTAAAGGTACTAAATTTACACACTTAAATGGCAACACATGACACTTGAGTTTCACACCCCTAAAGATTGGATCAGCATGGGTAATGTAAGGATATACCTGTCTCTGTACTGCAACTGAAGATCTGCCTTGAGAGGTTATGCCTGTGACTGTACGTAGAGTCTGACTTGCGACTAGCGTTAACACGCTCTCCCTAGAACCTCCTCCTCTCTCTCTCTATTCAATCGTAACTTGCTCCTCAATAACTGAATTAGAACTGACCCCGAACTCTCTGCCTCCCAGACATTTATTGCAATTCAATTTAATAAACAAATGCACAGTCAGGCCTGTAGCCTCTTCCTGGATTTCGTCTGTTTACAGCTGATGACCAGGAAGAGCTTCAGTGCTGTCTGACACTGCATTCCTGTGATGTTTCTGAATATTTCCTGATTGGAAAACGATGGTTGAATGACTGGAAGTTGGAGTTCGTTCTCCATAATAATTATAAGATACTACGGATCGTTACGGTTTCATTCTTCTTACTTGAATCTTAAATTTCTTTAATTTTATAATTTATCCATTCTTTCTTTTTTCTTTTACAGATCTTTGTCACATTTTCCCTTATTTGTATATAATCTTCCTGGTTTTCTCTTGTTCTTCTGTTTAAGCATTTATTTTCTTGTTTTAATCTTCTCATCTCTAGCTAATCTACATTCTTCGTCCTACCATTCATTGAATGTTCTCTTTTTTGGTGTTGGAATACTTCATTAAAACATTCCTTAATGTTTTGCCGTCCTCCTCCGTAGTCGAGCGGGTTAAGGCGTTCACTCGTCTTAAGATCGTTCGGTGCGGGACGGCGTAGGTTCGAATCCGGCTCTGGTCGAAATTTATTCGGCCTACGTATAGGGCCGGTGGCAGCCCACCATCGTGTGGACATTGGGGAGCTCCGAGTGAGTGAGCGCAATCTGGTCGCGAAGTCCTACAACGGTTGGGGGTCGGTCGGGCTGACCACCCGCCCCCCTAGTCTGGCTGCAGTTCTCCACACCCCCTTGGCGGCTCTCGAGGGAGGTAGGCCAGCAGTCGATAGGTATGCCTTGGTCCGATATTGGGCTGCTGCGCTATAGGATTATTAATGTTTTGCCATTCTAAATTAGTATCCTGTGACTCATATTTCCTTCTAGTTTTCCTTGCAAACACTCTCTGTATAGTTTTTTTTTTTTTGTACTTTAGAGTCGCATATATTGTTCATCTTCCATTTTAGTAGTTGAATCTGCTTGTATTTAATTTTTATTAGTTTTTGTTTTATTAACAGTTTGACTAACAAGTGGTCCGAATCACAATTGAATCCGCGTCTAGTCTTAATGTCTTGGAACGTATTACTCTTGGTTGAATTAACAAGCACGTGATCTATCTGGTTCAAAGTCTTCGTATCGGGTGAGATCCAGGTTCCTTTATGGATATTTTTATGTTGAAATGTTGTGCTCATTACCATCACATTATTGCTACATCATTCTTATTACATTCATTCTGTAGAGAATGGTTGCGTGTAATTGAAAAGTACACGTTTTTACGTTCTACGTTTGCGTTCATATCTCCTAATATTATTGTTATATCATGTCTGGGTGTCTGATCTTGTATAAACTGTAAAATTTCGTAGAATTGACTTTTATCTTTGTCAGATGAGTCTTCCGTAGGGGCGTGAACACATATAAAAGAAATATTATGAAATTTGCTTTTCATTCTAAGTTTACAGATCCTGTCGTTGTGAGGTGAGAAGGTTAATACATTTTTCCTGATTTCCTTTAGTATCATAAGTTCAGTTCCTAGGTGGCCTGTATATTCACTATTGCAGCTAGCTATAGGATACAGAATAGTCTATTTTCTTTATGTGCCCATAGCCATTCCATCTAATTTCTTCAATGCCTACTATTTGGAGTGTAGGTTTCAATATTTCATCAGCAATTTCTTCCGTTTTACCTTGTTTCAGCATCGTAAGTATATTCCAAGTTCCAATTTTAATGATATCTCTTTTATTTTTTAACTCGCCTTGGTTGTCGTAGGTACAAAGTTTGGCATTCCTTTGTTGGTCGTTTCTAGGATGTGCAATTTTTGCTTGGTGAGGGAGCCGGTCTTACACAAAAAAGGCCAACCTGGAGGACCAGGGTTTGTATCAGGTTTGTTCCGTTAACGGTTGCCTTCACTACGGCTGAGGAATCCGCTCCATCCCCCTCGTAACTCTGAGGTAGAGACCCTTACCAGATGCTACCTCCAGGGTCAGGAGGACCCTTTTCTCACGTCGGCAGGGGCACTACTCCCTGAGATAGGACTCTCTCCAAGAGAGTTCCTACTCGTTGCCGGTGTTTTGGACTGGATAGGAATATTAGGATAGGTATTATGGAACGTTGCAGAACGCCTTTGTCTGGCTTCTCTTCTGAGACCTGCCGAGCATGAGTAACCCTGCTGGTAGAAAATCTACCGCTGGTATAGCTCTCAGCCTTAACAAAGCACGCCAACCTCTCCGCCCACACGGTCAGTGCTACGCTAAGGCGGAATCCACTGAAGGGGTGCGAATAACTATTTGCCTTTTATAACCTTCATGTTCTCCTCTCTGGGAAGTAATGTCCAAACACAATGAGATTCCAATGCTCGCATCTCTTCATCCATTGCCATTTTCAAACCGTTACTTTATGGTGAACTGATAGGTTCATCAAATATTTGTGATTAGTTTATTTTGCAAAATTTGTTCGTTATCTTGCCTTTATTCTATCAGATCTTCTCACACCGAGACTTTAAAGTTGATTTTGATTTATTTTTAAATTTTCTCTATGTTTTGCTCTTAACCCTTCGTTTGTTTCTCTTCTTTCCTTCCAATCCTTTTGGTTCCACTGCTTTCTTCAGTCAATTCATCAGTTTGTACTTCTCCTGGTGCATTTTCAGGTGTTCAGTTAAGCAAGAAATATATCGGGTTTTCTTTCTTCTACCTTTGATTCATGCAAATCTACACTGCTGTTGTCATATTGCTTACTTTCCATTATTTCCTCGTGTTTATATTTCACGGTTATAAATTCTACAGTAGTTGCTCTTCCAATTAACAATTCACCAATAAACATCTACATTTTCTTTAATTAAACACAACGATCCTAGATTCATGCATTTGCTTTGTTTTGTGGTTGTACAATACCTTTATTTTTTCTGGAATATCTAACAAAAATTTCATTTTCCCTCTATGTTATAATTTTCTTCAACACTTCTTCGGAATGTATCTGTATGCCACACATCCATATGTTTTCATATGTTTTACTGTAGGTTATCTTCCCGTCCATCCTTACATTCCTGTTTTTGTGTAAACGTCCTTAGTAGTAAGCTGCCGTTGCCACCGATTCTGCCCAAAATTCGATGGGTAACCTTACATCAATTCACATTGTCCTTCCCATGTCTAATAGTGACCTGTTTCCTCTCTCTGCAATGCCATTGCTATGTGGACTATATGAATAGTTAGCTGGTGATATATACCTTACTTCTTAAACAAACATTGAAATCCACTGTTAACAAATTCTGTAGCCTACCTTTTATACAATTATTGACTTCCTTTTAATATCGGTTTTTAATTTCAAAAAATAATCAAATGCTTTATATTTTGTTTTCAGAAAGTATACAAAGGCTCTTTACTATACAAATCTACAGTAACATCATGTACCTTGCACCACCTACTGACTCATTTTCGAAAAGTCTACACAAATCCAGGTGTATCAAATTTAATGGTTTCTCCGTGCCATCATTACTTTGTTTTAAGGGATTTACACAATTTTTCACCTTGTTCAAGCATCACACAATTCTAGTTTATCTGAAGTTGGCTTAAAATCTAGATCTTTTACCAAATTACTATCCCTCAGTATATTTAAATACTTTTCAATTAAGCAACCTAACCAACTATGCCGTACTTTTCATTTTATACTATTAATACGAGTATTATTACGTACCCTTCACAGTTAAACAGGTATCATTAGTTTGATTTACATCTGATCTTACAAATGTTTCTAGCGCATACCTTATATTCTATTCTTACGTTTCTGCTACTAACATGCATTTTTTTCAATTACGTTTGTACTATTTGTTTGCAAACAACACCTAATTATCATTATTTACTAAACTCTTAAGTGATAATAAATTTAAACGTAATTCAGGTACATACAACACATCACAAATACACACATCGTGCTGTTGGCCATCGTTCGTGATTGCTGATACTTTAATGTCACCTGGAACTTTGGCCACCATTGATTTTATTTCCTCCGCAAGTTGCACATCACTCTGCATTTTCTTTTATTTATCAACCAGTCTTCTTTATTTGTGACGCGAGATGTACCTCCAGAATCTATACACCATACCTACAATTCTCTTCTTTCTTCCTGCATGCTCTATACACACACAGCAGCTTCCATGTTGTCTTCGCATGTGAATCCTGTCTGTTTCGCTTTTCCTTTCGGTGTTTTATGACATGTAGAAGTAGATATAGAATGTCTACTAGCTTGACCTTTACCACCTTCTATATTGTGCCAACATTCTTTCGAAAAATGTCCTACTTCTCCACAAGTCCAACACCTTCGCAGAGCTTCTTTCCTTTTACAATATATCCTTTTTTTCCTTGTATGCTTGTTCGAATTCTTCATTTGTAGTCCATTTGTTGCAACCTAACCTCGTCATCTCTTAATGCATCTTGCACTTCTTCAATTGTTGAACACATTTGTGAATGTAATTCTGTTCGACGTTGTCGTATTTTTAATTATCAACCCGTACAATATGATACGTCACTTCGCGAGTCATTGACCGACGACGCACTTTTTGACATTATGTTGCGTGCTCTCCAATATATTCGTCAACACTTTTCTTCTTGCCAATTTATATATTTTCAATTTCCACACAGATATCTATTATTTTCTCCTGTTTTTCCCGTTTTGATTCGTTTAAGTTCATACCACACTGTTTCTGCAACGTCTCGTTGATGAACAGTCCAGGCTGGTCGGATGGTAGAGTTGCAACTATAAAACCAAATGATTCATTGTTTTTCTACTCCAACATTATTCTCGTCTTTTCTTCTTCTGATTCATCGTTCAATATAACATATCTGAAAAATCCTTTGCTTCGCAGCACTGCACTTACCGTTACTGCCCATACAACATAGTTATTATTGTCCAGTAGTTCAATCTTGCTGACGTCCGCCATTCTGCTAACCACGAGCCTGTTGCCACTGTAATTTTGATTTTCTGGATCCTTAACAGAAAGAGCGTCGCATAGATAAACAACAAAAACTATTTGTTACCGTTACTGGCAATATAAAATGATGTACTTTCTCATTAACGTCTACGACTCGAAACTGCCATATTCACGACACAGACTATTCATACCCGCGTAAAGTAAACACTGTTGCCAGACCACAACAGTATCTGACTCCATTGATGATAGAAATTATGTAGATGCAATATATGGTCCTTGTCACAGCTTATCATACTCTTGATAATGGCGTATTATTTGAATTTGGTCTCCCTCATAACATGCTTAAAATAATTATTATGGTGATTATTAAGATGTATGTATGTGTATTTCAGTTTTGGTTTAATGTCTACTATATTTAGAGGAAGGCTAATCGGGACTGAACCAACAGTTTAAAGTTGGATCCGAGCCACTTTTGCCTGCACCGGGCACCTATAACCACCCTCGATTCCTTGAAGGAAATACTCCTGCGCGGAATAGAGACTGATATGACCGCGCAGTGGAAATGTCCAAGGGTGCCCTATGCGTATTGAGAACATGCATTGTAAATGAAGATCTTAAAATTAAAACCATCATTTCTCTCAATTAAACAGATAAATATTTTTATATGAAATTTTTCCATTTTCCGTTGATAACTAACTTTTCAAAATTTATGAAATATAAAAGAGTCCCTTAAAACCATTCTATACAGTCCAATTACATGTGCATGCTTCAACCTTAATACACAAATTAACCTGTAATACACTAAATTTCAACAGTTTTACCAATTATACCTATCCCACTCATTATCAATAACTTTGTGGAGTGTGTGTGAACGTGCAAGAACTATGAAATATGGGTGGAAACAAAATACAAATTTTCCCCTTATTTACCAAGAGACCCACCCATTACGTGAAATGTGTGAGTGTGTGTGTGCACATGTGGATTGTTATCCATATCAAATGTTCCAGTAAATGTTAACTTGTTACCTTAAGGTTACGATTTGGCTCAAAAACACTAGGTGATTCTCCTTCGACGTACAGAGTTCTTGTTAAAATATGATGCACATTATGACGTAGATCGTTCTTTTCCCTGAAATTACAGAAATATTATTTTGATGCAAGTAAAATGTGATGTTCAGAGAAACCTAAAGCAGCATATAACAGTTAGAAATAAAAAAAAACTAGACTTTTCTTTTTTCTCTCTCTCTCAGCACACACACACACATATATATATGCAGGGTGTATATAAACATATGTCAGAAACGTTAGGGATTTATTCGTGACATCAAAACATAACAAAAAGTTCATATGAACATGGGTCCGCAAATCCTTTCTTTAGGGATGTATGATAGGAATTCCCTGTAGTGACTCCTGGTTGTGTAATGTACCTCAAATATGCATGTGTATCCACTTTCTTGTGTACAGTTGGGCACGACATTTGTTGTTTTTTTTGGTTGGTTTTTTGTGTGATTGTCGTTTGTTCTGTTTTACAGTAACTTCCATCACAACACATCACAACGATGTGTTCAGTGTCTAAAATGATGGACATGCACTACATGTACGGCCTAGGAGATGGGATGCGGGCGCAGCACGTCAATGTTATGCTGAACCTTACCCTGAGAGGCAGTTACCTTGTGCAAAAACGTTTGTACACTGGAAATCTAATCAAACGCCCCTTCCCTTACGGTTATGTAACCCAGAATTTTATATCATCTAGTTTCGCCAGGAAGAGCAGCTCGCGAGAAGCGTAGTGTTTCCAACTCTTGAAGCTAGCCACAGATTCACGCGACAGGGTGGAGATCTTGCTTTCCTCTTGATTTGATTTCAACGGACAACAAGTTTATTTTGAGAATGTCTCTGGTAATAATAACAAGTGTTATTAACATTTATGCTTGAGTTTTTTATTATTCTTTTACCACTTCCGAACGAATATGTGAATACAGGAGGTATCACGGATTTCGCTATCGCTCAGATATTTGACACCTCCCATGAGAGAGTCCTGCAGACGAAAAGATAACATTATGACTAATTCTGTTATCTATTTCAGAAAAAAAGTCCCTTCCGATAGCCTAAAGTCGCCTTGTAATCAAGCGGTCCTAGATACAATTCCCACTGGTGGCCCACCACTCGAGATCATAAGTTTCGTTACATTACACATTTTTTTTCATTTTGCAATAACGCTTTCGACTTTTTTCTTCAGAGTTATTATTTTTGTTTTTAAATGTTTGGGGACATGTGTTTTGGAAAAAGTTCCACGAAGTTTGTTTTAAGTGTAAATGCATCTGGACATACGGTGTGGGGTGGGATTGGAACAACAAATATGAGCTTAAGTCGCGAATCGAACAAACGCTCCTTTGATTATGTTTTCTTTCCACGTTTATTAAAATTTGCTTCCTTCAGCCTACTTCCGATTGTCGTATATTTCAATTCGTATCAGTTATTTTCCCTTTGTTTTCATTTGTATTGTTCGAGCCGTGATAACTTTCTCTCTTAATCTGGTTATTCGAATACCTTTATACTTTTTTCTTCTCGATTTTCCCTTCGCACTCATTACAGATTTCGGTATCGCGCTTTTCCATATTTTCAATAATTTAATTCTCTTGTGCATAATTCCTTTGACTATTTTTAATTTGCACTTAGTCCTTAGTTAGGAAATGTTTCCCATGTAAATCTTATTGTATGGTGGTGTAAAATTCATGCCAACTTTTTTCTTGCGATAAGGGTTTTGAAAGTGCAAGGGCCTCATTTATTAACCATGGTGGGAAGGGGGGGGCGGAGGGCTGCCAGAAACCTTCCAGACGAAATATGCTGGAAACAAAAAGTAGGTGCAGCATTTGACCGTACTTTTCCATCAGCAGGTGGGGTGCTGAGAAGGCTATAGTGGAACCACGAGCAAAACAACCTGCGCAGACCCGCCACTCCTGTGCACCGTACCCCCGCGAGTAGGGGAGGGGGAGAGTGGAGGGAAGAAGGAAAAGCTGCGCGGGGACTTTTCGTCCCAGGGTTTTTTTTCTTGTGGTCGATCTATACCTGCGAGGGGGAGGGGGTGGCGAGGAACACTGCCACAGCGAGTCGCTGTAAATGATTTCATCGTGTGTGCTGGGTGAAACCGGTTCTTGGTGCTCCTATACTTTTCCTATACATTTCTGACAGCCTTTTTAGCGAAGCGAGGTCATATGTTCCAGATTCGAACTCTGGTCAGGCATGAATGTATCACTGAGTTTGTCCCGTCACAATTTTATAAATTGATAATTCATCCGTATTACCTCGATTAACTCAAGAGGCAGAAGAGTGATGTAAAATAACCGAAATAGAAATTGATGCATTTGTGCCTGGTGCTAGTGTAACGACGAAGTTAACTCTTTATAAATTATGAAATAGGTAGCCCTTGCGCTCAAATACACTTATACCTTGGAAAAAAATATATCCAACTTATCGCTGATCTCTTACTACATTTGGAATACAGCCAAGAGCGATGTAAACAATGCAATTACATTGTGAATGTTTCACATCCTATAGTCTTTCTTTTTCTCGTAGCGGGGCGGGGGTTCATTCATTACAAATATCTAGGACAGGATTTAACAGCAATCCGTGATATACTTAAATATCATAAGATGTTGCGTAGCCAGGGTTCTTGTGTCATAGCCTCTGATAATTTTGAGTTTTTCTTTTTTGTTGTTTCTTCAATCTTCATCAATTTCCCTGAAGCATCATCCATCCTCTGTCGCCATTGGCTATATGTAAAAGTTGACATAAAATGAGTAAAATTCGAAAAGAAAACACAAGGATCTACTTTTCTCATAGCTCTCCAAACATGCACATTCCGTATTTTATGCTTTCAGCGCTATCATTTTTCTTGGCAGGCAATGGAATTGAAGCAGAAATGTGAGAGAAAACAATTCATTTTTTCAGGGAATGCATGAGTCAATAATAATGTATATTTTGCGGTATATACTCTTTATATTGCATTGATTCAATAGTACCTTTATATCCTAAAGCAACGTGAGTTTCTTTGCACACACCACGCAGGCCCTGCTTTGACTTCAACCTCAGATACAGTAACTTCACGGTTGCCTTTTGCCACCACGCCTTGGCTTTAATTCGAGCCCCGGTGGGTGCTTCGTTCGAGATCCTGCAGCAGTTTTACTCGTATCTATGCCTTGAGCATGTCACTTGCAACGGAACCAATAAAATTAAACTTTCTACACCGGAATGGGCGTGAAACTCTACATGCACCAATGATAAGGTATTTTCAAGAGGTATGTGCCACGTGCAGCATGTCCCTTCGGTCCGAATGTTCCTTTACGATATCATATCATCATGCCTTACACTTCGGAATTTCCAAGAGAGAAGATAGTAAGCATGTTCTTGTGCGGCGGATCTGCTTTCAAGAGTAGATTGGCCAGCGAAGTCTCCCAATCGAAAACATTTGGGCGTTGATGGTGAGAGAGTGGGAACCTAGACAACTGAGAACAATGGAAGCTCTACTGGCTCACGTGTTTCATGATTGGGAGAGTTTAAGGAGAAGACCAAACATCTGCTCGTGGAATCCTTGCCCCGTCGACTAGATGCAGTGCCTGAATCCAACGGCGGGTGGACACAGTATTGAAACTCCACACGGTTTAACCGATGTTCTTTGCTACATCTCAGAACAAAACTAATAATTACACACATCTCCATATGCAACTTATATTTCCTTGGTGGTCATGGTTACTTTTTGGCACACCTGCACCATTATATTATATTCTATAATATTAATATTCACATTATTGACATAATTGATTCACATGAAATTCAAATGCGCAGCACACATGCACCCATTCCTAACACTTAACTGTTAGTTACATTACACCTGTCACGTTGTCACAGTTCTAAATCAGGGGTGCCCAGGGGGAGGGGCATTATGGCGCAGACTGTGATGAAAATTTGACTGAGTAAACAGGGCACAAGGTGAATTACGTCATCAATTACCAATTGCTGTTATACAAATAGTCATTTGTAGATTGTCAGGGGAATTGATACGGGTAATAAATAATATTGGTGGGGGGGGGGCGATATCCAACTCTTACATGTTAGGCCTTAGATTGATAGGGAAATTATGGTGGGCGATTAATAAAGTTAGTGGGATTTTCAGGTAGCGGGATTGATAATTATTTTGGGGGCAGGGAATCCTAACTCTTGTGTATTACAATTATGTCTTAGATTGCTTTTTTGGAGGGAGCAATATCAACAGGAAGTCTAAAATTGGCATGAAAATTTTGTTGGGAAGATTGAGTATTAAATTTGAGGTGAGGGGAGGGGAATGAAGTTTCGATAAAGTGTTATGTCTTAGATTGTGAAGGAATTTCTGACGATTAAGAAATTGACAAAGATCCGGGCGGGACTCGAACCCGGAACATTCGGTGTCTGGATCGTTAGTCCACCACTAACCGCGGTTGGGCGCAGAGCCGGTTCTCTTTGGTGGCCAAGCGCGTTAAGTGGTCCACTTCCGATACCACGAAATTTCAGGGTTCGAGCCACGGCTTCAGTATTGGTATCATGGTATAAATTTAATCCAATCGTCACTCATCCTCATTAGCCGAAAGTGACAGAAGAGCGACTTAACATAACAAAAGATACAAAAACAACTTTAACGTTCTAGTAATTTCTGATAAATATTTGCGTATTAGCTTTGATTGTTGACTCTTTAATGATAAGCTTTCGATTATTATTGTTAATATGAATTGCCATCCATCAACAGAAGAACGGACCAATCGATCCTTTAATTCATGTGGTTTTTTGGTATTTGTTGTCCCTTCGGATCAGCTTCGAAACCTAAGGAAATTATTAGATGTTTTTCTGAAGTTAGTGACAATGGTTCTTTAAATTCCTGTAGCTCTTTCAGCCGGCGCGGGAACCACCTTTATGGCAGTGATCCTCTTTTGCTGCGTTTACGTACGAATGAACTCGTGGTCAATCAACCAATGAGGCTTACCGCTTGGGCAAGAAACGATAACTTCACAAAGCCCTCTTCTTCGAAGCCGACAGCGGGGAAACAGAATTTTGTCAAAATAATCCTTCTGCTCTGTGAACGAACACCGGTTCTAACAACGTTTCTACTTAATTGGACATTATCCATTGTTTTTCCTTTTGATTGACCATATATTATATCTATATATTTCGAGACATTTCAAGAGATCACCTCTTCTCTCATCTTCAGGCGAACAATTTTTGCTATGTCTGTAGTGTGATTGGAACTATGACAGTCCGTGATTTTGCTCCAAATCCGGTCCGCTAAGCAACCAGTCTTAGATACCATTCGAAATCGACAGCTATAGATCAAAATATGGTTGAAGTGAAGATCTTATTGAATGAAACATAGCTCGACTCAACCTCACATTTGAATTTTTTTAGATAACTTGCGTGCACTTCGTATAGAAGGCACCACGAGACTGAAAATTCACACTATTTGGCATGGCAAATAGACCTTATTCCAGCTTCGCTGAAAGATCAATGTATATAATAATTGTCAGTCATTACGTTCAACGCCCTATGCGCGAGTGTTGTGATGGGTTACCGTATTCCAATTTTGTTTTAATTCCATTTCATTCTCAGAAAGGCTACCCGAAGTGGGACCTACAGTTGAAAGTGGGATCCGAACCACTAGGCAGTTGTGTCTCCACCAGGAATCGAACCTGGGACTCCGTGATTATTGGGGGTTAACGCGTTCATGGCTTTACAGTTTCGTGAATTGAAGGAAGCCAAGGTGAGAAAAATGCGAAGAAATGTCTTCTACACGGAACTAACTATGTGTGTGTGTGTATGTAAAACTTTCTAGCACATCCATTTTCCTACCTTCATTTTATCATCATTACGTTGAATTTTGCACCAGTGATTTTTCACTACGTTCTAGGTCACGTTACTTTGAGTCGTAAAGTATTGTCTGTAATTCAGTTTTAGTATAGTTTGTAGCCTCTCGCCCAAGAATTTTTAAGGTGGGAGAAGGGAGCTGGGGCTCAACTTCTGGAAAAAATAGTGCGAGTTCAATTGAGAATACGAAAATGGAGCGGAATTATTATATTGCTACAATATCTTGAGGAAAGTAAAGCTTAAAATTGAATTCTGTCTCTGAGTGAGTCCATGATATTGTTTATGTTTGAAGGTAATATATTAAACATGACTATCAGCATATGATTTATTAGTGTTACCAGGCTAAAGGTGTGGAGTGCGGCCTGTTGAACTCTTTCATTACGGAATTCCACATGTAAAAATTGATCAGCTCTTATTGAGAGTAACCATTAAAGGCTTAGACCAAATTCTGGCGTTTATATTTTAATTCACTTCCTCAACAAATCCTTTTTCGATTGACTAGATTTTAAGCGGAGCGTCATTCAGTTGTCTGCGAGTGTTCTTTTTTGCAGAAGCAACAGCAGCTCGCTCGCACCCACAGTGCCCCGCCCACTCGACGAGACGCGTTGTCTGTGCAGTGCAGGACAGTGACAGTGTTGCCTCTCTATACGATATTTGTATTCTCCTTTGCCTGCCACTACACACACATTTCAGACAATTCTTCCCATACAACAAATGGAAAAGCAGTCAGGCAACTGATAAATGGCTCTTTTCTAGATTTTGTATTAACACTTTCCACGGTCAAGATATGTTAACTTGGTTCTGTTTCGTATTCCCACAATTTGGCTTCGTGCAGTAGGGATTTATATTGCAAGCTTAAAAAAAAAAAAAAAAAAAACGTAGGCAGGTATTTTAACATTCTAATTTTCATCCGTTTCATGATTGTATGAAAGAATATGGTGGAAAAATACACTACTTAAGACAATATCACTAATAATAATTGGCCGCCGCTGTGCCCGAGCATGGTAAGCCGTCGGCTTTTGATCTCGCTACCGAAATTTCCGGGCTCGAGTCCCGGCCTAGGTATGATTGTTTATGAGTGTTCCTTCATGAATTTTATCATACGCTAATCCTCATCGTTGCGATTAGCCAAAAGTAAAGTAAAAAAAGAAAGATTATAATAGTAATAATAATAATATGAATCTAGCCCCCATGGTTTCTTTATGACTACCCTCTTATCAATTTCATCGAGTCATCATTCATCCTCATTGTTGCGATTAGCCAATATATGGTAGAGAAGCTGCGAAAAATAACATGTAAAATAATAACAGATTTTTTTCCGCAGAAGGAAAAATAAATGCTCCAGAAAACATGCAATAAAGGAAAAGAGTGTCCTGTAATGTGAGTCTGTAAACCAAATGTAACTCACGAATTGAGTCTGTAAACCAAATGTAACTCACAAATGAAGAAGTTTACGTGAAGGTTTCGTCTTCTACGAAACATTACAGGCTTGGATGGTAGCGTCGTCGCCTTGTAATCAAGGGGTCCCGGTGGAGGCACAAAGGGGTTCGGATCCCACTTTAAACTGTAGATCCAATCCCGATTATCATACTGTGCATTGTGGACTTAAAACACCAAATCAACAACCAACCAACCAATACAGGGTTGGAAACACTGCAGTTATAGGTTTGGAAACACTCCTCTTCTCGGGAACTACTCTACCAGGCGAAACTAGATGATATAAAATTCCGGGTTGCATAACCGGAAGGAAGGGCGATTCTTTCGAATTCCTGTGTACGACTACACCAACGCTTGCGAGAGAAATTCATATTTGAGAAGAGAGTTGCAGATGGTGGGAGACCACGTGATGTACAAACGCCTGAGCAAGAAGAACGGGTTCTTCGGACTTTGGATGAAACTCCATCAACCAGTACAATCAACAGCAAATGAGTTAGGAGAAAAAAGATTTTCTCGACGAAAAATGAGTTGGCAATGCTGCGAACACCGAGGCATTTGTGATAAGACGCTTGAGGAGCCTCAAGCAAAGTTTTCTCAACGCACAACTTCAGTACCGAAGGTCATGTCGATTGACAACTTTCGGGAGCATGTTGTCTGTCTATCTCTACACAGTTCTCCCCAAATGTCTGTTTGTAAATGATCTGGTGTTCACTTTTTTTTGACAACGTAGTTCTGACATTGCAGTAATCTTACAATATTTTTTTTCTTATTTTGCTTTGTTATTACCATGACACATTTATAATTTGTCGCAACTATGAGGATGGATGATAATTAGATTAAATTGATAAGGAAACACTGCAGAGATAGAACTCGATGCTGAGACCAGACCTCGAACTCGGAAGCAAGAGCGGGGAAGTTTAGTCACATCGTTCTAACTCTGGGCCACGAGTTAGCTTATAATTATTTGTAATTGCTAAGTAGTATTTCATCGTATATTCATACCTAATATCTGTTTCTGGACACTTAGTTTATGAGTGGTATTAGATCCAAAATGTGTTCGTCGGGGAGAATCCGCTTTTTGTTTGACGGGGCGTTTGGGGAGGCACATCTCGTTCAATTACAATTACAATAGAGTAAAAATTGACATGTGTGAAAGTTTAAGAAATGTGTGAATGACGGGGGATACTACCGGGTGTATTCCTGTTATTTAAAAAAATACCGGTCTGGTCATTGTTTTTTTGTGTGCTTTTATCATATCATGACTCATCCTCATCGTCGTGATTCTTTCAACCAGAGGTGTTCACCCTCGTGAGGGCAGACCTCACCCTCACCCTCCGGAAGACATGTGAGGGTGAGGGGGGTCGGGTGAGGGCTACTGCGATCTCGGAGGGTGAGGGAGTTTGATTCCAAATGAACACCACTGCTTTCAACACGTCTACTATCCGCATATTCTGCAACAATGCAAGTTGCGATCAGTAACTAACTGTCACAAATTTTGACTAAGTATTTTTTTCAATCCACGTTTTGCATAGAAAAGCTAATCGGGACTTGACATACGTTGTAAAGTGAGATCCGAACCACTATGTGCTTCCACCGGGTATGGAACCCTGGACTGAAAGAAGTAAATAAAAAAACGTAGCTATACAGCCCTGGAAGGGCCTTGGCCTATCTGCCGGCTGCCAGTCTCCCTCCCACAATGAAATAAGTAAATAGATGAATAAATAGTTCAAAATTGAAATTACATACACAAGTATTCCTTTCAGTTATTTTCATATGCTCTAGAGCAAATTATGGATCTGCATTACAGGGAAGATTCACGGAGACCCACACTCATTTGATATGCAATCATCGAGATGGAAATTTCTGTGAGGTGGATGCTGGATCGATCCTTGAAAACAGGTCGGGGGGAGGGGATGTTTAGTGTATTGTTTCGCATAATTTGTAGGTAATTACAAGAGATCTGAGATACAAAAGTAAGTAAGTAATCTCCATAGGTATAAAATACAAATCTATCATATTCAAATTTTACGATATCACGTGTATCATCAGAAAACCAAACATACCAAATTTTGGAGAGTAGGAGCTAGTAAGTGAAATATATTTCAAGTTGATGATTTATATTTGATAGAAATTCTATTAAGATGTCAAACCTGAAGCCCATAGTCAAGTTGTATGAAGAAAGGATAGAGCATAAGCTTCAATCAAACTTAGTATATGCTCACAAACAAAACCTGAGTGACCTAGAGCAACGCAAAGCAAATAAAGCACTCGATAATGGGAAGAAACAATGAGTTAGAAGGGCGAAAAAAATGTATTTGCTTTTGCAAACTCTATTTTATTATGCCTGTTCCAAACTGAAATGCCATATTTTGAGACCGTTGTGTCACATGCTAAATTAATGCAGCCTTGTAAAAATCAGAGTTCAAAATGTTTCAAAGAAAATAAATAAATTGTCTCTAGGGAAAATAGACAGAAAGAAAGGACACACTCATTCAAACAAACAAAAAATAAACTTGATTTTCAATGTTTCAAATAATGTTGACGTTTTTTGAGTAATGAGTCCACCAGCCATTGTTGTCGATTACCTCACGTAAACTTCTGGGCAAAGATTCAACAAGTCTATGACAAATACGTGGCCTGTTCTGTATAGTTCTCCATACGTCATACACATGGCCACGTAATTGTTCTCTTGTTCTTTCATAGCCAGGTTTGTCACACCCAGAATTTTAGTCACCTATCAGAATCGAACTCAATACTTTATTCCGACTACCATATCCCTTTAACCATATCTTTCCTTTATATTTTGCATTGCCCAGCCGGCAATGGTAAGTTTTTAAGAGGCTTAGAAGAGTTGCTTCGACAAGGAAAACACTTGCTTATCAACTTGGCATAAAGCCATAACAGGATACAAGTTTACCGCATATGTCAGAGGTCTGCCCGCTGTGGTTGGTGACTGGCATTGTTTGTCTTCCGGAGGGAAAACACACGCTGTCAAGGGTTATCCCAGCTCAGCCGCAGATAGAAAGAAAGAGCTTCCTGTTTGTTTGCAGAGTTGATAAGGTTACACCATTCATGTGCCAAACAGAATGATTGATTTCCATAATTTCCTCATCCACCTTCCAAACCCAAAAGCCAAACGTATTAACCTTTCATATATGGTAAAAGGAACTTTCCTCATTCTTTGGAAAATTGCTATTTCTTAGGATTTACCATACGTCAGAGTTCAAAGAATAATACGTCAGTCAGATGGCGTTAATAAACGACCCCACCCAGTGACAAGCCTTTTTGTAGGTGTATAAAAGCTTAGGCTTTTGCCTCAAAAGTGCAGTTAAGTTCAGTTCAGCTCAGCTCAGTTCACTTCCCATCAGTCCTGTTCAGAGTCAGAGAGAAGATTGTATTCAGAGTCTTTAGTTCGAACTCAGGTTCCAAGCCTGAGTTATGAAGCCAACTTCACTAAGAGCATAGCTGCAAAGGTAATGTATGTGTTTTTGTATATTTTTATATACCAGTATGCCTAACGAGCCCATGTAACTTTAAATGTTCATAGAGAAACTCCACAAGAAAGGAGATTCGATCAAGCAGATCAATATGTACTATTCAATCCATCACTCATGGCGAGTGAATACAGTAGAGCCTGTATAAAAACTAATATTGTAACATTTAACCAAAGAATATATGTTTATTAAGTTTATCTTTGTGTTCTCTTTTATTTATCTTGATTTCAGAAGGTAATGCATACAAGTTCCTTTCCAACCGTCATAGTTATAATAATTATAGAAATAGTGTCTAATTTCTACGGAAATGGTAATGGTGAATGCCTATTGCTTTAAATTCTTAACTCTTAGAAGTTAAGTGGTGGAACCCCCATAATTGCCCTTTTCTCTTTGTATCTTGTACTCTTCTGCCGGGAGTACAGATGAGAAAAGAGTGTACAGCCCAAGAACCTAGTTCTGTGACAGGTGAGCGCAGTGGCTGTGCGATCCCTGGTGAGCCCCGGCAAACATATGTCCCACGGACTCTGAGGGTAGCCTAGTGATAGACTTGGAAGTCTATGGTTCGAGTCAGGGTTCGTGACATATTAAATGGTGGAGGTGCGGGGCATCTCACCAAAAGTAGTAGCAAAAGTGAGGAGGCATCTCACCAAAAGTAATAGCAAAAGTGAGAAGGCATCTCACCAAAAGTAGTAGTAAAAGTGAGAAGGCACTTTGTTCACTTTGTTGACATTGTTGAAACTATGACTTTGGAAATACTTGGATGTCTGATCAAGAAATAAAAGAGACACGACGTAGCGAAAGAATTGCATCGCGTAGACAAATAGAAATTCCGTGTATCCTTAGTGAATGTAATCAGCCTATAGCAGAAAGAAAAGTCACAATGCCGACCGACTCAGAAAGCACTAGTACAACGACAACGTCAGTTCCATGTCACGGGCGAGTACCGTCCGTGCAGCCCGACACGTGTTCAGGAAATAAGGGTGAAAATGTCAGACAGTTTATTCAGACCTATGAAAGGGTAGCAACCATATTGGGATGGTCCGAAAGGGATAAAATAAAGTACCTACCCGCGTATTTAAAGAATAGCGCATCTGATTTTTGGGAATTGCATAAGAGCACCTTAGAGGCATTAAATTTGTTTTCTGAACTAAAAGCAAAATTGGAAGAAGCCTTTTCACCTGTCTATCCAGAAGGCGACGCTTTAATAGAACTTAGTGCACGAAAGAAGGGTGATGATGAAACAATAGAGCAGTATTACTACTCTATGTTGAAATTGTGTCAGAGAGCTGACCCACATATGAACACTGAAAGTAAAATGAACTACATTTATAGAGGACTCAGTGAGGACCAAGTTGAGAAACTAGTCCCCATGAGACCGGAATCATTAAGTGATTTACTAAATAACCTTCGATTAATGGAAAGAGCTAAAAAGCAGGCTTCGTTAACTAATAGTGCGTTATCAAAGAAAAAGGTAACGGAACAAAAAGAGAAAGATGTTCTTTCCTCTTTTGACAATAAAGGACAAAACTTTATTAAGGCAAATCAAGGGGTGGCTCAGTCGGTAACGCGTCTGACTACCATGCTCAAGGTCCCGGGTTCGATCCCCGGCCGGTTCAAATCCGGGAAATTTTCTAACGGTGAAAGCGGCCCCGGCGCCCACCCAGCGTCGAATAACATGGGTACCTGGGGGAAACCCTGGGGGGTAAAGGCGGTTAGGGGCGTGATGCTGATCACATCACCCCCACTCACGACCGGATCAAGAAAGTGTGGGGCGTTACCCCCACACCCCCTATACGCCTTCATGGCGTGGTGCTATGCACAGGGGAACACTTTACCTTTTTTTACAAGGGTCTAATCATGCACAGAATCGCCCACCAAACCAAATAATGCAACGACCCCAGAACCAATAGGTAGCACAGAATAAATTCTTTCAAACCAGGTATAATCTGAGGCCCAGACCAGGAAGACAAGAAAATCAATATCAGCGAGGAACAGGTAGGACATTTAGGAATCCACCTAGAAATGATTTTCCTAAGCGTACTTTTACAGCAGAAGTAGCCATGCCACCTAGAAACGAGTATAGAGGCAATGATTATAGAGGGAATAATTATAGAGGTAACAATTACCGAGGTACCTCTAATCAACCTAATCGGAGTGAAAGGGGTATCAATTTCAACCAAAATAGAAATCACGATAAGAGTAACATACAGTGCTTCTCTTGTCGAAATTTTGGTCATTATGCAAGAGAATGCCCACAAAGAAGAAGGTCCGACTTCAATAACCAAACACCCACAGGAAATCAAGCTCTCTTCAGAAATCAAAGAGGTGTTCAAGAGGTAGTACAGAAACCCGTAGAACATCAAGTAAACGAAATGTTAGCCGAGATGTTAGTGTCAGAATTGCTTGGAGAAACGCGTTTGACGGAGGGTAATGACGCACTTGCCCATGCCGTTCGAACCCCAAACGAGTAAGGACGAAGCGAGATGGGGATCGCTTCGTAAATCAGGCGAACTATGTAAAACCCCTACAACCATTAGAGAAAACGTTAAAGTCTGTGATATATGAGTCTCACCGTTATCCGAGACCACACTTATATGTACATTTATTTGGGAAAAAGGAATTAGCTTTATTAGATACAGGATCGGAAATTAGTATCATTAATCCTGCATTATTGCCAGAGAAATTTGTTAGCAACAGTAAAAGGATAGGTTTAGTGAGTATTCGAACCTTGCTTGACACAGATTCAGATGTATATCCAGTCCATGGAGTATATTTTAGAGCAAAGGGCTTAAAAATGTGGATAAACTTTGTTTTTATGGAACCAAAAAGAGGAGAAAAGTTCTCCCCTGTATTACTTGGTAGTGATTTCTTTAATAAGTATTTGAAATGGATCAGTCCAAAGGAAATCTGCTTAAAACGCCAAGGAGAATTCCAGCGAATGGAAAGAATAATTCCGTTGGTAAAAATGGACAGTAATGGCAATATTCCTTCATACTCTGGTCTTATAAAAGTTGTTAGTTTTCATTCCCAAGTAAAAGAAAGACAAGACAGAAGTTTTAATCAAGATTCGCCCTGTGTAGATAAGGAGTGCGAAACCCTAATGAGGAGTGATAGTGACTTTCAAAATAAAGAAACGCCCAGTAAGATAATTTTAACTAAGCTCATTAATATTATCAAGAAGTTGAAGCAAGCCAACGTTTTCCGTATTAACCAAAGCGTCCTAACGCCAACTTTTGATGCCCACGTGATGTCAGAACGACGCCAAAATATCACGCCACTAAGCAGCAAGCACGTGATAACGTCCGGTAGCAACGCAGTGACGCCACATCAGCGATCAGGACTTAACCACTCAGGAAACACCGTCGAGTCTTGCGACCGCACCCAGTTGCGCGCGCAAATGACGCCTTCACGTTTCCCTCTTGGCAACGGAACACATGATCGAGTCAACCAACCAGAAGCTATCTCAAGGAACGCCGACCGCACCCAAGTGCGTACGCAAACAGCAACGCAAGATAGCACTGAACTTAAAGTTTCGAGTAACTCAAAGCAAATCCACAGTTAGTCTGAACTTAGTGAGTCTTCACGTTGTGCTGGATCACCTATTGGAAAGCCACCAGCTACAGAGATTTTGAATTATCCGACTTCTTCACCAGATGATCAGGTAAATATAACTTCTTTGAAATGTTCAGGATTTGATGATAATTTTGAAACTAGTTTAGAAGCCAGAAAAGAGAAAAGAAAGAGGAGAAAGGAAAATAAAGTGTTTAAAGTGATGGTCAATACGTTTCTTCCATCTCGTCAGCATACGCAGATCGCCGTAACTTATCCATGTACGACTTTAAAGGAAAGTGATTGTGAATATTTATTGGAACCTTCTGATGGTCTATACAATCAGTTTAGATGTTTAGTGCCACGAATGTTAGTGAAACCTTCCGATCTAAAAGCTGTGCCAATAATTAACATGGGTTATACCAGTGTTAATATTCCATCCGGAACAGTGATAGGAAAATTGGAATGTCTTTCACCGCTTATGCAACCCCAAGTGAAATCTTGTTATGCAGTGGATTTAGATGTGTTACACAGTGGAACCACTCCAGGGAAAGAAGATGAACATGACCTAGCAAGAGAGTTAGACATCAATCCCGAATTGACACCAGTTCAAAGGAAAGAAGTTCTCGATTTAGTGACAAGTTATAAAGACTGTTTAGCATGGACTGCCGATCAGTTAGGAGAAACAGACGTTTATGAATTTACCCTGCCATTGAAGACGGAAACTCCTGTAATTCAACCGCCTTATAGGACGAGTCCGAAGCAGCGTGAGTTTATAAAACAAGAAGTTCAACAGATGCTTGACATAGGAGTCATAGAACCTAGTAAATCACCTTACGCTTCACCTGTAGTGTTAGTACCTAAGAAGAATAACGAGATTCGCTTCTGTATAGACTACCGAAAATTAAATGCCATTGCAGAGGAGGATTGTTATCCTTTGCCACGTATAGATGATATCATACACTTTTTGGGTAACATCAAGTACATAACATCTTTAGATTGTCGTTCAGGATATTGGTCAATTCCAATCAAAGAAGAAGATCGACACAAGACCGCGTTTATCACGGGAGACGGACTTTTCCATTGGAAAAGAATGCCATTTGGTTTACATAGAGCTCCAGCAGCGTATCAGCGATGCATGGACCAAATTTTTGCTTCTATGAAGTGGAACAGCCTTGCAGTTTATCTAGATGATTTAATAGTCTTCGCAGAAGACTGGAAAACAATGGTATATCGCTTGTCAGAAGTTTTAAAACGACTAAGAAGTGCTAATTTAAGACTATCACCAACTAAATGCCATTTCGGATACTTTGAAACAGAAGTATTAGGATTTATAATAGGGAGAGACGGAGTTAAAACCGACCCCAAGAAAGTACAAGCAATCAGAGAAATTCCGGAACCTAGGAATGTCACAGAGATTCGTAGATTTTTAGGAATGTGCGGATATTACCGACGATTCGTCAAAGATTTCAGTCAGCTTGCACAACCGCTTACAAAGCTTACAAGAAAAGACCAAGAATTTATTTTTGGAGAAGAGCAAAGAAGATCGTTTGAGAAACTAAAGGAATGTTTGATGAATGCTCCTGTATTACGACATTTTGAACCACGTATCCCTATAGAACTGCATACCGACGCTTCAGAGTCTGGTATAGGTGTAGTATTATGTCAGAGTAGACCAAATCCAAAGGATCCGTCATCAAAGAAGAGGATTGTAAATCCGATAGCTTATGCTAGTAGGACCATGAACGGGCCAGAGAAAAATTACTCTATTGCGGAAAAAGAGGCATTAGCTGTAGTGTTTGGAATCACACACTTCCGAACGTACTTAATAGATCAAAAGTTCACAGTCGTGACAGACAGTCATGCCCTATGTTGGTTAAAAAGATGTAAAGACCTTGTAGGAAGATTAGCTCGATGGGCGATAAGATTGCAAGAATATAGCTACGACATTGTTCACAAATCAGGAAAATTGCATTGCGCACCAGATTGTCTTAGCCGTATTCCATCTACTTCATTATCCGCGAAAGAAAGAGCAATCATAGAAGAAGGAGCCATTGTCGCCATTGCCCAGGTTCATAAAGAGATAGATAACACGGAGAGAGGAATCAAAGATATCAGACAAATGCAGAGAGAAGATCCAGTGGTAACACAATTAATAGCAGATAAAGAAACTGACCCAGATCAACTAAATGTACGATATTTTGAGATTAAAGATGGCATATTGTATAGAAAGTTTGGAGATCAATTCGTGTTAGTAGTACAAGAAAAATTAAAAGGAGAAATTTTGAGAGAAGCTCACGATTCTCCTTTCACCGGAGCCCATTTAGGAATAAGTAAAACTCGTGGAAAAATCACGGAACGTTATTATTGGCCTAATATGAAAAAGGAAATTAATTCATATGTCCAAGGATGCCCGACTTGCCAGCAAAGAAACCGTAGTGTTGGTAAACCCCAAGGTTTATTACACCCGATACCTATTGGAGAACCATTCGCTCGTGTATCTACGGATATACTAGGACCATTGCCAAATTCTAAAGGATTTCAATATGTTATTACTGCAACATGCTATCTTACGAATTGGATAGAAGCAAGATGTCTGAGAACAACAACAGCGAAAACAGTAGCCAAATTTCTTCTAGAAGATGTCATATGTAGACATGGATGTCCTCGAGAGATACTCTCCGATAGAGGATCTGTATATATGGCAAAGGTAACAGAAGAATTACTGGAATTAATGAAAGTGAAACATGTATGTACCACAGCTTACCATCCACAGACGAATGGTAAGGTAGAAAGATTCAACGCTACGTTAGCCCAAATGCTAAGTAAATATGTAGAACATCATCAAAAGGATTGGAGTGATTATTTAAGATTGTGTGTTTTTGCGTACAACTGTTCAAAGGTAGATCAAATTGGTTTCTCGCCTTTTGAACTAGTGTACGGTAGAAAACCAGTATTCCCTTTAGAAACAATGGGAATAGAATCACTTAAGACACACGATCCCACCGCGCATACGACGCACCTATCTCAACATTTGGAAGACATACGCCAAATAACAAGAAAAAGACATGAACAGAGACAGGTATATGATAAGAAAAGATATGATGAAAAAGTAAATGACGTACAATTTGTTGCAGGAGATTTGGTTTTGGTATACCAACCTGCGCACAAAATTGGATTAACAGAAAAGCTAAGACGAAAATGGAATGGACCATGGGAAATCGTAAGATATATGGGAAATAATGTATTCCATGTAAGAAAGTTAGTAGGACAAAAGGAAATGAACGTCAATGTTAGACGTTTGAAAAGATATTATTCGCCGAACCAATGGTAATTACATTTGTTTTTGAAATGTAAATCAGTAAAGACTAAAATCACAACGATTCAAAAATGGAAGGAACTCATCCTTAACACGCATACATTTGCACCTTCTTTAAACGAAGTGCAAACTAGCGTTGAAATAGAAGGTAATCCGAAAAAGATCTAATACGATACGATACATAAATGGAAGAATTGTATGTACATCTTTCATTATATACCTCATTTTCATCCTCACACTTTCGTCAATTGAATGAACTGGCCATTCATTTAAAAGACAATCATTTTATTCATCATCTGAATATTCATTATTTCTATTCAAATGTATTAGTCCACGAAAATATATATTTGCTATTTATTGCAAATCATACGTATATCTTCGCCTATATCCGGATTTATCTTTAACAGGTTCTACTTAAAGATTGATCCAGCTGATATCTCATCTGAGACAATTTAGGACCTACATCCTGTTTCTTCTCACGAAGAGCAATAAGAAGTTAGGTGAGTTAAGAAACCCTATGAGTTGTGTCACCAAATAAGTGTTTTGTGATTAAATGTCCGAATCTGCAGCCGAAGGAGAGTTAAGCAAATTAGATATTTTTGAGGTATTATTAATACCAGACGCCGTCCGAAGACGAGTACAAGAGACGATAGACGAAATTCTAATCGAAACGTTTATTGGTTATTCTTTAATTGAAGTTAAGAAGAGTATAGGACCAAGTGCTCTTGTCTTTTTCGCACAGAGCCTTTGTTCATATTATGTACCATTTGCAAATTATCAAATAAATCCCGAGATTAGTGGAGGAGTTCAAGAAATCCCATATTTAGAGTGGAGTAGATTATTGTTTAACATTAAGAGAAATACAGTTACAGCTTTGTCAGAGTGGAGAAAGAAATACGGATTGAATTGGAAATTAAAGGTTACCACCGATTCAACAGGACATATAAAACTTGCACGCATACCAAACCCTGCTAAGAAAAGATCAGGTCATTGAGAGTCAATGTCATTACATTATATAAAGAAATACCCTCATATTCCATTGGAATTGGAAGATAGAAAGGTTAAGTATAGAGAATTTTTGCTTTATTTCTTTGATACGAAACGGTATACAGTAGATCAAGTTTTAGCAAACCAGAGCATAGCCAAATTTGAGTATGTGTTAAATGATATACTTGCCAAGGTCACCGCTGTAAACTTCGCCGACGTGTATTACGTACTAATAAGAAGATTGTTTGAATTGTGTGCGCCATACGGTCCACCGCCGTTAGTAACTATACAAACAGTACAGGGAACAGCGCCGAACCAATTAGATACTTTGTCGAAACCATTTAAGAAGAGAAAGTTAAATCAATGAATCTTCAACTGTTAGCCATTGTACACGATTGAAGTAAGATACATTGTCCTCATTGTGAGAGACAAGAATTAGCCGAATTCCATGATTTCGGATATAATCGACTGTATTGCATTAACATGCTTTGTCGATATTATCGACAGTATGTTATAAGACAAGAAAAGGAATATTTGTTTAAAGCACCATACTTCTTAAGACTACCCAGAAGCTATTTTTGTAGATATTGTAAAGAATTTTGTCATAAAAGTGTCCAGCAACATACAACTTGCTTAAGGTTTTATGAAGAAAGACCTTGTGTTTTTGAAAAATGATGGATTCCGTACCCAGTGATATGATTGAAGCTATGAGAAGCATAATACCCGATGGATATTGGAACAATAAGTGTAGTTTGTTAGTAACGCATGTAGGTAGATTTTCTCTACCATATTTCTGTTATCCACCGACCCATCAGTCAATAATTTATACGACAAGACGACATTTCACCTTCCCTTATGAACCTCTCATTAGAGCCACAAAGGTCATACAAGAATATGGAGAAGACCCACATAAATCATTGTATGTTTATGAATTACGGAACTTACGACATGAGGACGAAATTCATGTAGTCCAGTGTTTTAAGGACCTAGTCAATGATGTTTTATTTGAACAACATCCTACTTTAGTATTGCACCAACCTGGAAACCATGTTGATGATATTTGTTTGTTTATAAGAGACTATAATGATAGAGTCCCAAAAGTAAAACTTTTTCCTTTTAGTAAAGTAAATGGAGAACTTAAGTATACCAGGTAATGCTATACTTTCTTCCTCCCCAGACACAAACCAAGGAACCCACAAGATTTTGATGGCTTTGGATCTTACCAGACCCGACTTATGGACTTGGATTCTAAAGAATGTATACTCTCTGTTTGATGTACAACATTTACTATTTCGAGGAAATTATATGATTAAAGAAGGGACATTGTTTGAATGGAAATAATTTTTAGATACCAACGTAGAATTTGCCCTTACACATGATATGGACATAAATGTTTTTCTTCAGAAAGTTGCAAGGGATACAAAGAAGTTTGTCTTAGAAAATTTCCAGAAATACGGTAGTAAATGGTTATTCACATCTGCCTTTGATAGGGAAACAAATACTATCAAATTGATCGCGTATATCAACCCAGGGAAGAATATTCCAACCTCAAAGTAAACAGTAGTGGTAATATAGTTATAAGTATAGCGGAAAAATGGCTGAAAGTATCAGGGACACTTCCATTGAGCAATTATTGAAACAATACGCCCAAAAGGAATTAGAGCATTTATATCCAGAAACAATAACTCTAAGTGATTCTAGTTCAGGTTCTAACACCAGTAGTACAGTTAATGAAACTTTACCCTCTAGTGTTACTTATAGTATGTTTGAAAAGGATTTACCATTAGCAGCTTCTAGCCCAAAGACGCTTGTGAGTAAGGAAATAGTAACAATATCAGATCATGATACTATTATAGAGATTTTGGACGCTTCCTGCATTGAAAAGTCATTAGGGAGAGGGACTATCACTATAAACAGTGATGACCCTTCTTCCAAAGAGACAATTACAATTTCTTCTGAAGACGAAAGTGATATTGTCGAAGTCACATCGAGATGTTCGACCATGTCTATCAGTACACTATCTTCAGAATTTTCTGATTATTTTGACTTAGGAAGAGCCCATAGTTCAATCGAACTAAGACAAACCCAATTAGAAAATAAAGCAAGTAAGGAGAATGTTGAAAAGGTAAATGAAGATGCAAATACAAGTGGAAATGACGTAACTTCAAAGGTAGTAGAAAACCAAAAGGTATCTACAGCTCAAACCATAAAAATAAAGGATATGTTAGAAATAGCTAGCCTTACACATAAGTTTATGAAAGATTCTTTTAAGAAATGTTTTGTAGCAAGAGAAAATAAACACATTCCGTATGGAACAAATGTTTTATCTTCAGTAACATCTACTACGATTCAAGGAAAATCTACAATTGAAAGATCTTATACGAATTATATTCGTTTTGGTTTAAGTTTGAGACCAAATAAAGTAGATAGAGAGATATGGCTTAAGCAAAATGCCTATCAATTAGACGCTTATATACAACGAAGTATATGGATGTATGGTGATCACTGGAAATTTAGTTGCCACTTTGATCCGACTATAGCTAAGCTAAGACTTGTTAGCCTACCTATAGAACCACATCCTATTCAAGATTGAAATATAAGTAACTACATTTCATACATGATGTACTAAAATTTCTAACTTTGTAATAACCACTAAATTGTATTTTTAGTTTTCTAACCAGTTTCAGAAATCACAATACCTTTTTGGAAATACCAATCAACCGGATAGATCCAGATGAAACCGAGCCAGAAGATGACTCACCAATTGTTTTTGGAAATCTACTTCGGTATACTGGTAACTATCTCTTTTCAGGTTTATGGAAATCCCATACCACCAATACGTTTAGTATCAGGAGGATACTGGAATATCATTAGTGGATTAACCATGTATGAAGCCACGATCCCATTAGTATATGAAAATGTCTTAGTCAAACCTCCAGTTATAGAGCCCAGTTTATGGGAAATTTCAAATTCAGAAAGAAGTCATTTATGCAATGAACATGAGGAAACCGATTCACTATTTTGTTTTATAGATGAAGCCATAGGACAGTTACAAGAAGCTTTTCTTGCACATTTGAATAAATCATCATTAGAATTTCCGACAGAGGAATATTTTGAGTATGAACCAGCTAGAAAGAAAAGAGGACTTCTACCATTTTTAGGAGACTTCCTTGGATGGTGTTGCTCAGTAGCAACAGACAAAGAAGTTCAAAGTTCTAAAGTAGAAAATCGTAAACTAAAGCAAGCAATTTTAAAGATCACCAGAAGTTTAAAACATTTTGATAGAGATATAGTCACCATTAGATATGGATTAAAAGATATGGCTAAACAGATAAACAAATCACTTGATGCAGTAGAAGGAAAATTTGAACAAATTCGATCATTAGAGAACTTTCATTTCACTGAATTAAAGAATATGTCCCAGAATTTGCAGTATAAAGGATTATTGGAACAAATGCGAATCATGTTATTTCATAAGATAGTGTTAAATCAGGTAATAGAACAGGAATATAGAGAAATTCAGAATGCATGTTTTCATAATACTTTGCCCATGACTTCTATTAGACCACCAACTTTAAGAGAGGATTTACTGAGCATAGTCGAGAAAATTTCTAAGAAAGGTTTTACATTAGCCATTTCACTGAATAAATTAAGTCAATATTATAGCTTACCCATAACGCAGTGTATTTTCTCAGACACAAATGTAGTTTTTCATGTTAAAATCCCTATAATCAGGATAGGAGAAAGAGTGTTACTAGAACGATTTCAGACAGTACCATTTAGATGGCATAATTTGACATGTATATTATTACATTCCACAAGCTACGCAGCCACTACAAGTACGAGTGTTAGAATGTTGTCAGGAACCTTCCTTTCAACATGTAATCCTCACGCAGATAAATTATGTTACTTACCCCGTTATGGACACGATGCTGTAATAGGCACCGGTTGCCCACAGAAAATAAGAGAAGGAGCTACTATAGAAGAGTTAGCAAAAGTTTGTACATTTCAATGTACTCAGGGAAATCCTATAGTTACCACTGAAATATCGCCAGACAAATATGTAATCACAAACGCTTTAGATGAAATTGAAGTAGAATGTAATGGAAACAAGCGTAAATTTCCTACTCATGGTAATCAGCCAGGAGCCAGTGAGTTAGATTTACCTTGCACATGTTCTGCTAAAATTAGTGATGATGTATTCATCCCTCAAACTTTTCCATGTTCAGATAATGCTGAAACGAACTTTCAGATATCTAGAGTTATCCCTGCCAGTTGGTCTCACATACCTACATTAAAAGTCACAGATATGAAGACGAAACAAGAAATGTTAGAGTTTAAATCATTTCAAGATTGTTTAGATAATAATTGGACACAGAAACTACCTCATATCTATATTAAACCCACAACTGAAAATCAATCAGTTACCGATAGAAAAGAATTGTTAGATGAAGTTGAAAATATGGTTACAAATATAGGAAGTGAATTAATACCTTCAGATACCACAGATAATTTAGTATTTTATCTTTGGAATGGAATAATTAGCATTCTATTACTATGGTGTATTTTTAAATTAAACCGCACAAATCGACTAGTACAAAATGTTGCTATACCTATGAGTGCTATACCAGTAAGTCAAGTAGAAGCTCATGCTTGTGAATTAACAACTATCGAAGAAATTGCTGTTTACATATGTGTAGTAATTGCATTTTTAGTCATAGTAGTTACAGTTTATTTGATATGGATGACAACTTGTAAAGAAATTCGAGAATTTAGAGATAGTGCATTTAAGAAGAGCAAATGTAAGATCAAGTCTTGATGAAACAAGAATCAAATTTCATAGTCCAAATTTTGAAGGGAGGCCTAGTTGTGTATCATTTGAAACTAGCGCTAATCCTACAATGGAACCACAATACGCTACATTAAATAGAACATCTTCATCTTGACTATCTACATTTGTACTTCTTATAAATTTTTCGTTATTGTCAGCTTTACAAATACCTAATTATATAAGTCCAGGATTGCAAATAGAAGAGTTAAGCTCTCCTATATATTATGAAACATCTTTGCCTATTATATATGAAATAACCATTTCAATACAACAACCACATGTAATTGATTGGGAAAATATTATTTCACGCGTTGGTAATCATACCTTTAACGCTGATCCTCTTACATATGGTTGGCAGTATTTTAGAATTGAAAAAGTGCATGTTAAAACACTTTTTGTAGATAGAAAAGGTTATGACATTATAAGAAGTAAAATTTATGATTCACCAGCCTTATCATGGTTAAATTTTGAAACCTTATCAGTATGTACGAATGAAAATTTGATGTTATTAATAAGTTCTTGTCAACAAAAAGTCATAAATCCAAAATTGATATCATTTGCTAAACTTCAGCAAGATTTGTTAGCTGTACAACAAAAGTTTGTAAAGACTAATCATTCTATGAGTATAGATGTTACGAATTTAGGACAATTCTATAATGGACCTTTAGCTGAATGTGTAATATCAAAAAGCAAAGTGTTGTTTGCCATAAAAGTTCCAATCATTTCAAACCAAAGACGCTTACGTAGTTTCTCAGTAAAACAAATATACTTCAGAAAACAAACAGAAATTTGTAGTGTGTATAATGAAGATATGAACATAGCATACGATGATAATTCTAAGAATTTATTAACAACTGAATGTGATCTTGTTAAAGATACTTTATGTTTCGTTCACCCGAAACATGGATTTTTGAGTAAATTTGAGAGATGTATCATAGCTACCATAACAAAGAATGTGCATGAGATGTACAATTATTGTAATATGACATGCACTAAGAATAATAATGATCTAGAGTTCTATAAATTTAATGTTTCTACGCAAGCCTTTGTTGGAAACAAAGAATATAATCGTACTTTACGCATTGTATGTAAAGATATTGAAATTAATTTTCAAGTAGAATTTCAATACGGTGTTACTTTGATCCATTTAGGTTGTTCATGTTACATTAAGTATGATGAAAGACTTCATATACGAAGTACTTTCCCTTGTATATTACCTACAGATACTACTGCAAGTATAAGTCATTTAATCCCACTGACATGGATAGACATGACTAACAAAAACATAACTATACCTTACTTATGTCATAAAGAAGAATGTCATATAAACATAAAACATACAAAATATGAAATATCTATTATGTTATGGTTAACAATATTAACTATACAAACATATTTACTCATATTTTATATAATATGGAAAGTGTATATAAACACATGTGAATGTAAGAGACCACGGTCGTATAATGGAAGGATAAGAGTACGAAGTATGAATATTTCAAGACCAGTACCTTCCGCACCTGTCATTCACTATGAATCCGACAATCCGACAGAAATTATGAAGAACCAATACAGGTAGTAAATCTAGCAGATTCAAACGAACCTGAGTATATCACTGTTGAACAAGCCAATAGGTTACATAACGTGTAATTCCTAAAGATATTACCCACTTGACAATGTAATAATATAATTCTATGTTATAAAGCTATAGAAAGTATCTATCTATATTAATATATTGTATGTATATTCCTTTATAGAGGAATGGAACATGTCACTCTATTAAGTAACTAGTGAAATTTCACAAGGACTCTGCACAGTTTATGTTACGCAGTGTAGTGCTACGATTTAGTCGTTCTAACACGAACAATTTTTCAAGGTGTTAGCTACAGACATAAGCGAATTTATAGTGAAAATGTAGTGAACTCTGAACTGTGTTGTGAAGAAAGAAAATAGTGTAAACATTATTTTTACACACAAACTTATATGAAAATAATATTACGAATATCTTACAAACTATAATCAAGCAAATTGTCAAAGGATATATCTATATATACATACTTACATATTCATGTAATCCAATATAACCAATATAATCACTTAACTACATACTAATCAACTATTATATCATATATATATGTTATCTTTCTATTATTAACAAACAATATGTTATGTTGTCATATACTTTTAAATTAAGTTTAATTACTTTAGGTTTTTTTTTGTGCAATTATGCAATTGGTAAGGTAGTGAGATGATCGTTATTTCTCGTTGAAGAGACAGAGATAACGAAATCATGAATGTTTCCGGCATAGACCCTCAAGCTCTCATACAGCTCATGCTAGCTGAAAATGATCCATATGTCAAGTGGCATATAAATAAACAAGTAAGAAACGCTAAAAATCGTAGAGAACACACATTGTTCACAGCATACACTATACAACATCCAACTTTCATATTGGACCAATTCCTTAAATATGCCTACGATAAAGCAAACATTTTCTATCGATACGGAGAAATCGAACCAATTTGTCAACCTTGTACGACAAACTTGAAAGAGTTCGTATGCTTCGCCTTGAGTAAATGTAAAAGGTTAAGAGAACAGAACCTATTATACCGACATGTTTTTAAATGTATATTCAGAGTAATAGAAGAGTATCATGAAATTCTTGTAACAAAAGAATCTAGTGTGTTTAACACTTTTACCTTGTTATGTACGGAAGAAAAACCCTTCCCTACATTGATAGCTTATTCTCATGTATCAGAAACCGAGCCTAAGCCCAGTCTGCTTAGAGCTCTTCTTACAGAAAATAGTGTAAGGATCTCATTAGATCCTTTTGATCCTTTTCATTCAAGGAAAAACATGTATGATGCTATGGAATTAGTATCACTTAGCTTTTTGGTCAGGTTACATTCCTGAATATAACTACTTTTTATGTCTAGTTTTTCTCAATGTCACTCTTTAGTATCATTTGTTATATATAATACTAATTCAAGGTTTTAAAGGTAAAACAAAGTATGTTTGTATATGTATAATCATGTTATGCCAACCTATAAGTTGGTTTGCTTATGTAAAATTTTAATCAAACTTTTTGTTCAGGTTTGATTCATAATTATTCATCTTTAAAATTATGCAGCATTTTTGTAAGCTCACAGTGAGGTTGGTTTCGCCTTTATGAATCCACTAGTTGATTTAAGTCTGTCAAAGGGACCCAATGTTATCCAATGCAATCTGCATAAGTAATGATATTAATTACCCATTTGTGGTAAAGTCTGCAAGAAACCCCAGGAACAAATATAGCAGCTATCGCAGCATAAAGCCTTGTAAATGTCACCGAAACAGATTTATTTCACCAAACGTTAATACGCAAACCCCGAGAAAATGAAACATCAGGAGATATTTCAATCTCAGGTGGAGGGTATTGTCACACCCAGAATTTTAGTCACCTATCAGAATCGAACTCAATACTTTATTCCGACTACCATATCCCTTTAACCATATCTTTCCTTTATATTTTGCATTGCCCAGCCGGCAATGGTAAGTTTTTTAAGAGGCTTAGAAGAGTTGCTTCGACAAGGAAAACACTTGCTTATCAACTTGGCATAAAGCCATAACAGGATACAAGTTTACCGCATATGTCAGAGGTCTGCCCGCTGTGGTTGGTGACTGGCATTGTTTGTCTTCCGGAGGGAAAACACACGCTGTCAAGGGTTATCCCAGCTCAGCCGCAGATAGAAAGAAAGAGCTTCCTGTTTGTTTGCAGAGTTGATAAGGTTACACCATTCATGTGCCAAACAGAATGATTGATTTCCATAATTTCCTCATCCACCTTCCAAACCCAAAAGCCAAACGTATTAACCTTTCATATATGGTAAAAGGAACTTTCCTCATTCTTTGGAAAATTGCTATTTCTTAGGATTTACCATACGTCAGAGTTCAAAGAATAATACGTCAGTCAGATGGCGTTAATAAACGACCCCACCCAGTGACAAGCCTTTTTGTAGGTGTATAAAAGCATAGGCTTTTGCCTCAAAAGTGCAGTTAAGTTCAGTTCAGCTCAGCTCAGTTCACTTCCCATCAGTCCTGTTCAGAGTCAGAGAGAAGATTGTATTCAGAGTCTTTAGTTCGAACTCAGGTTCCAAGCCTGAGTTATGAAGCCAACTTCACTAAGAGCATAGCTGCAAAGGTAATGTATGTGTTTTTGTATATTTTTATATACCAGTAGGCCTAACGAGCCCATGTAACTTTAAATGTTCATAGAGAAACTCCACAAGAAAGGAGATTCGATCAAGCAGATCAATATGTACTATTCAATCCATCACTCATGGCGAGTGAATACAGTAGAGCCTGTATAAAAACTAATATTGTAACATTTAACCAAAGAATATATGTTTATTAAGTTTATCTTTGTGTTCTCTTTTATTTATCTTGATTTCAGAAGGTAATGCATACAAGTTCCTTTCCAACCGTCATAGTTATAATAATTATAGAAATAGTGTCTAATTTCTACGGAAATGGTAATGGTGAATGCCTATTGCTTTAAATTCTTAACTCTTAGAAGTTAAGTGGTGGAACCCCCATAATTGCCCTTTTCTCTTTGTATCTTGTACTCTTCTGCCGGGAGTACAGATGAGAAAAGAGTGTACAGCCCAAGAACCTAGTTCTGTGACAGGTGAGCGCAGTGGCTGTGCGATCCCTGGTGAGCCCCGGCAAACATATGTCCCACGGACTCTGAGGGTAGCCTAGTGATAGACTTGGAAGTCTATGGTTCGAGTCAGGGTTCGTGACAGGTTCCCATTCTCTCACCATAATGGACCATACGTTTTCAATTGGATTGAGGTCTGGTGATTTTGCTGGCCATTCAAATGGCTGAATGTCAGGGTGATGTGCAAGCCATTGCTTCGTTCTTTTGGACGTACGAGGATACTGCAATTATCATGAATGAAGTTGATGATGGGCATTTCCTCCCAAGGATAAATAACGCGAACTGTCTGTAGCATATGTTCTTCAAGCACCTTAATATATTCTTCGGAATCCATCCTCGAGGATATTTATATCTCCTGCACCAGCTGCACTGATCCACGCACAAAATGCCACTGAAATTCTTCCACTTCTTCGATTGCTACGAACATATCTTGGATCATAACGAGTTCTGTCCGGTCGCCACAAATTAATTTGGCCATCTTCATCCGAACAAAACACTTTCTCGTCAGTCCAAATGACTGTTTCCCAAAAGTAATTTGTCATGGGTAGATGTTGTAAAGTGAATCCAAGACGAGCATTTACGTGTTGCGCTGTGAGTTGCACTTTCTTCGCTGGTGTTCTGTGCCGTATCCCCGCAGCTTGTAGACGCCTTCGTATTGTATCACTTGAACACTGCAGTTGTAAATGTCTGGCAACAATACTGGCTGGAGAAAATGGATGATTTGCAATGTGTTCCACAATAGCAGCATCTTGCTCTTCCGATGTCACTCTGCGGCGCCCTGTTTTTCTTCTTGTTTTCAGGCCCTCTTCTCCTTCATGTTGAAAACGCTCTATCCAATGACGAACAACATTGCGATATCGGAAACTGTGCGGCCACATTCGAACATGCCAACTATACGGCCACGAGTAGTTTCATACGTGTATGGCATCTTGACTCCATAGCTCCAATGAATGATTGCTCGTCCTGGCCAGGTTTGCGACTACCACATCGCAAGTCATTCACTTGGTCTTGAATTAAGGATTGCTAACCCTATTTTCAAAAAAATATCGTTGATATGGAAGGAAAATATCAGGGATGGTCACGACATTACGATCCAACAATTCAAAAACGGAATTTTTCATATCTTGCGAAAGTTAAGGTAAACTAATGCTACTGAATTTCTACTTACGAAATTCCATCGCCGATTCTTGTCATACGAAGTGAAATATGTATTTGTTTCGGAAAACTTACAGGTGTAAATTATCTTTCCAGTAGAGTAATCTGAGTGCTAGACCGATAATTGTCATTATTATTGTTTATACTGTATAACCAATAGCATAGTTACGTAAGTTTCAATGAATGATGTAACCCCTTATCACCTTACCAATAATCATAACCAATATTAACACTCGAATCTAACTCAATCGAATATACAGCTTGGCGAGGGGGGGCGGAAATGACAATTTTTCCATCCCATAAATAAGCTATAGCGTCCCTGGGCTAGTGTGCTGCATAATTTCTACATTTAATTTGAGAAATCATTTTAAAAGATCTATATTTTTGTTTCTCAGGTCCCAGGAGCTTAACAAAAATATCCTTTACTAGTAAATGTTAACAAACCTGAAACTTTTGGGGCCAAGTGTCCCTCTTTCAGATACCAGAGTTTGAACCCTAAAATAATAATTCTGAATTTACGAATAGTAGAGTGTTGAATGGCAGTGGGTAATTAGAGGTACTATGTGTATTATTGCTTTACGAATTCATTTTCGTTCTGAAGAAAGTTGCCATTCCGATACAGACAGAATATTTCGAAAAGTCCTTAATCATTCTGAGTCTGAGTTTTATGCACAAATAGGCAAACCGGGACGAGATCTACAATTTAAACTAGAATCCGAATCACTATGTGCCTCCACCGGGCATCGAACCGAAAACTCCTTGATTACAATGCGGCGACGATTTCCTTGCGCCATCGTGGAGGCTCTCTTAATCAGTTGGATATGCAAAAATTAGTATAAATTAATTTAAAGTGAATTTCTCATACTACATAGAATTCATTATCACCACAGTCGGGGAAAATAGTTTTAGAGAAAATTGAAAATAGAGGAATATCTATCGCTCTTCTCGTTTTACTATTTCTTATAAAATCAGAAGCATTTCACATAACTGTCACAATCTAGAGCCGCTATTGAATGCAGAAACAGCAATACTTCAGACTTTGAAATCGACACCAAGGGTGATATTTTTGTAATTTCACGTCACTGTTCTACCAGTCTCGGATAATCGCAATGATGAAGGTTGAAGATGTGATAGATGGAAGTGGGATGCAAACAATGACACATCCTCACCTTACTTCGAAGCGCGTGCGCTAACCAATTAGCCACGGGGTTGGCTTTTTTGTGTTTATCAGTTCACCAAATTAATGTATTCGTCATTCAAGATCCAGAGGTAGAAAAGCAACGTAAAATAACGAAAACAGAAAAAAATACCATTCACTTATCATCACCCAACAATTTTATGCTGACCAAATCCACACACGAACCTCTTTTGGCATTCGTTTTTGCAGAATGGCCTTGGGGATTAAACATCGCCCATTTACTGGTTCAGCTCGAGACAATCCAGGTGACCAGGTTATCGAAGCTTATCTTCAATGCTTCATACAACTTCGCTATTTGCTTCTTACAGGTTTGACATCTTAACAGAACTTCTATCGAACATCGCTCATTGAGTATATTTTACCTATCAGCTCTTAATTAACCTTCTAATTTTCAAATATATATTTTTTTTATTATTTAGCGTCGCTTTTCTTCCACTTTTGGGCAATCGCGACGACGAAGATGAGTGAAGATAAAATAAACAGAACATTCAGAAACAACACAAATGCCCAGACCGGTATTCGAACCAAGGATCCCTGACGTAAAATTGTCTAGTGATAACAACTCAGTCAATTTTCACATAAAAACTTACACTTACACACCTCTTCCTTACATATGTGTTTTGATTTACCTGCTGCACTTCTCTAATGTTGAATTCTAACCCCTCATTTCAGGTTTACCTCATTGTTATAGCTATTGCTTTGTAGTGAATGATAATCCTATTACGCCATGTGAATCTTACTCCAACAAAAACCCTGTTAGAGGATGGAAACGTTACGTGTGTAATGTTGTTAAAAGTCTGCTTTGGTTAGCTTTTTTAGTGTATTGAATGAATATTGCATTTTCATTTCGTGTTGAGGCATATTTTCGTCACCTAGATTTTGCATTTAAAATATGTAGGTCCAGTATATATTAGTCATTGGGAATTCGAGTCAATTAAAACATTTTGCGTTGTTGCGAGATTATCTATGAGGCATAATGAATAAGTAGAGAAAATGCAACAGTAGTGTAAAACTACCTATAACCAGTGCGAGAAATGATGAACCCCCCTCAGGCAGATTTGCCTACACTTAAAACAAGCTCAACATGCCTATATGAGCTTTTTGCTCAAGTGTGGAACCCTGTCTAATCCAAGATTTTTGTAAAAATGCCCTCGGGAAGTTCCTGTGAAATGATGAGCACCCTCAGATTGATTTGTCCACACTTACAAAAGGCACTTCTGTCAGATTGTTGTCCATAATCCTGTCAAAAATATGCCCCTCTTGATATTTTTTTGCCCACACCTAAAACTAATCCAAGATACACCCACACCCACACCCACACACACACACACCCACCCACATCCACACATATTTACTTCCGGTCCACTTCCGGTCCACTTCCGGTCCACTTCCGGTTTGCCTACTTCCGGTCCACTTGTGGCCTATTTCTGGTTTATTTATATTGCATCATGTTTTGCAACAAATTATTATTATTATTATTATTGTTTGAATCCTGTACCTAATAATAGCATCACAGCATAACTCTGATAGAGATAGGGACAGTGCAAAATGAAACTGAAATGCAGTGGGTGCTTGCCAGTGACAGGCCATTCCAATGCCTATTTCTCAATTTTATCAGCAAGTTTGAAAAGCTTGTATACAACAAGTACAAGAGAATTGTTGGATTGTTTGTTAATTTTTATACAGACAGGTGCCATTATTATTTAGGGTTGAAATTGTTTGACAATTATTGGTTCAACAATTGCTATGAGCATTGTTTTGAGTATAGGATGCCCATGATAGCATCTCAGAGTTTAAATTGGAGACATTATAAATATTCAAATAAAATTATTAACAAGATATCTAAATATAAGAAGATTGAATTTGTTACAACTGATAATGGGAATTTGTACAGTGGTGAAGATTTCAATCCAGAGTTTGTATCAAATTCCAACTCTATATATTTGAATGAGCTTGTCATGTATTTTATAAGGCAAAAATTTAGAGATTGCACTTATGATTGTATTGTTGAGGCACTGGGGCAGAATAATTTGCATGATATATGCAATTGTGGGAGAGTTTTGTCCAGCCTCTCAGTGTGATTTCAGGCACAGGAATTTGGCAGTTGGGAATCAATTCGCAGCAGGCAGCCCTGATTATTTCAGCAGAGACAGCAATCAAGGTAAATAAATATTTGCTGCAAGTGTAATTTAATTCTCTTCTCATCAGTGTAACACATTTCCTGTCTTATGCAGTTCCAAATCCCTGCCCCATCAGTGCTGCAGCCAGGCTCGGGTCTGTATGCAGGAAGAGGCAAGACATTTGTTTGAAATCTGTTTTGAAGCCTGTACCTAATCACAGCACAGCTCTGTCAGAGTGTAACACATTTCCTGTCTTATGCAGTTCCAAATCCCTGCATAGCAGTGCTGTAGCCAGGCTCGGGTCTGTATGTAGGAAGAGGCATAGTTGAAATCTGCTTGGGTATAATTTTTTGAAGCCTGTACCTCATCACAGCATAGCTCTGTCAGAGGATAGGGACATTGAGTATAAAATCTGTAATCAATAAGTCAGTAATCAATTCTAACAAGTTTAATTTTTAATTGGATCTTCTCATCAGTGTAACAAATTTCCTGTCTTGTTTCACATGCAGTTCCAAATCCCTGCCCCATCAGTGCTGTAGAAATATGAGCCAGGCTCAGGTCTGTATGTAGGAAGAGGCAAGACATTTGTTTGAAATCTGCTTGGGTATAATTTTCTGAAGCCTGTACCTAATCACAGCACAGCTCTGTCAGAGATAGGGATATTGAGTATAAAATCTGTAATCAATATTGTCAGTAATCAATTCTAACAAGTTTAATTCTCTTCTCATCAGTGTAACAAATTTCCTGTCTTGTTGCACATGCAAATCCCTGCTCATCAGTGCTGCAGCCAGGCTGGGTCTGTATGCAGGAAGAGGCAAGATATTTGTTTGAAATCTGCTTGGGTATAATTTTCTGAAGCCTGTACCCATCACAGCATAGCTCTGTCAGAGATAGGGACATTGAGTAATAATTAATAATTATTCATGTCAGTAATCAATTCTAACAAGTTTAATTTTTAATAAATTCTTCTCATCAGTGTAACAAATTTCCTGTCTCATGCAGTTCCAAATCCCTGCCCATCAGTGCTGTAGAAATATGAGCCAGGCTCGGGTCTGTATGTAAGAAGAGGCAAGATATTTGTTTGAAATCTGCTTGGGTATAATTTTCTGAAGCCTGTACCTAATCACAGCACAGCTCTGTCAGAGTGTAACAAATTTCCTGTCTTGTTTCACATGCAGTTCCAAATCCCTGCCCAGCAGTGCTGCAGCCAGGCTCGGGTCTGTATGCAGGAACAGGCATGATATTTGTGAAATCTGCTTGGGTATAATTTTCTGAAGCCTGTACCCATCACAGCACAGCTCTGTCAGAGATAGGGACATTGAATAATATCTGTAATCAATAATTAATATTTATTCTTGTCAATAATCAATTCTAACAAATTTAATTTTTAATAAGCTCTTCTCCTGTCTTGTTTCACATGCAATTCCAAATCCCTGCCCATCAATGCTGTAGAAATATCTTCCAGGCTCGGATCTGTGTGTAAGAACAGGCAAGATATCTGCTTGGGCATAATTTTTTGAAGCCTGTACCCATCACAACATAGCTCTGTCAGAAATAGGGACATTGAGTATGTATTATTACTGCACCTGCCCCATCTAACATGTTGCTGTATTTCTTCAATACATTAATCATAATCAATAAAATATTCAGAACAAACCTCTATAAGATATGACAACCTGCAATAATTTGGATGTATGAGATGTTTTATTTTCTCTATTTTTCAGGCTCTTTTATTACAATCTTGTTTGTCTCTCCAACATTGCCATCACTATAATTCCACATGTTCTATGCTAACAACTTCAAACCTGAAAACATATCTGTAATCAATAATTAATAATTATTCTTGTCAATAATCAATTCTAATATTTAATTTTTAATAGGTTCTTCTCATCAATGTCCTGTCTTGTTTCACATGCAATTCCAAATCCCTGCCCATCAGTGCTGCAACCAATTTGTAATTGAAATCTGCTTGGGTATAATTTTTTGAAACCTGTACCTCATCACAACATAGCTCTGTCAGAAATAGGGACATTGAATATAAAATTATTACTGCACTATATTTTAAAACCTGCCCCATCTAACATTGCTGTGTTTCTTCATAATCAATAAAATATTCAGAACAAACCTCTATAAGATATGACAACCTGCAACAATCTGGATGTATGAGATGTTTTATTTTCTATATTTTTCAGGCTCTCTTGTTACAATCTTATTTCTCTCTTCAACATTGCCATCACTATAATAATATCTGCCACATGTTCTATGTTAACAACTTCATAATCGATGCAAAAAAAATAAACCTGAAAACATATCTGTAATCTAATCAATTCTAACATTTAATTTTCAATAGGCTCTTCTCCTGTCTTATTTTACATACAGTTCCATCCCTGCTCATCAGTGCTGTAGAAATATCAGCCAGGCTCGGGGGTCTGTGTGTAGGAACAGGCAAGATATTTGTTTTGAAATCTGCTTGGGTATAATTTTCTGAAACCTGTACCTAATAACAGAATCACAGCATAACTCTGTCAGAAATAAGAACATTGAATAATATCTGTAATCAACAATTAATAATTATTCCTGTCAATAATCAATTCTAACAAATTTAATTTTTAATAAGCTCTTCCTGTCTTATTTTACATACAATTCCAAATGCCCATCAGTGCTGTAGAAATATCAGCCAGGCTCGGGTCTGTGTGCAGGAAGAGGCAAGATATTTGTTTGAAATCAGCTTGGGTATAATTTTTTGAAACCTGTACCTCATCACAACATTGCTCTATCAGAGGATAGGGACATTGTATTATTACTGCAAAACCTACCCCATCTAACATGTTGCTGTGCTTCTTCATAAATCAATAAAATATTCAGAACAAACCTCTATAAAATATGACAACCTGCAACAATCTGGATGTATGAGATGTGTGATGCACGGCTGCGGCTGTAGCTCGGTAGACGCGCCGGTAGAGCATGGATACTAAGCGAAAAGTCGCTGGAGTTGAAATAAATTTTGAGATGCTCGTCTACCTCACCAAGTCGCCAGCCAATGCCCACGAGCTCTGCATTAGAAGAGGGTGATGCTTTGGAGAAAAGCAAATAGTTGACTTTATACATATATTATATAGACACACGAAAATACTCTACAGATCCTATTACACAAGATATATATACAAACATAAAGCAACCATCTACGTTGGCCAACGTACCCCAACACATTCCCCCCTGGGCCCAAAATAGTGTTGTGCGCTATCACTCACAAATCACTGTTGTGGGGATGGTGGCCACAATCCTACCTTGGTCCGGCCGATGTATCTACGTCGTCCTCCGTCCAGCGCTGGTCCGTGTGCAGGGTCACGGTGTCACGGTGGGGGTCCTCGGGTCGAGTCCCGACAGCATGGGGAAGGAAGCTCGGGCAACGACACTACGACTGCGGTCAGTGCGCGAGGTTACACTTCCGTACGGTGTCACAGTCCACGGGCACTCGAACACATACGTGACCGACAGTTCAAACGTACTTCTTTATATCACCAAGTGATATCACCCGGAACTACTTGAGTATAACTTAACGGTAGTACATTAAGTGTCTAGAAACTCCCTTCTCTATCTCACCGCGGTTCTAAGTCAACTGTCTCCCCTCTCTCAAAAATTGTCCTCCTCCGGCCCCCTTCGATTCCAGGGTTGCCACATATTTTGGCGTCATCCCCTCCTTAGGAATGACCACCGAATCGAAATGGGAACCAATAGACACACTTGGACCCGTGGTACTGCTGAAAGCGGCCCTGGGGCTGTTGCTCGTCGGGGCCCCAAAGATGTCCTTACCGTCCGGTGCTGCCGTCTAGGGACTCCTCCACGCAAACACGCACACACCGATGAACAAAATCTTCATCCCCACTATTCCATTTGCATGTCTTGTGCAATTATTTATTAAATATCACCCCCAAATGCACTGTCTCATTGAACATAAATGTTCCCCCTTTATCAATAAAATAACATACACAACTTCCATACAATATCAAAGACCCCCCCCTTTAATAGTAAATACATGGTTCGCATAGACAAGCTGAACTACCCCTAAACACAATATCAATATTTTTACACTGAACTTATGCCGATTGTGATTGAAGGAACGTTTTCAACACGGAATATGAAGTATAATTTAGATATGTGGATGGTGAATTTCTAAGGGGGTTTGCGATCGCTGCTGCGGGCAAGCGAAACGTGGTTGGCAAGACTGGCATGGCACCTTTCGGCAGAAAAAACAGACCCCTCCTTGGACGCAAGTGCGGAAAGCAATGAATCAAGGCTTCCCTATTCATTTCTGGACAGGAGAAGCGGCAAAACGATGCCCACCGGCGCTTAGGTTCGAGGAGAGATCAGGCGTCAATCCTACGTTGCGACATGTCGTCAGTAACGAAGGACTTAGCCTCCTTTTTTAATACAAAAAACAGAATTTGGTTGAAGACCGGGAGAGGCTAGCGCATGATTGGGGGTGGAATAACGGTGCATGCCGATATTTAGGAAGAATTCCCCCGTACCCGTGAAATTGGGAGAAGTGGATTTCGCAATAAAAAGTATTCCTGTCGCCGAACAAGGGTGCCGAAGAACGCATTCCTCAACCGGCAGAGAGAACGAGCAACGAGGCAGGCCAATGTAAAATATACCTATACACACACACGTAAAATTTATATTTATATATTGCAGAAAAAAGCTGTACATTACATATCCCCCCTTCGTTTTTTCACAGTGTGTGGGTCAACACCACTGGGAGAAAACGACATATTTTCGGAGGTAGTAGCCCCATCTTACTCCTGACAATTACACAATAACAAAATTATCAATCAAATATATGAAAAGCACAAATAAGTATCAAAATTACATTCCATAAACAAAATAACACATTAGCCAAAGTACAATTACACATACAGGAATTAGATTACAATAGAAAACACAATACAAATGAACGATTCAAAAGTAAACAAACTGGTGGTTACTTGACGGGAATCCTCCCTTTCCTTGTTTTGATAGGACCAACCGGTCTGCCAGACAAAACCTTCCAGCTGCTTTGACGTCATGGGGATCCCTTCGCTTTCCAGGTCAGGAATGGTCGTCCCCAGACACACACACCCTCCTCCCCGATGTCCTCTCACACCGCGTCGACGGGGTTTTTTTTTTCGGAGGTTCTTCTTGGGTCTTTATGGACTCTGGAAAGCGCATACCTGGCGGGTGTTTACAACTCCGCTTGCAGCTCCGGGTTCAACTCCCGTTGTTTGGTATGGACGAAGATTCGACGCATTGTGGACCCCTGCATCCTTGTCCTTCATGCAATCACGCAATAAATATGCGTTTGGATACACCTCCTTCTTCACTTCGAATGGGCCCTCATAGAGGTGTACAAACTTCCGGAATATCCCTTTGTCCACGTTGGAACTTGCATGAGTCCTCTTGAGAACTAGGTCTCCAGGTTTGAAGCATGTGGACTTCCTTTTGTCCCTCTGTTTTTTCCTTGCATCGGCCGCCATCTTCAATTTCTCCCTCGCCTTGCAGAGCTTATATTCGTAATTTGGAGCGTCGTTGAGCTCTGGTAGTTTGAACAGGCGCTTTAGTTCACTGTCCGGCTTCCTGTTCATGAAGAGTTCGTACGGACTAAATCCCGTGGAGGAATGAACACTAAGGTTCATGCATTTGGCGATATCCTCAACGTAATTAGGCCATTCGTTGTGCTTCACTTTGATGCACGCGCGGAACAGCCTTCCCAGTTCTTTCATGCACCTCTCCACTGGGTTCGACGCCGGGTGCTTGCTGCTGATGAAGCGGGCTTCTATCCCACGCTCGGTGAGCTCTTCACGCCACTTCTTGGCCGAAAATTGTGTACCCTTATCTGACAAGAATGTCTTCACTCCCGGACATATGACTAAATAATTATTTAAGACCTTGTTCAGAACGGTTCGTGTTGTCGCTTTCTTCAAAGGGTAAATTACCACAAACTTGCTGAAAACACAACAAAGCACCAAACAGTATTGGAGGCCATATTTTGCTCTTACGAGAGGTCCGTAAAGGTCCACACTCACAATTTCACCCACTTGATTGGCCAAAACGGGCTGCATAGGCCCTTTAATTTCTGCATGTGGCGCTTTAGTGCGAAGGCAAAGGTCACAGCTGTTAACGAACCTCTTTATGTCGGATCTCATCTTCCTCCAGGTGAAATATTCTGACACGGCTGCGTACGTCTTTTGCTGGCCAAAATGCCCTCTTCCGTGGTAAAACTCAATTATCTGCGTACCAACGTCTTTTGGAACGCAGATCTTGTATAAGCCATTCTCCTTTTTACATAAAATATCCCCTTTCAGCTCGTAACGAGACATTGCGTCACTGACACGTCCCCCATTCGAATCTGCAATTTGTCTTGCAACCTCACCCAGAATCGGGTCCTCCCTTTGTAACCGTGGTAGCTCATTCATGCAGCGCACTAGAGCTACGGGCGGGCGAAAATGAATAGCCGTCGCCACAAGCTCGAAAGGTTCCTTGGTTGCAGTGTTGCCTTCTGTGTTACTTGCAAACGGGTACCTGCTATAGTAATCTGCCATGTTCAGTTCTCCACGCACATACTCAACTCGAAAGTCGAACGATTGAAGAAATATCACCCATCTGCAGATTCGTGGGTTGGTCAATTTTGCAGTGAACAGGAACTTAAGTGCCAGATGGTCTGTTCTAACCACAAAATGCCTTCCGGCTAAATAAACTAAGTTCTTCTGCATTCCGAACAGAATTGCTGCCAATTCTTTCTCAGTGATGGAATAACTGCGTTCGGCAGGATTTAATGTGCGGCTGTGACAAGTAATTAACCTCGGATTGCTGTCCTCGTCGACTTGATATAGTATTGAACTTATGGCATGTTGACTCGCATCCGTCTCCAAGTAAAATGTTTTCCCCGGAATCGGGTGTCTCAACACGACATCGCACTGAAACGTTCTTTGAATGTCTCTGAACGCTTCTTCGTGTCTCTCCTCCCATTTAAAAGGAACGCCCTTCTTGAGCAACTCAAGTAGAGGTGCTATCCTCTCTGCGTGTTTTATTTGGAACACCCTGTAGAATCCAATGTAGCCTAGAAACGCTCTCAGTTGCTTCGCGTTGGTAGGTCTCGGGAAGTTCTTCAGTGGCTCCAACTTCTGTGGATCCATCTTGATGCCTTGCTGGGTCACTCTGCAGCCCAACAGAGATACCTCCTCACGCGCGAAATTACACTTCTTTAATCGGAGTGTCAACCCCGCATTCTTGAGTCTCCTGAAAACAGTACTCAGATGCTCCAAGTGATCTTCCCACGTAGAGCTGCCCATCGCCACGTCGTCGACGAAAACCGCGCAGAACGATTCCGTTCCTTCGGTCAAAACACGTTCCAAACACCTAATCGCACTCGCCAACGCTGTTTTAATGCCAAAACACAAACGTCGAAACACGTAGGTAACTCCGTTGTGAATGAATCCCAAGTACTTCTGGTCTTCTCTTTTAATTGGAATTTGCAGGAAAAATGACGTTGTGTCCAAACAGGTTATGAACCTCTTCCCTTCCAATTGTTGCAGCACTTCAAGTATCGGCGGCGGTTTGTCAAACTGGGGTTTTATACGCATGTTCGCTGAACGAGAATCGTAGCACAGGCGTAACTCTTTTCCATCCTTCTTTCGCACGCATGTCAAGGGGCTCACGTATGACGTGCTCTGCTTTCTTATCACTCCCCATTCTAACCATTGTTTAATCTGCTTGTGCACTTGAGATCTGTAAGCATACGGTACTAGATACACTTTCTGCGAATACGGGCGGTCATCTTCTATTTCCAAAGCATGCTCGTAACCCTTCACTAATTCGGGCTTTTCATCAAATAACTCTCTGTACTGTAAGAGCAAATCTATCAATTGCCCCTTTTGTTCATGTGTTAACCCAGGCGCATCTCCAACACGGTCACGAATTTCCTTCTCCGTAGCCTTTGTGCACTCCCCTGACCGTAACGTGTGAAGATCTCTCTCTCCGCGCTCACCAGGTGACGTCACCGTTATCTGCCTCCCCCCTTGGGAACCAGCGATATAAGCTATAATATCCTCTTGACCTCTTTGTTCAATATCACGCAAGATCCCATCGTCGCTGTTACCATCACATTGTAAATCCTCTTTATTCCCTGATATCGGGATGATATCTCCCGCGTTATTTGCACAGTGACATATAGGCTCCGTACATTCATTCTCAACAATTATATGCTGTATTTGAGTGGATTCCGTTGCATCCTCTCCTGCTAGAAACTTCATTTCCCTGTACCCCTTCTCGGTTTTTAAGCTTAACGTGTGATCCTCATAATTTAGCAACACCTGATTCTCTTCCATGAAATCACTGCCTAAAAGGAATGGTTTAACCAGATTTCGAATAACCAAACAGCTGACATGCACGTTTACTTGATCGAATTTGACGCTTAAATATGCCTGAGTGATAATTTTCGCCGCTTTTGTGCCAAAAGCCGAAACAATCTTGAGTCCTCCTACATTTAAACAAGGCAAGTTGGGATTCGCTGCGAGTAATTTCAACCATAGCTCCTCGCTAATGCATGATACACCACTATCCACCAAGGCGTCTATTTTCTCACCCTCGATCTTAACCGAAACGATAGGTGTCACATTCATTTTCCCTTTCACTTCATTCGTTGGTTCTTGCAGCATTTTATCAAAAATAGAACAAACTTGCTCTTCTGCCCCTTGCATTTCATTTAAATAGCTCGCTTCAATTTGCTTTACTTCGGTTTCGCAGGTATCTGCATAACCGTGCTCGTGAGAATCCCTCAAGAAAGTATCATCTTCGATGTCATTAACGACGTCATTTATCTGTAACACATCAACAGCATGCGTGGTCATGTCAGGCGTCCCTCCTAGGCTCTCGTTGGGAACGGGTACACCGGCTTGAAGTCAGGCATTCAGAGGTCCTCGGTTCGAACCCTCGGAACCTGTACTTGTAACAACAGCGTTGACAAAAGGTCCTTCGTTTCTCTCTTCTCTGTCATTCATTTCATAGTTGCGCCCGGACTGGTACCTGAGTGGAGAATCCCTGCTGTTTCTTCGTCCATCTTGTCCCCTCGAAATTGTCTACCGAAACCTGGCGGACGGCGATTGTTGCGATTGTCCCTGGATTCCTGGAAACTTCTCTCCCCCCTGCCGTTCCTGGGTCTGTAGGGCTCGCGGTCGTTCCTCGCGACGTCCATCGAATTCACCAGCTGCCTGCGGTTTACGTCCCTGTTTTGCGCAACCTGGGACGTCGACAGTGTTTCCTGAAGGTCGCGGAGTAGTGTTGACAGCTGATTGCTTGTTGTCACAGTGAGGCCGACGAAAGATCGCCTGATATATGCAGGGAATTGTTTCATTACCGTTTGAACCAAAACCGGTTCAGGAAGTGGTTCTCTTAGAACCGCGTTTCGCTGCAGAATATCCATGAAGTATTCGTTTAGCGTCCGCTTTTCACCCGTGATGTACCGACTGGTAAAAATATCTGCCTTTAATTTAATTAGCTTCTCGTCGCTCATGAACTCAGCCAAGAACTCATTACGAAACGCTTCAAAGCTCCTGAACTTCCCTCGGTTGACATTATACCATGTCAAAGCGGTCTTACCCAAAGCCAAACCCGCTACTTGAACTCTCTGTCCATCGGGAATCTGCGCCAACTGCATGTACGTGTCCAGATCGTGCAGAAAAGTGCTCGCTTTCAGCTCGTTTTCCGTGCCTTTAAAGGCCGGAAGTCGCAGGTCACGGTGCAAATACACGTTGCTGCTTCCCCCGTTGCCACCTGAACAGGTAGGTGACGGACAACGCGCTTCGTCGCTCGAACGGTCATTGCTGCTCTCCACCCCGTTTATGCGGCGAGAAACGTCGGTCACTACGCCACTGACGTGACTCCTCAAGGCCTGCATCTCCTCGTGCATTTCGTCTCGAAGATGGTTATGCTGCTCGCCCACAAGCTGCTTTACGTCTCGAACGACAGTCTGTCGGATTTCGGTTACGTTTCTGCGCAATTCCGCGATATTATTCTGTGACGTCACGGTTTCTTGTGTGCACGTATCCAAGCCTTGTTTTAAGGTTTCGACATCCTCCCCCAAAAGATTAGCTCTCTCCTCTATGGCATCTGTTCGCTCTGAGACCTCTGCCACCATGTTTCTCGTCTCAGCTTTCGATTCTCTGACTTCTCGCATCTCCTCACATACTTGTAGTTTAAATTCAGCATGTGACTTGTCTAAACGTTCGATATTGCTACGCAAATCGTTCCTTAGTTCTTCTTGCCCTTGCTTTAACGTTTTCACGTCTTCACTAAGACCACCTATCATCTGCGTTAGCTCTCTAAACATAGACATAATCTGCACATTACTAATTTCTACTGCCTCCCGTGCGTTCTCGGTTTCGGCTACAGGAATACCGCCCCCGTTATTACCAATATCTACCGGATCCATGATGTTCTCGGGTGAAACAAAACTACTAACCCTTGATAACTTGCGCGTTTGTTCCCTTGTCCGCACCATATCACGATCGCAAAAAAGGAAAAAGTATAAAAGATCAACTGAAGCACGGTTTTAAATAGCCAAAATAGGGTAAACTATCGCGATAATCTAATAATATAAAACGAAAAAAATGTAGCAAAACGGAAAACAAAATTTGGAAAAGTTATAGCGGATCTGTAATCACGCACACTCCTTCAATCACGTTTCTTCCAATGCATCTCCTTCTAGTCATTAATCTTACTTTTTTTTTTATTCTTATCAGAACAATTCACAAATAAATTATATTTTATATCTTATTTTCTTTACTTCTTTATATATATTTACATGGCAGAGCTATTATTATTATGTATTATTATTAATATTATTTTTTTTCAGAACAATTAATCAAATTTCTCACACTTTTTTTTTCTTTTACAAATCACTCAAAAGATCGTAGGTTCTTGACATGTTGCAATAACAATGCCCCTTAGGTGGCGACACGTTGTGATGCACGGCTGCGGCTGTAGCTCGGTAGACGCGCCGGTAGAGCATGGATACTAAGCGAAAAGTCGCTGGAGTTGAAATAAATTTTGAGATGCTCGTCTACCTCACCAAGTCGCCAGCCAATGCCCACGAGCTCTGCATTAGAAGAGGGTGATGCATTGGAGAAAAGCAAATAGTCGACTTTATACATATATTATATAGACACACGAAAATACTCTACAGATCCTATTACACAAGATATATATACAAACATAAAGCAACCATCTACGTTGGCCAACGTACCCCAACACATTCCCCCCTGGGCCCAAAATAGTGTTGCGCGCTATCACTCACAAATCACTGTTGTGGGGATGGTGGCCACAATCCTACCTTGGTCCGGCCGATGTATCTACGTCGTCCTCCGTCCAGCGCTGGTCCGTGTGCAGGGTCACGGTGTCACGGTGGGGGTCCTCGGGTCGAGTCCCGACAGCATGGGGAAGGAAGCTCGGGCAACGACACTACGACTGTGGTCAGTGCGCGAGGTTACACTTCCGTACGGTGTCACAGTCCACGGGCACTCGAACACATACGTGACCGACAGTTCAAACGTACTTCTTTATATCACCAAGTGATATCACCCGGAACTACTTGAGTATAACTTAACGGTAGTACATTAAGTGTCTAGAAACTCCCTTCTCTATCTCACCGCGGTTCTAAGTCAACTGTCTCCTCTCTCTCAAAAATTGTCCTCCTCCGGCCCCCTTCGATTCCAGGGTTGCCACATATTTTGGCGTCATCCCCTCCTTAGGAATGACCACCGAATCGAAATGGGAACCAATAGACACACTTGGACCCGTGGTACTGCTGAAAGCGGCCCTGGGGCTGTTGCTCGTCGGGGCCCCAAAGATGTCCTTACCGTCCGGTGCTGCCGTCTAGGGACTCCTCCACGCAAACACGCACACACCGATGAACAAAATCTTCATCCCCACTATTCCATTTGCATGTCTTGTGCAATTATTAATTAAATATCACCCCCAAATGCACTGTCTCATTGAACATAAATGTTCCCCCTTTATCAATAAAATAACATACACAACTTCCATACAATATCAAAGAACCCCCCCCTTTAATAGTAAATACATGGTTCGCATAGACAAGCTGAACTACCCCTAAACACAATATCAATATTTTTACACTGAACTTATGCCGATTGTGATTGAAGGAACGTTTTCAACACGGAATATGAAGTATAATTTAGATATGTGGATGGTGAATTTCTAAGGGGGTTTGCGATCGCTGCTGCGGGCAAGCGAAACGTGGTTGGCAACACTGGCATGGCACCTTTCGGCAGAAAAAACAGACCCCTCCTTGGACGCAAGTGCGGAAAGCAATGAATCAAGGCTTCCCTATTCATTTCTGGACAGGAGAAGCCGCAAAACGATGCCCACCGGCGCTTAGGTTCGAGGAGAGATCAGGCGTCAGTCCTACGTTGCGACATGTCGTCAGTAACGAAGGACTTAGCCTCCTTTTTTAATACAAAAAACAGAATTTGGTTGAAGACCGGGGGAGGCTAGCGCATGATTGGGGGTGGAATAACGGTGCATGCCGATATTTAGGAAGAATTCCCCCCGTACCCGTGAAATTGGGAGAAGTGGATTTCGCAATAAAAAGTATTCCTGTCGCCGAACAAGGGTGCCGAAGAACGCATTCCTCAACCGGCAGAGAGAACGAGCAACGAGGCAGGCCAAAGTAAAATATACCTATACACACACACGTAAAATTTATATTTATGTATTGCAGAAAAAAGCTGTACATTACAGATGTTTTATTGAATTTTATGTTTCTATATTTTTCAGGCTCTCTTGTTACAATCTTGTTTCTCTCTGAAACATTGCCATCACTATTCAAACCTGAAAACATATCTGTAATCAATATTGTCAGTACTCAATTCAAATAAAACAAATTTCCTGTCTTGTTTCACATGCACATGTTCCAAATCCCTGCTGATCAGTGCTGCAGCCAGGCTCGGGTCTGTATGTAGGAAGAGGCAAGATATTTGTTTGAAATCTGCTTGGGTATAATTTTTTGAAGCCTGTACCTCATCACAGCATTGCTCTGTCAGAAATAAGGACATTGAATAATCAACAATTAATAATTATTCTTGTCAGTAATCAATTCTAACAAATTTAATTCTTCTCATCAGTGTAACAAATTTCCTGTCTTATGCAATTCCAAATCCCTGCCCATCAGTGCTCAGCCAGGCTCGGGTCTATATGTAAGAAGAGGCAAAATATCTGCTTGGGTATAATTTTCTGAAACCTGTACCTCATCACAGCACAGCTCTGTCAGAAATAGGGACATCTGTCTTGTTTTATATGCAATTCCAAATCCCTGCCCATCCGTGCTGTAGAAATATCAGAACTATGCTGTGATGCTGTTATTAAGTACAGGCTTCAAAAATTATACCCAAGCAAATATCTTACCTGTTCCTGCATACAGACCAGAGCCTGGCTGATTAGAAATAGGGACATTGTATTATTACTGCAAAACCTGTCCCATCTAACATGTTGCATGTGTTTCAATCTGGATGTATGAAATGTTTTATTGTTCTGTATTTTTCAGGCTCTCTTGTTACAATCTTGTTTCTCTCTGCAACATTGCCCTGCCACATGTTCTATGATTATATGCTCTAACAACTTCATATGAAAACATATCTATAATCAAGTAATCAATTCTAGCAAATTTAGTTCTAAATAGGCTCTTCTCATGCAAATCCAATTTTTAAAAATTGCATGTTGAATTTTTACATATGTTATGTCTGGAAATGCAAGTGATACCGTAACGTACTCTGAGTACGTGGGATCGAACCAAGAACCTTCACCATTGAGGGGGGTGATGTAGCTCGCTTAATCATTCATCCTCCTCATTTGAGCACTCGCCCTTCAAGGTAAGCCTAATGGTAATGGGCGAGAGGTACTAACTACACACTTGGAAATGGCAAAACACAAGCTTTCGGATTTATACCTTCAAGTCTAGATCAACATGGTTGGAAGTAACAATACCTGTCTGTCTCTGATGATACAATTCCCCGCTGATAACTGTTCATATCGAAACGTGTTCGATCGCTCAATCTCCTCAGTTCCTTCTTGTTCGGCGATTCCAGGCAAAAGACCCCACACCACACGTTGCTCTCTGTTTTGTTCTCTTTCCTCCTTCCCTGGTCGTTGCCCTGAAATACCAGCTGATCAGCACCTTAACTCCAATAGACCAGGAAGGATTTGTAAATTACTGTTGTGACATTCTTTGAATGCCTGAGATAGCAACGGCTGGCGACAGGGGTTATGAATTCAGGCTAGCTATAAATCTCAATTTAGAAGAGATTGATACGATTACCCCCTCTGGAAAAAATTTCCAGAATTGAAATTTATATTTAAGGTATCCATGTTGATCTATCCTTTCTTCCTTTCGCAGCGAAAACAACGTTGAAACGTTTCGGAGATACAAAATCTTATGTTTCTTGAAAACATATAAGTACAGTAGTCATGTTTAAATTTGTACAAGCAATAAATAGACAGGTTGTAAGCAGTATCACTTGCATTTCCAGACATAACATATGTAAAAATTTAACATGCAATTTTTAAAAATTGGATTTGCATGAGAAGAGCCTATTAAGAATTAAATTTGTTAGAATTGATTACTTGATTATAGATATGTTTTCATATGAAGTTGTTAGAGCATATAATCATAGAACATGTGGCAGGGCAATGTTGCAGAGAGAAACAAGATTGTAACAAGAGAGCCTGAAAAATACAGAACAATAAAACATTTCATACATCCAGATTGAAACACAGCAACATGTTAGATGAGACAGGTTTTGCAGTAATAATACAATGTCCCTATTTCTGATCAGCCAGGCTCTGGTCTGTATGCAGGAACAGGTAAGATATTTGCTTGGGTATAATTTTTGAAGCCTGTACTTAATAACAGCATCACAGCATAGCTCTGATATTTCTACAGCACGGATGGGCAGGGATTTGGAATTGCATATAAAACAAGACAGATGTCCCTATTTCTGACAGAGCTGTGCTGTGATGAGGTACAGGTTTCAGAAAATTATACCCAAGCAGATATTTTGCCTCTTCTTACATATAGACCCGAGCCTGGCTGAGCACTGATGGGCAGGGATTTGGAACTGCATAAGACAGGAAATTTGTTACACTGATGAGAAGAATTAAATTTGTTAGAATTGATTACTGACAAGAATAATTATTAATTGTTGATTATTCAATGTCCTTATTTCTGACAGAGCAATGCTGTGATAAGGTACAGGCTTCAAAAAATTATACCCAAGCAGATTTCAAACAAATAGGAATGACCACCGAATCGAAATGGGAACCAATAGACACACTTGGACCCGTGGTACTGCTGAAAGCGGCCCTGGGGCTGTTGCTCGTCGGGGCCCCAAAGATGTCCTTACCGTCCGGTGCTGCCGTCTAGGGACTCCTCCACGCAAACACGCACACACCGATGAACAAAATCTTCATCCCTACTATTCCATTTGCATGTCTTGTGCAATTATTAATTAAATATCACCCCCAAATGCACTGTCTCATTGAACATAAATGTTCCCCCTTTATCAATAAAATAACATACACAACTTCCATACAATATCAAAGACCCCCCCCCTTTAATAGTAAATACATGGTTCGCATAGACAAGCTGAACTACCCCTAAACACAATATCAATATTTTTACACTGAACTTATGCCGATTGTGATTGAAGGAACGTTTTCAACACGGAATATGAAGTATAATTTAAATATGTGGATGGTGAATTTCTAAGGGTTTGCGATCGCTGCTGCGGGCAAGCGAAACGTGGTTGGCAACACTGGCATGGCACCTTTCGGCAGAAAAAACAGACCCCTCCTTGGACGCAAGTGCGGAAAGCAATGAATCAAGGCTTCCCTATTCATTTCTGGACAGGAGAAGCCGCAAAACGATGCCCACCGGCGCTTAGGTTCGAGGAGAGATCAGGCGTCAGTCCTACGTTACCCCCTCTGGAAAAAATTTCCAGAATTGAAATTTATATTTAAGGTATCCATGTTGATCTATCCTTTCTTCCTTTCGCAGCGAAAACAACGTTGAAACGTTTCGGAGATACAAAATCTTATGTTTCTTGAAAACATATAAGTACAGTAGTCATGTTTAAATTTGTACAAGCAATAAATAGACAGGTTGTAAGCAGTATCACTTGCATTTCCAGACATAACATATGTAAAAATTTAACATGCAATTTTTAAAAATTGGATTTGCATGAGAAGAGCCTATTAAGAATTAAATTTGTTAGAATTGATTACTTGATTATAGATATGTTTTCATATGAAGTTGTTAGAGCATATAATCATAGAACATGTGGCAGGGCAATGTTGCAGAGAGAAACAAGATTGTAACAAGAGAGCCTGAAAAATACAGAACAATAAAACATTTCATACATCCAGATTGAAACACAGCAACATGTTAGATGAGACAGGTTTTGCAGTAATAATACAATGTCCCTATTTCTGATCAGCCAGGCTCTGGTCTGTGCTGTGATGAGGTACAGGCTTCAAAAAATTATACCCAAGCAGATTTCAAACAAATATCTTGCCTCTACCTACATACAGACCCGAGCCTGGCTGCAGCACTGATCAGCAGGGATTTGGAACATGTGCATGTGAAACAAGACAGGAAATTTGTTTTATTAGAATTGATTACTGACAATATTGATTACAGATATGTTTTCAGGTTTGAATAGTGATGGCAATGTTTCAGAGAGAAACAAGATTGTAACAAGAGAGCCTGAAAAATATAGAAACATAAAATTCAATAAAACATCTCATACATCCAGATTGTTGCAGGTTGTCATATTTTATAGAGGTTTGTTCTGAATATTTTATTGATTTATGAAGAAGCACAGCAACATGTTAGATGGGGTAGGTTTTGCAGTAATAATACAATGTCCCTATCCTCTGATAGAGCAATGTTGTGATGAGGTACAGGTTTCAAAAAATTATACCCAAGCTGATTTCAAACAAATATCTTGCCTCTTCCTGCACACAGACCCGAGCCTGGCTGATATTTCTACAGCACTGATGGGCATTTGGAATTGTATGTAAAGTAAGACAGGAAGAGCTTATTAAAAATTAAATTTGTTAGAATTGATTATTGACAGGAATAATTATTAATTGTTGATTACAGATATTATTCAATGTTCTTATTTCTGACAGAGATATGCTGTGATTCTGTTATTAGGTACAGGTTTCAGAAAATTATACCCAAGCAGATTTCAAAACAAATATCTTGCCTGTTCCTACACACAGACCCCCGAGCCTGGCTGATATTTCTACAGCACTGATGAGCAGGGATGGAACTGTATGTAAAATAAGACAGGAGAAGAGCCTATTGAAAATTAAATGTTAGAATTGATTAGATTACAGATATGTTTTCAGGTTTATTTTTTTTGCATCGATTATGAAGTTGTTAACATAGAACATGTGGCAGATATTATTATAGTGATGGCAATGTTGAAGAGAGAAATAAGATTGTAACAAGAGAGCCTGAAAAATATAGAAAATAAAACATCTCATACATCCAGATTGTTGCAGGTTGTCATATCTTATAGAGGTTTGTTCTGAATATTTTATTGATTATGAAGAAACACAGCAATGTTAGATGGGGCAGGTTTTAAAATATAGTGCAGTAATAATTTTATATTCAATGTCCCTATTTCTGACAGAGCTATGTTGTGATGAGGTACAGGTTTCAAAAAATTATACCCAAGCAGATTTCAATTACAAATTGGTTGCAGCACTGATGGGCAGGGATTTGGAATTGCATGTGAAACAAGACAGGACATTGATGAGAAGAACCTATTAAAAATTAAATATTAGAATTGATTATTGACAAGAATAATTATTAATTATTGATTACAGATATGTTTTCAGGTTTGAAGTTGTTAGCATAGAACATGTGGAATTATAGTGATGGCAATGTTGGAGAGACAAACAAGATTGTAATAAAAGAGCCTGAAAAATAGAGAAAATAAAACATCTCATACATCCAAATTATTGCAGGTTGTCATATCTTATAGAGGTTTGTTCTGAATATTTTATTGATTATGATTAATGTATTGAAGAAATACAGCAACATGTTAGATGGGGCAGGTGCAGTAATAATACATACTCAATGTCCCTATTTCTGACAGAGCTATGCTGTGATGGGTACAGGCTTCAAAAAATTATGCCCAAGCAGATATCTTGCCTGTTCTTACACACAGATCCGAGCCTGGAAGATATTTCTACAGCAATGATGGGCAGGGATTTGGAATTGCATGTGAAACAAGACAGGAGAAGAGCTTATTAAAAATTAAATTTGTTAGAATTGATTATTGACAAGAATAATTATTAATTATTGATTACAGATATTATTCAATGTCTCTATCTCTGACAGAGCTGTGCTGTGCTGGGTACAGGCTTCAGAAAATTATACCCAAGCAGATTTCACAAATATCATGCCTGTTCCTGCATACAGACCCAAGCCTGGCTGCAGCACTGCTGGGCAGGGATTTGGAACTGCATGTGAAACAAGACAGGAAATTTGTTACACTCTGACAGAGCTGTGCTGTGATTAGGTACAGGCTTCAGAAAATTATACCCAAGCAGATTTCAAACAAATATCTTGCCTCTTCTTACATACAGACCCGAGCCTGGCTCATATTTCTACAGCACTGATGGGCAGGGATTTGGAACTGCATGAGACAGGAAATTTGTTACACTGATGAGAAGAATTTATTAAAAATTAAACTTGTTAGAATTGATTACTGACAAGAATAATTATTAATTATTACTCAATGTCCCTATCTCTGACAGAGCTATGCTGTGAGGGGTACAGGCTTCAGAAAATTATACCCAAGCAGATTTCAAACAAATATCTTGCCTCTTCCTGCATACAGACCCAGCCTGGCTGCAGCACTGATGAGCAGGGATTTGCATGTGAAACAAGACAGGAAATTTGTTACACTGATGAGAAGAGAATTAAACTTGTTAGAATTGATTACTGACAATATTGATTACAGATTTTATACTCAATATCCCTATCTCTGACAGAGCTGTGCTGTGATTAGGTACAGGCTTCAGAAAATTATACCCAAGCAGATTTCAAACAAATGTCTTGCCTCTTCCTACATACAGACCTGAGCCTGGCTCATATTTCTACAGCACTGATGGGGCAGGGATTTGGAACTGCATGTGAAACAAGACAGGAAATTTGTTACACTGATGAGAAGATCCTATTAAAAATTAAACTTGTTAGAATTGATTACTGACTTATTGATTACAGATTTTATACTCAATGTCCCTATCCTCTGACAGAGCTATGCTGTGATGAGGTACAGGCTTCAAAAAATTATACCCAAGCAGATTTCAACTATGCCTCTTCCTACATACAGACCCGAGCCTGGCTACAGCACTGCTATGCAGGGATTTGGAACTGCATAAGACAGGAAATGTGTTACACTCTGACAGAGCTGTGCTGTGATTAGGTACAGGCTTCAAAACAGATTTCAAACAAATGTCTTGCCTCTTCCTGCATACAGACCCGAGCCTGGCTGCAGCACTGATGGGGCAGGGATTTGGAACTGCATAAGACAGGAAATGTGTTACACTGATGAGAAGAGAATTAAATTACACTTGCAGCAAATATTTATTTACCTTGATTGCTGTCTCTGCTGAAATAATCAGGGCTGCCTGCTGCGAATTGATTCCCAACTGCCAAATTCCTGTGCCTGAAATCACACTGAGAGGCTGGACAAAACTCTCCCACAATTGCATATATCATGCAAATTATTCGGCCCCAGTGCCTCAACAATACAATCATAAGTGCAATCTCTAAATTTTTGCCTTATAAAATACATGACAAGCTCATTCAAATATATAGAGTTGGAATTTGATACAAACTCTGGATTGAAATCTTCACCACTGTACAAATTCCATTATCAGTTGTAACAAATTCAATCTTCTTATATTTAGATATCTTGTTAATAATTTTATTTGAATATTTATAATGTCGCCAATTTAAACTCTGAGATGCTATCATGGGCATCCTATACTCAAAACAATGCTCATAGCAATTGTTGAACCAATAATTGTCAAACAATTTCAACCCTAAATAATAATGGCACCTGTCTGTATAAAAACTAACAAACAATCCAACAATTCTCTTGTACTTGTTGTATACAAGCTTTTCAAACTTGCTGATAAAATTGAGAAATAGGCATTGGAATGGCCTGTCACTGGCAAGCACCCACTGCATTTCAGTTTCATTTTGCACTGTCCCTATCTCTATCAGAGTTATGCTGTGATGCTATTATTAGGTACAGGATTCAAACAATAATAATAATAATAATAATTTGTTGCAAAACATGATGCAATATAAATAAACCAGAAATAGGCCACAAGTGGACCGGAAGTAGGCAAACCGGAAGTGGACCGGAAGTGGACCGGAAGTGGACCGGAAGTTAACCGGAAGTAAATATGTGTGGGTGTGGGTGGGTGTGTGTGTGTGTGGGTGTGGGTGTGGGTGTATCTTGGATTAGTTTTAGGTGTGGGCAAAAAAATATCAAGAGGGGCATATTTTTGACAGGATTATGGACAACAATCTGACAGAAGTGCCTTTTATAAGTGTAGGCAAATCAATCTGAGGGGGCTCATCATTTCACAGGAACTTCCCGAGGGCATTTTTACAAAAATCTTGGATTAGACAGGGTTCCACACTTGAGCAAAAAGCTCATATAGGCATGTTGAGCTTGTTTTAAGTGTAGGCAAATCTGCCTGAGGGGGGTTCATCATTTCTCGCACTGGTTATAGGTACTTTTACACTACTTGCAACTTGTATATCAAAATTGCTATGTCCAACTGATCTCCGAAAGTATTGTTTAGCACGTCACATTTCAAGTATAGTCCATGATTGTATCTAGTATATGAATTTAGATGTGTCCCTCCTCTCAAACAATACGTGGCTTGTCCCCACCAAACGAAGTGTGTCACTTATAAATTAAGTGTCCGAAAGCAGGCATTAGTCATGAAAAGAACAAAAAATCCTCCTGAGCAATTACAAATTTTATACTCCAGTTCATGGCCGGGAGTTATTGACGGTCTCCCCACATTATCCGCTTTAAGTTCCGGGTTCGAGTCCTGGTCTGGCAATCTCTTTTTTAAGTGTCTCTTCATCAATTTAATCTCATTATCATCCATATTCGAATTACTCTACTCTCAACAGCATATAAAATGTTATCTAAAATTCTTTTAACAAGACTAACCCCATATGCTAATGAAATTATAGGTGATTATCAATGTGTATTTAAACGTAACAGATCAACTACAGATAAAATTTTTCACATCAGACAGACACTTGAAAAAAAGTGAGAATATAATCAAAATATCCATCAGCTATTCATTGATTTCAAAAAAGCATATGATTCGGTCAAAAGAGATAAATTATATAATATATTAGTAGAGTTTGGAATACCTAAGAAGCTTGTTAGTATGATAAAAATATGCACCAGTGAAACAGAAAGTAAAATTCGTGTGGGTATTAATATGTCTGACAAATTTACAATTCATGATGGGTTAAAACAAGGAGATGCATTATCTCCATTGCTCTTTAATTTTGCCTTAGAATATGCTGTTAGGAAGGTAAAAGAAACTAAAAAGGACTAAAATTAAATGGTGTGACTCAGTTGTTAGCATATGCAGATGATGTAGAATTACTGGGGGATGATGTGAATACAATTAAGAATAATGCTAAAATATTTTCCGAAACTGCTAAAGAGATAGGTTTGGAAGTTAACAAAGAGAAAACAAAATGTATGCTTACAGACCGAAACCAAGTGTTAGGTAATAATGAAAATCTAATTATTGATAACAACTCGTTTGAACCAGTTTCCAAATTCAAATACTTAGGAGTAATATTAACAAATGAAAATTATATTAAAGAGGAAATAAAAAGTAGGCTTAATTCAGGAAATGCATGTTACTTCTCTCTTCATAAACTTTTGTCTTCTCGTTTAATATCTAAGAAACTAAAAGTTAAAATATACAAAACAGTAATTTTGCCTGTAGTATTATATGGATGTGAAACTTGGTCCCTTACATTGAAAGAGGAAAATAAATTGAGAGTATTTGAAAATAAGATCCTTTGGAAAATCTTTGGACCTAAAAGGGATGAGGAGTCAGGTGAGTGAAGAAGGTTACATAATTTAGAACTGCATAATTTGTATTCATGTCCAGATATTATTGGAATGATTAAATCAAGAAGACTTAGGTGGGCAGGCCATGTGGCACGAATGGGAGAGGAAAGAGGAGTTTACAGGATTCTTGTTGGGAAACCTGATGGTAAGAGACCTGTAGGAAGACCAAGACGAAGATGGAGGGACAACGTTGCGATGGACCTAAAGGAAATCGGTAGGGATGGAAAAGAGTATATAGAACTTGCTCAAGACAGGGAAAGATGGAAGACCTGTGTTGCTGCAGCCATGAACCTTCGGGTTTAAGAAGGCTAGGGAGTTAGTTAGTTAGTTAGTTTTTATCATCCATCTTCATAGTTTCGATTAATTGTAAAGGTGACATAAAAGCAAAGCAAAATAAGAACAAATGCAAATAATTGTAAAATGACTACAACGTCAGAACTGCATTTGAAAAATTAAATGCGAGCAGAACGTTCATCTTCAAACAGGCATTTTGGGGAGAATTGTGTAGACAGACAGCATGCTCCCTAAAGTTGCCAATCCACGTGTAGCATGACCTTCGATACTGGAGTTGTGCTTTTCAGGAAAGTTTGTTCGACGCTCCTCAAGCGTCTTATCAAGATTGCCTCGGTGTTGACAGCGTTGCCAACTCATTTTTCGTCGAGAAAATCTTTTTTCTCCTAATTCATTTGCTGTTGATTGTACACGGAGAATTGCGACGAGGGAAGGAGTTAATCACATGACGATCGGGAACATTCTGCATGAAAATCTTCTGTACCCGTATCACCTTCAACGGGTGCAAGGATTAACTGAAGCAGACTTTCAGCCACGAGTAAATTTCTGTCAACGTATGTTAGGGCAGTGTGCTGTGTTTCTGCAGTTCTTAGCATGTACCTTATTCAATGATCAGATTGGCTTTTCACGTGATGGGATCTTCAATTATCATAACAATCACATCTGGGCTTATGAAAACCCTCATGCAGTGCAACAAGACAAACATCAACAGAGGTTCAGCCTCAGTGTGTGGGGTGGAATCATTCATGATCATCTCATTGGCCCCTACTTCTTTCTACACTTTTGGGACAAAGCGACGAGCAACGAGTGGTTCCACACTGACGTAAACCGTGCAGCTTAAAAATATAAGCAAGCATTTACTGCAGCTGCGCTACCAGCAGATGCCACCAGACAGAGCGACGCTACGGGGGACGTGCGTGAACCTTGTCATGTCGCTTGGAAAGGTTTGAAAAGTTGCATTTATTATTGAGTGTTTGTTTCCAAGTGAAAGGTGACATTTCTCGCTTCGGTCTGGAAGCTTCCCAAGACTCATACGGGATTCGAACACAGGATCCGTAGTCGTAGAACACGTAGACAAGCGTTTATAGTTCTCAAAGTTAACTGCTTGATCTCAGTCTTTAACTACATTCAATTTCAATGCAGTTCTTTTCTTAACAGTGGAGTTTGGCAACACTGATAACTGAAGCGAAGTTTTCATTCTCGCCTCTGCAAATAGAGTGAAACCATGGATGTCTTTTTCCGACGTTGCTATACGTATTTGACATCTACTCTTCCCGCTCGCTCTGTTTAATGTGCTACGTCAAAAGAGGGGAAACTCCCCACCCGACAACGTCGCAGAAAGAACACAACCGACACCCTGCTAGCAGTAAGTTCACCACACATTTTCTCTCTGTGTCTGTTGTCACGGTATCTTACGCTTGATCTCTTCATTGCGTAAGTTTCACAAAGTAGGAACTGTGTCCTGCTCCTCACTTCAGTTTGCGTGTGTGTTGAAAGTTCAAATGTAAAGAGATAACATACAAATACTTACGCAGAGATATTCGTATTATTATAGGAGTATAATGCATTTTCCTATACGTAAAACAACCGATAGAACAATGAAATGTAGATTTGATAATGGTCCCCACCAGAAAACTTTGAGGAAGGGAAAAAACCTCGAGTTGAAGACATCGATTGCATTCCTTTTTGATAAATAATGCGTGTAAACAACATGTACTTGCCTTCTATGATTTCAACGAAAATATTAGTTCCACTGTAGGAAACATTACTTTCAATATGGCAAAATAAAATATAAACGACATCAAAACTCTTCCCGTTTCTAAACCTGATAATTTGTAGCCGTGTATTTGAATGTATTTTATAATGCACACAGTATTCAGGTTTAGTGAAAGATAGCGTATTCCTTCCCTCAGTGTGGTCTTTATAAAACAATATTTACAAAGTTACAGAAGCTAATGTACTTGAAGGGACAGCGAAGCGTTAGGTAGATTTTATGCCATCTAAATATATGTGGCAACTGCTACAAAAGGTAAAGTTCTCCCCTGTGTATGGCAGCGTGCCGTGACACCATTCGAGCAAATTATATGGCTCCACACATTCTCAATCTCTGCCGTAGTGAAGGCGACATGAATGATCAACACCACGCTCTGATGTAATCTAAGTGTCGCGAGTTCGACACGCGGTGGAGGCACATGGCACAGTGGTTCGGACCCTACTTTAAACTGTAGGCCCAGTCTCGATTAGCCTTACTGTGCATAAAGTGGACTTAAAATACTAAATCAATCATAAACCACGCTCTGATGAAGGGACGTCTCCTAAAAACGAACATATTCAGTAGATTCGACTCTATTCCAGCTGACCTTCGTGGAGGAAAGGTTAGCACAGTGCGTTACGACGGTACGTGGTTTCAGGTTCGAATCTCGACGCTAGAAATAATATCTGTATTATCAACTATATTTTATTCATATTTTACCTTCCGGCCTCCATGAAGAAGTGGCCACGAAGCCAGAAGCCCTAATTTTGAATCCTGGGTAAGGAATGGATAAGTTATCGTGTTCGTTCTGATTCCACCATTAATGCTCATTAACGATTAACCTACGACGTAGAAAACATTTACAATTAACATAAATATACGTCGCATTCTTCTGTCGCTTCATTAATGTGGATCATTTCACTATCCTAAGGGGAAAATGTTAGTTTAGCAACGTAAAGAATATTCACTCTTGACGCAATCCAAGGCACTAAAAGACAGTGGTGTAGCAAGGGGTGGTGGAAGTGGGCTACCGCACGGGGTCTCGTGCGTAAAGGTGCCTCGCGTCGCATGAACTTGATACCAAAAATGTTATCAATAGAAGGGCGGGGAGCGGAGACATGGAAAATGCAATTTTTCTGGACAATAATAAGTAGTTATAAACGGGGCACGAGCGATCAACCTCCCAAAATCTAACAATTTCATAGTGAGCTCTCTTAGTGTAATTTAACTGAAAATCATGATTTTAGCTGTTCTATCATGATTTTAGCTGATTTTCCAAGTGTAAAAAACTGAAAATATTTTTTACGCAAGAGCTTAAATTTCAATTTTATTGTATAAAAATTCTAAGATTTAGATAATTTCCCCAATGACATCCAATTTTTACGTATCACCCACACCCACCCACGCACACCCACGCACACCCATACCCACACCTACACCCATTTACTTCCGGTCCACTTCCGGTCTACTTCTGGTCTACTTCCGGTCCACTTCCGGTCTACTTCCGGTCTACTTCCGGTCTACTTGACAGAAACTTGTGTGTTTTTCCAGTTTTTTTTAAGTATATAAGTACATATATTTTAGCGGTTCAAAGTAGTACTTGGTACAAGGCCTATTATTTTCATTTATTTAACTACAATGGAAAACCTATTTTGATGATGTTTTTGTTGATTTTATACTATTGCAAATCTGTGATTTTTATCTCATACTTCGTACGAGTGTCATAATTTCTTACGAGTTAAAGTACGTAACACCCACGCACACCTACGCATGCCCACACCTACACCCACGCACACCTACACCTATACCCACGCATACCCATACCTACACCTACACACACCTACACCCACGCACACCCACGTTATGCAACAAGTTATTACGCAATGTTTACGCAGCAACAAGTTATTACGCAGACTTGTATCTAGCGTGTTGTTGGTTATGGCGTAATGGGTGTCTTCTGATTGACTTACTGTTTCGGATGTTTTCATCCTCGCTTAGGTTACTTAAAGGGTTTTCGCATTACAGATCAGTCAGTATCGTGAGAGTGTTTGAAGAGTACGGATGTGTTGTTGCAGTGTTAAAAGTTAAGCATTTAACTTATTTTAAAGCTACATACTATTTATTATTTTTAAATTTAAAAAAAGTGTATCAAGTGATTTTGTTATAGTAATTTCTATCAGCTTGAGTTTTGGTATATTTATTATTTTTTTTATACTTAGTACAAATATATATTTTATATATAATAGAAAAATAGCTAATATAAAATAAAACGTCATGCATATTTTCGGGTTTAAAAAGCAACAACATAATCAGCCTGTAGAGAGAATTCCAGTAAACATGGATGTTTTTAGAGAAATTTATCATCAATTTGAAGGGTTACTTCTTGTTCACTTGAATAGTATTTGGTCTCATGTTGACGAGGATACTGGAAAGCACTTATTTGTATTTAATAATAACTTATCATCATATAAGTTACCTTTTAGTGGGAAAATTCAAATAAATATTTCTACACCCAATGCGGCAGTTTTGCACATACGTCGAAATTTGTATAGAATTAAACATAGTACATTACTTCCTGATACGTCTTATGATGTGGAAGCTGGTGAATTTTTGTATGCTGGGATAATTTTAGTGTATAATAAATTGATTCCTCTGTTTATCGAAGTATGAATAATCTATCCTCTTATTAATATATAAAATACCTAAAAACAAAAAAAACATGAATATATTTGGTAATAGAAGGCGACAGGAGATTCCAGATAATTCCAGCGAGATTGCGAGTTTAAATGTACGTCTAAAGAAGCTGAAATCAGATTTACTCATATTACTTGACGTACGTCAATGCTGGCAATGTTTACAAATTATATCCGTACACTCAGGTACATGAAATTTTTGTTGATGGTAGTTTACGATTTCTGAAGTCTAGTTTAAACTCAGTGGCTCAGTCGGTAACTCGTCTGACTACCATGCTCAAGGTCCCGGGTTCGATCCCCGGCCGGTTCAAATCCGGGAACTTTTCTAACGTTGGAAGCGGCCCCGGCGTCTACCCAGCGTCGAATGACATGGGTACCTGGGGGAAACCCCGGGGGGTAAAGGCGGTCAGGGGCGTAATGCTGATCACATACCCCCACTCAAGACCGGATCAAGAAAGTGTGAGGCGTTACCCTCACACCTCCTATACGCCTTCATGGCGTGGTGCTAAGCACAGGGGAAGACTTTACCTTTTTCACCTTTTAGTTTTCTAAAACATGGAAAACATATTGAAGTTCCTCAGTAATATATAGTGCGAAAAGATGGTACACACAAGGCAGTTCAAATACCTATTGCATACTGGGATGAGTCTACCAATAAATATAAAGCACGTGACGACGAACAATTACCAGTTTTTGATATTAAAATTGGTAACAAGCTAGTATTTGACATAAAGCGGTTATACCCTGAGGACAATCCATTTTATGCGATATTGTCAATTCGAACTCGATGTCAAGACGAGATATAGTTCATGAATTACACAAACCAGCCCGTCGCAATTACAAGCGATTGAGTCTAGTAACAAAGGTATAAATGAATTCTTCCAGGCTGATCTGATTGAGATGGCTCCTCCAAGGGGCACTTTAAAAAATGTGGATAAGATAAATCATGGTTACAAATATATGCTTACAGTTATTGATACTTTTAGCAAATATGCATGGGCTGTTGCCCTAATTTCCAAGACTGGCACTTGTGTTACCGAGGCTTTTAAGTTGATATTTAGTGAGGGAAGGATACCAAAATATTTACAGACAGATAGATGGAAAGAATTTTACAATTCTACATTTTCTAAGTTAATGCAACAACATAATATTAAACGTTATTCTACATACAGTGATATGAAAGCTAGTATAGTGGAACGATTCAACAGAACATTAAAAAATCGCATGTGGAGACAATTTACTCTACAGGGCAATTATAAGTGGGTGCAAATTTTACCCGAGCTAGTTCATGATTACAACAATACAGTACACAGTACTATTCACATGAAACCTGCTGAGATAACCAAGTCTGATGAGCAACGATTGATTTCTACTGTTTATTGTAAAAAATATAAATATACTACCAAAAAGCCAAAATTTAAAATAGGGGACCAGGTAAGGGTCAGTAAATATAAACAGTTATTCGAGAAGGGTTTTACTAAAAATTGGAGTACGGAGTTATTTTCAGTGGTTCAAGTTTTACCAGGGAATAGAAATACATATATCATAAAAGATAATTATTTTTCAAAAAATAATGAAAGGGAGATTCTATGAAGAGGAACTTAGTAAAACAAAATATCGAGATACATATCTAATCGAGAAAATATTGAAGAAGAAAAATAATAAATTGTATGTGAAATGGTTAGGTCTTCCAGACAAAAGTTGGATAGAAGCAAACCAGGTGATTCTTTGACCAACGTGGAATGTGGTACAGCGTTTACCAGATGTAGTGGAAACTTATAAGAAAAATGGAGAGTTGTTACCTGATAACATAAGATGCCTCATTGCAGGCCCATCAGGTTGTGGAAAAACCACTTTCTGGTTGATAATTTCTTGCTTGCCCCCAATTGGCTAGATTGAAAAAATAGACACTTGTATGTATTCTCTAAAAGTTTAGAACAACCGAAATACCAACAACTCATGAAGTTGTACGAGGGACTGAGCATAGCTACATTTGCATCAACAATAAAACCTCTCGACCAACGTTTGAAAAATTCTGTTGTGGTATTCGATGATGTTATTCTGGAAAATCAGAATGAAATTAGAACTTTTTTTACACAGGGTCGTCACAAAGAAATATACTGCTTTTATTTAGCTCAAATTTATTAAAATATTCCCAAACAATTACTACGAGATAATACAAATTTAATCTGTTTGTTTCGTTAAGATATACTATTTTGCAACATGTATACGATGATTATGTGGGAGGAGACTTAAATTACAACCAATTTTCAAAATTCTGTTCATCTTGTTGTAACAGCGACGATTTTGGATTTGTTACTATCGACATGACTCGAAAACCTAACAATGGTAAGTTTAGAAATAAAACGACTTTTAAACGTTGAAACGATATAAAATAACCATTAATCAAAAAATAAATATGACGAAACATAAAATAGAAGATAATTCGAAATTACGAGAGTACTTGTCCAAACGTGTCAAAGGTTGGAAATCAGATAATCGAGGTGTTTACGAACAACACAAGCGTCAAGACCAACCTATTATCGATGCAATCAGTGGTCTCGGTAAAGAGATTAAGAGTGTTACAGAACAAAATAAAAACCTTATCAATGAATTGGTACCTCTTACTGCTAAAAATTATGCAGATTTTCCACCTACCCCTTTAGCCAGCATCCACACTCCCCTGGTACTTAAGGAACCATGCTAAAACAGCTATAGAAGAATCAGAGAAAATCGAGTTGGGTCCCCTGGCAAGGAATTACCTGACTACAGGAAAATTCGAAAAAGATGAGGTGTTTGGTTTATATCCAACTATGGAGGGTAATGAAGGTGTAGTATGGAAAATTGGCAAGTCTAAAGTTACATTCGAAGGCGAAATATAAAGATTAATTTGGGTGGGAGAAACAGCTGGTCCAGATATCCTGGTACCGTAGGGCTATGGGAGCTCATTACCAAAAAACAACCAAAAATTTTTACAGAAGATGATTATCAAAGTTACTTTGAAATTTTAACACTATCTCATGCTTTGTACCAAAACAACGATGCCAGTCAAAAGCGTGTGAAATCGAGTAGAGGGAATAAATACAAAAATCTGATTAAACCTATCTGAAATCAACTAAAAACCGGTAGTGGTGTAAAACAATACAATACTCTACCTAAAGAATTTGTGTGTGTAAACGATGTGAGAAAACTTATAGAGAGGTTGCTGGTTATAGAAGGGGAGGAAAATGCTGGGAACAATAATTTCCATAATGAGATAATGGGTATTGTAAACATGGTTAGTGACAAATTAGCTAATTTTATTGTAAACGATCCTAAAGGTATAGGATACTTAATTAAAATTATCAATACTTTACCTCCTAAATTCTGGAATATATCAGAGGGTCGAGGTTTAGTAAATGATATTATTAATAAACTTCCGTTCGAGTTACACGTACCTGTTTACCAATATTGTGGTCCTGGTACAAAACTTGAGAAACGAATAGAAAGAGGAGACAGGGGTATTAATCCTTTGGATGCGGCTTGTAAAGAACATGATATTGCATACAACACACACAAAGATTTGAATGATCGTCATGTGGCTGATCAAAAACTGGAAGAGGCAGCTTTTGGAGGATTAACAAGCAGAGATGCATCATTGGGTGAAAAAATAACAACGTTGGTTACAACTATTGCTATGAAATCAAAACAAAAATGAAGGTGGGGTTTGTAATATAATTACCCTGAAAAATAATAATAATAATAAAGCAACATGAAACCAAAAGGAGTTGTATACCAAATACCATATCACGGTCTTAAAAATTTGAAACTTAATCCGATTTTAACTAAAAAACAAGAAGAAAAAAAGAGGCAATGTATAGCCAAAGGAAATGGAATGAAATTATTACTCAGTACGCCACAATTAAAACGATTGCAAAATACAAGAAAGAAAACACACAGTGGACGATTCATATTTAGCATTCCAGCTATCCTGGCTGCATTGGGGGCGGTTGGGAGCTTGGCTGGGGGTAGTGCTGCTATAGCCAAAACTGTGATTGATTCGAAATAAAATAAGGCAGAACTAGAAGAAAAAAAGCGTCATAATCTTGCCATGGAGAAAAAAAATAGGCAAAGGTGTGAAGTACAGTGAACTCAGAAAATTTAAAAAAAGAAAAAGCTCTTACCAACCAAGACATTGAATCTTTAATTAAAATATTTAAAATTAAACACTTCAGGGGGTTTTCATGTCTGATTCTCTCCCTGAAGGTAGTCCTCACTCTCGAGAATGTGGAATGGTGAATTTGGACAAGTCCGAAAATGTTGGTACTCTTTGGCTATGCTATTATAAACAAAATGACAATGCTTTTATTTTCGATTCTTTCGGAGGGGTACCCCCTACAGAATTAATTCCTTACTTGAAACATGTTAAAATTTATTACAACGACGATCGTATTCAAGATTTTGATCAAATTATATGTGGCCATGTTTGCATTACAATGCTCAGAATTTTAAATAAAATACCAAACATCAAATTAAAAGATTTTCAAAAAGCTGTATTATATATTAAATATGGGAATTTTTCAATTCTCCAGCGAGACTTTGGTTTTGAAACTGCATTTTCACGATGATATTATCTTTATCCAAAATCCATAGCTCTAAGAGCATTCTACAGTATGTATCTGATACCGAATGTAACTACCTACAACAATGCTATATTAGTAGGTAATGAAAAAATAATTATTCCTCCTGGACAGTATAACTTATCTACTTTACAATTTGAACTTCCAATCACTGTCTTGCTTTCTCAAAATTCTGTAACACACAGAGTAGAGATTTTAACTACCAAACAGTGGACTTATCTACCATGGGAGAACTTTTAGGATTTGAGAACAATAGCAAATTAGAACCAGATATTAGGCACATAGGTAAATTTATACCAAAATTCTTAGCTATTGAGACATTGAATATTCACTGTAACATTGCCAAAGGTATGATTATCAAAGCAGAAGAAAATTCGATTGGCAGTCACAAGGAGACAGGTATCATTGCTACATTTAAACCGAATTCGAAATTTATGGATCCTATCTTCTATTCCCCAATTCCACCAGTCTATTTCCCCGTTTCTATTGATAAAGTTAATTACATAAAGATAAAAATTACGAATGAGAAAAATGAAATCATCGATTTTGCCGGTGCTAATAGCACTGCGATAATAGAAATTAATATTTAAAATATATAAATAAATACCAAGATGGAAAATATTGAGAGTTATGAATTACAGTCCTTCCCTCCAAACAGGTGTACATTTGCAAATTTGAATCAGCCCAATAAAGAGATACAGTATGACATCACGGTGGGGGACGGATTTATTCATCCACATAGATCAGATCTGTATATAAAATTTGATATTGTAAAACAAAGTAATGGTGAAGAATATCCCCTCCCCGGGGCTAATATAAAACTTATAGATAATTTTGTTCCATTCTTATTTTCTCAAATTGAAGTCAGGAAGCATGGTACAGTCATTGACAGGATTGATTGCCCTGGAATTACATCCACTACAGTGGGAACATTGAAACTATCCAAATCAGAGAGTGCATACTATAAAATTGGTGGGTTCGAAGCAGGAACAAAAATTCAAGCAAAAAGTCTCACAGTACTGTTCCCCATGAGATTGCTATTTGGATTTTTCTCTGATTATAAAGAAATTATGTGAAAAGATGGTTTGAAAGTCGTATTTCGCAGAGCACCCAATGATCATAATGCTATCAAGAGATACAAAACTTTAAATGCAGATGGAACAGCTAATGAGGCTAGTTTACTCGAAGCTGAGAAATGTGTGATCCAGTCTATGGAGTTGCGAATGCCTATATTTGAATATGAATCAAATTATGCTCTCAAATAGAAAGTCAACATTTTGAAAAATCCTCAAATTCCGATTCAATTTTATACATAGCAATGCATTCAGAATCCTGTGTAAATTGTTTGAATTTGGCATTACTAATCAGTTCCAATCTTTGCAATATGACATGCCAGAGTTTGTAGCTGTTCTGTTTCAAACAGGGAGAGATGACAATCAGGAAAAAGATAGCAGCCAGTTTGATAATTGCAAAGTTAAAAATGTGTATCTGAAGAATGGCAGAAATGAAGTATTTCCTCGTGAAAATTACAATTTAAACATTACAGAACAAGATTATTTAAAATTATATGAAGCTTATAGTGCATTTAAAAGAGTAACTGAAGGTAACAAAGATATGTATTATAATCCAGATGAGTTCATAATTCACAGACGAATGTTTTTAATCAATGCATCAAAAAGAAAATTGGTAGTTATAAATGATCGAACTAATATAAGATTGATATGTGAATTTCATGAAACTCTACCAGAAAATACAAATACTACATGTAGTGCTATATTAATAGTAGAGAAGTCATGTATATGATGTAAAGAATGAGAGAGTGATAGAACAATTTTAAATAGAATAGAATAGAATATAGAATTTTATTATTTACTTCAGAGCCTTAGGCTCGATAAAAATATATGAATAATTATATATAACATTAAAAATTAAATATAAATATTTTTATCAACTTTTTAATTTACATTTATTACAATGTTTTGTCTTAAAATTTTTATAGTGTCCATATTCTCTAGTATAGATGTTACAATCTAATATTTCTAATTTATTGTCATGACCATCGAGGTCTATTTTATTTTTTATTGTAGTATAAACAGTATGATTTTTGTTGGTAAGATAATATGCAGACATTACTTTTTTTCCATTTTTATTTTCAAATAAACAATTTCTAAAATCATCTACTGTCAGTCTTACTATATTTGGTCGTTTTATACCCTTAGCTTTTTTAATTTCTTCTTCTCTTTCATCTATTTTGATATAATACATTTTTGCTCTAAGTCCAGCAAATTCTGATATTATAGATCCTGCTGCTTCGTGTTTCATTTTCCCAGGGATCATCTTATTATCAACACTGTATAATAAATTATATAACAGACAATCTTTTGGATAGTTACTAAACTCAAAATGTTCTTTCATATCTAGTAAATCTTTGTACAAATCCTCTGTTTCATATATAAAACTATCAGTATCCATGTATGCTACTCTTATGTTTTTGTATCTAGCTTGCATCACATCACAATGAAATTTATACATTTCTAATTTAGATAAATCAAGAATTGTAACACCCACAGCTATTGGCACATCACACACTACATCAGTGTTACTTCTTTCAATAAGAGTCATAATTTCAGTAATTTCTCTAAAAGTTTTGTATGCAGGATCAGCAATTAGTTTCAAAATTTTTTCCAATTGGTCACCAAACTACACCTCAATCGATTTTTTTTGTTCTCTAAAAATTTTCCATATATGGCATTAATTATTAATTTATAAAGATCTTTCAAAACTTTAGAATTTGTTTGTATTCGATTGTTTGTATTTTTGACAATATATTGAGCTAACCATTTTGTTTGATCAAATTATAAACCCCTATGGATTTTTGTAAATATTATACCTTGCATTTCGTAATATTGTAACAATTGGTAATGAAGTACATAATTATTTTTGTTTTCGAATGTTAACATTAATTTTGTTTCTTCTGTACCTGGAACCTTTTGAGATAGTGGTGCCATAGCTAATCCATGGTGTTTCTCATGACAGCATGGTGGCTATGTAGTGGTTCGGATCTCATTTTAAAACTGTAGGTTTTTTCCCATTTAATCGATCTGTGCATAAAAGTGAACTTAAAACTATACATTAAAAAACTCCAGAGATATTCAGACCTCCGCACGAAGTGGTTAGCACAGAGTTTACGAAGCGAATGGTTACGGTTCGCATCTCCCCCTGGACATGGGTGTTCTTTGTAAGTGTTCCTGCATCAATTTCCTAATTTCACCCTATCATCACTCATCCTCATCATCGCGATTATCCAAAGTGGTAGAAAAGCGACGCTAAATAACAAAATCAAATCTTTCAAGATACACACACACACAAACAACATACATACACTGAAGAAACTGAATAGTTGGAAATGTTTTGAAGTTTTCTTTCACAAGTATGTGTGTTTTACATTGAAGGCAACTTAAATAATGCTTTGCGATGGGTTCAAAATATGTAGATCCGTCAATGCCAGTCATTTGTTTTCTCCTCTCTCTTCCTCCACATTGCTTTTACCCGAGTACTGCCTTGTTGGCAGTTTCCTTCAGTTCTTCGTTGTCAAAAGCTTCAACAACCATAAATATTACATCTCTACTTTCGATGTGTGAGGTTCATGATGATACAAATAAATGCTTAGCACTAAATAAATGCGACGACCATCTGTTCAAGAATGCTGAACATTTTTACAATGCATGGGCAGGATTATATTGTAAAGAGCTGCTTGCGTCACCCAAGCTCCGACCGATCCCTTACTGTTAGAATTATGCACGTTGTGGTTCGGATACCACTTTTAATTGTAGGTCAGCACCGATTAGCACATCTTTGCATAAAGTAGACTTAGAACTCAAGTTAGCGTGATCACAAGTTCGATTACGGAACATTTCGGTTTCTTGAAGGCAATTGGGGAGCTACGTGAAATGGAGAATAAAGATAACAGCGGCAAAGGGATTCGATGTGCTGACCACGTGTCAATTTATAAAGAAGCCAATTAACAGGCCTTTGTTATTCACGGAGCTTATTCATCGTAACTATTATGGAGATTATTATTTTTATACAAGATGGGCGGGAAAATATTAACGAAACAGGCTGTTATTGTATTTCACGCTAGACGGAGGTGAATTATGTTACTGGCTGATAGACGGGTGTTATCAGGGGTGCCAACAGGGAGGATTCATGACGTGCCTTAGAATCAGTTTCGAAGATGCCTCCCCGATGGCGCAGTGGTAACGTCATCGCCTTGTAATCAAGGTGCCTCGGGTTCGATACCCGGTGGAGGCACATAGTGGTTCGGATCCCACTTTAAACTGTATGTCCAGTCCCGATTAGCCTTACTGTGCATAAAGTGAACTTAAAACATCAAATCAAACCAAATCAGTTTGGAAGAGAGGGATGTGCTGTTCGCATAGTCAAGCAGACAAAATATTAAAAATAAAGTTCAGTACATTAACAATGGCAGAGTGAGCCAAGGCAGTTTTGTACGTTTGTGTTAGGAAACATGAATGAACTGTGCTTTTTCTATCTTGCAATGAAAGGTTTCGAATATTATGCACCTTTCGATTGTTGGCATCTCGGCCAGTGGTAAGCAATGTCTGGTGTTTTTCGACACTGCAGACATCAGTCTTAGTGTTAGATGATTTCAGGCACGATTTGTTTCGCTTGCAGTGGCGGAGATTGGGGTGGAGAGGCGTGGATAAATTGCGTCCCCCCCCCCTCATTTTGCCATTTTTACTCCTGCACTATGCTAAAACTAATGTACTAGGGGAAAATAAACTATCCTGCCCCCAGTTTGGACACTTTGTTCCCCTAGTTTTGGAACCCAATCGCTCGCCTCTATAACTGTTCGATTGTTGTGTTCCTGTTCTACTGGATAATTGTATAATACTGTCAGTTTTCGTTGTCTACAGCTTACTTTTATTGACTATGTAATTGAAAGGGGGACATTCGTTCAAAAGGGTCTTACAAGGCAGGTAATTATTTTTAATATTAATAATGTTTTCCATGACAAATTGCTCTGCAGAACGCTCAATGAGTGTAATTAGAGCAATTACGTAATTACGCTCGTGTATGGCTGATAAGTGGCAATGTCTACCTTAATTCCTTCCTGCGAGTCCGATATTTTAAGAGTTCAGCTAATTGAGGAAATTATCAGTAAGCTTGCTGCAACAAATTTAGAAATTATTACCATTTGTGTAAAATGTTATTTCAATCGATGTCAAGTAATATACAATGTACATGCAATTGTCTACATTGTAAACAATAGTTAAAGTAAACACATATTGCTTAAATATGTATGTGTTACACTGTTCCGCACTGTTGTCTGAAGAAAATAATTTGAGAAAATAATTTGGCATAAAGGGGGGTATGTTCTACCTTTTTTAGGGGGGAGTGCGTCATAGGCACCCCTGGGTGTTATGCTATGCCAGCTGCAAAGTTAAGAACAGTGGCGTATCTAGAAGAAGTTTTAGAGCAACGTAGTCTTCTTTTTGCTCAACTTTCCTAAAAAACAAACAAAAAACCCGTCAAATTTAGGAAAAGATGGCATGATCTACGAGTGGTAAGAAGTTACTCATGATCCCTTTACTGCATTTGTGAGTACGCCACTGAAAGCCTGAAAGCGTGGGGAATACTGCTGCAAATGGAGAGGGTTCCTTAAATAACGATAACAGGAGCGGGGTGTAATGCATGGCTTTCCTGCAAGAGCCTAAATGTCAACCTCTCTTCCACGTCCTGGACTCAGGAAGGGGGTTGCCATTAGGTTATCCTAGGCTATAACCTAGGGCCACACAAAAATTAACATTGCTTAATGTTGTGATAATGGCAAGTTGAAACATGCCAAATCCTTTCCGTGAACCAAGGACTATCTAGTGTTTAAATAAGTTCTTACACCATGACCTATTTTCAAATCTCACCTAGATCATGCAAACAATATCTACAACTCTATTGCTCGAATATAAGAAATTGTTCCTCGAAAAAACTAATGTAAACAATTTGAATGCCGACAAATTAAAGTCAATTGGAGGGATAGTGGCGACCAAAATCAACTTCATTGTTTATCGGTTCGCCTGCAGTGTGGCGAAATATATTTTGAAAGTGACGGTTTAAAGGAAAACGATGTTCAATGAGTAACTTTTAATCAGATGTATCAATGTTTTGAACTTTACAAGTGTTATTAGTACAGAGCATGCAGTTAGTGAACACCAAAAGAGACAGAAGCCAGTAGTGAAATTAGTCACATCAATCTGTAGATAACAGCAGAAAATGGCTGTGCCTTCTCGTCAAATTCAAGATTCCTATCGCAAATATCTCATACAACATGAAGGATAGGATGAATGATGAAACAGATTGTTGGAACAAAGACAACTTCATGTCCAGGTTTTCCAGGATGCGAACCTAGGACCCCGAGTTTTGTAACACGGTACGCTAACAATTCAGCCACAGAGCCGATTTGAAATACTTTGTGCTTGCGAGAGTGATTCCCGAGACACACACGATATAAGTAGGAAGATGAAAAACATTTGCATTGGCGCATTCAAGTCTGCGCAGAGCATTCAACCATATCAATACCTCAACTTGATGTTGTGGTTTCAAGGAGAATAGTTTGTATGCCCCTCGTACTTTCGGTTGTTGTATTTCTGCCGTCCAACTTACAGATATGTACATATGTGTAACACAGTGTTAATGACCAGGGACATGTGAAAAATGCTAACGTTGGGATAACCGTTAAAATAAAAGGAATGATAATTGCATGATGGTTGATTAATTTTGTTGCTTTGTTAACTGACTTTCGAAGTTATAACTATCGAAAATTAAATATTTGTGAAATAATTCTTGAAGCTTTCCTGGCGACGAATATTGAAGAAGTTTTCTCGGGTAATCAGCCAGGTGATTTCCGGAAAGGCTTCCGAGCTTTCGAGAGCTAACGTCACTCTCATCTTCAGGGAAAAAAGTGAGAGATGAGAGTGATGTTAGGTCTCGAAAGCTCGGAAACTTTTTCGGAAATCACCTGGCTGATTGCTGAGAAAACCTCTTAAATATTTGTGTTTAAGCTCGCCTCAAATCTATTAGTAAAATGTTTTACATTTTCATGCAAATATCAAGTTAATGTACTTGGCGGTAATATATATTTTAAGTTTGAGACATCACAGTTGGCGTAGGGCTGGTTATTGAAAGACTGCTGAATTCGCAGCATTATTCTTACAAGTAGGGTTACCAGACGTCCCGTATATACGGGATTGTTGTCTTTTTTTTAAAAAATGTCTCGGTGTTCTGGAAAATGTTCTTCGGACTCCCATTTGTCCCGTATTTAGACAAAGAAAAAACAAATTCAAATTTCAAAATCATTTTATAGAACAAGTTAATAACAATTTATATCTAACCTGATTGGATACCAATTACCATTTACCACTCAAACCTCATATTAACATTGGCGTAAAACTGCTCGTTATCGATTGTCGATATGTCGAATAAGACTCACAACTGGCAAAGGCAGTTCTGGTTCTAATACAGCTATCACATGTTTATTTCCTTGGTCAATGGAATTAGAGTGGAGTGGATACTATTCAGGGCTTAGGTAATGTAAAACGTTTTCTTTTATTTCGTCATGCCAAAAAGAAAGTGTTCTTATAGTAGCGATTATTCTAAACAAAGATCCTCTTAAAGAACGCCAAGTGTTCACTCAAATATTAATATATGTTGTCAAAATGTTAAGAATTCGTCATTAACAATGCTTTAAACTGCAATTGATTTTGTAAAGTCTAAAAATGTTATAAAAATAAACTTAACTACATCCATGTCTATGTCCTTTATTTTAATTTAAAAATCTGGGAACCCTACTTTCAAGGGAAGGGGGAAACTACGTTCAAAACGTAAATACTCTCATCTTAAACGTTACTAGTAACAAAGAAGGAGAGGAGAAATGTTTTCAGCACTCTGTCCTCAATATTTCACATGCACGTACTACATGAGAAGCAGCAAATTGAACTTTCCTAAAGGATAAACGAAAAATCTGCTGCTACCAGGGGGCTCTGGGTTCTACTCTAACTCCGCGCTATTAATTCGAGGAGACGGTGTTTTCTTCACATATTGACTCACATGCTAGTCATTCATGAAAATCCGCGCTTTTAGTAGGTCGTTCCCAAGCAGTGACATGAATAGATATTGGTATTTTTAACATTAAAATTCAAGAAACCATTTTCTAATGAATCATTTTTTTCTTTGTTGTTTACATTAGGTGCACTTATATCATTTACAATAATTGCAAAATAATCATCATTAATAAAAAGGGGACCAATTATTGCACGAGTGTTACACACATATTTTATCATTCTCTAAACCTGAAAATAATATGTTAATATTGAATCGATGCTTTTTCTTGTTCACATCACATCACCTCACCTCCATATTAGCCGTGATTGAAGGGTGTGTGAGGCCCTACAAATCGTTTTATATAGTCTGATAGATAGTCTGGTCATTGTTAAGAGACAAAACAAAATATAAGACTACATTTAGAATGTAATCGTTATATTTGCACCTTCAATCACTGCCACAATCACTGTAGGTGCAATGCCTTTAAAATAAAGTGTGTTTACAACACGTTCCGAAACGTTTGCAGGAATCATTGCAATGGGTGTGATTTCGCTTAAACAATTGTGGGGGAAGTTGTTGACTGAATATCATCCAATAGAAACAGCCGCTGAGGATCTAATGGTGATCGAACGCCGGACCGCATCATTACATGTGATACCGTTACCACTACACCATTGGGGACAATTGCGTTAACAGACAACATTCACACTATTTCGCCATATTTATTTGCAGTTGAAGTTAATTGTACAGCGTCGAATAACATGGGTACCTGGGGGAAACCCTGGGGGGTACAGGCGGTCAGGGGCGTGATGCTGATCACATCACCCCCACTCACGACCGGATCAAGAAAGTGTGGGGCGTTACCCCCACACACCCTATACGCCTTCATGGCGTGGTGCTAAGCACAGGGGAACACTTTACCTTTTTTAGTTAATTGTACAGGGAACTTGAACCATATTGGGAGTACTGTATTCCCAACTAATTGCCCCAATGTAAACGCCACTCTTGCTTGTGGCTGTAGGTATATAACTATATTATATAATTATAGTTTTCACTCACTTACAAGCGAAACCGAAACTCAAGCTCTCAGCGACACAAATCCAGACGTTTTGGCGCCTGAAACAGACGTTCTTTGGATCCTGCATTTGGCATTTGTACAGTCGTGGCTTTTGTCCCACAGCTTTGGTTGCCATGAAGTTTTTTGACAGGTTTCCATCTTTCGCTTCAGGATACATGCAAGGCTTAACAGAAGAATGTTAATTATATGCATATGATATAAAATGGCGATTCATTATGATTCAGAAATTAATGCATGGTTTCTCTTCTGCACAGTGTAAGATTTTTTTCTTCGGATATAATTAACAACAACGAAATAGCAAAACAAAAATTAACCTTAAATCAAAAAGTTAATAACATCCTATGCTTTTATTTACCTTTTCATATATTACCAAAGCAATTACCGACGTTTTTTTAATACTGCCGATACTGTGCGTAAATGCAATCAGTACCCCCTGCCCCCTAAATGATATGTTTACTGTCTCTTTATATATATATATTGTAGAGATATGGAGATTATTAAACCGAGAAAACCTCGTCATGTTAATATTCACACTTGTTTATTTCCTGAACTTGTCCGACCAGCGAGTGATCCGAAGAATGCGCTAACTTGTAACTTCCGTTAAACAAGGAACTGAAAGGCAAACGCGTGGATCTAAACAAGATCCATCGTGTTCGAAAGGTTTAACAACCTTTCGACGCCTGAGATTATAAAAGCAAGCTCCTACCAGGAGCTCGCTCTCTTTTGGATTTTGACACTCATCGACGTTACATGGATAACTAGTCTGATTACTTTACAACACATTACACTGCTGAACTACGACGATGGAACACGGAGTTACCGCTGCCTAGCATGCTACCAGTCGCAAGGGATTTCCCGGTTTGTTGAGCTGAGGGTCGCTGGATAGAACCTTGGCACCTGTCACGATTCGGTCTGCAAGAAGCATCAGGACAAGACATCAGTAGATGTAAAACGGGCATTTAAAAACAAACCGGTTATAACCGGTTATACAAGTGTCATGTGCCATCGGGCACTTAACAAGTGCAATCAGGTGACCCTGTGTCGGGATGTGTCATGTGCCCATCTTGCATCTTGGAACATGCATGTTAGAACATGTTATTTCCCCAGTAGGGAACAGTGCATCTTGGGCTAAACTGGTTATAACTGGTTATACAAGTGTAACTTGTCATCGGGCACTTAAGAAGTGCAACTTAAGGCTATGCCTACCCCTCTGCAAGAGGCCACCCCTCTGCAAGAGGCCACTTACACTCACTTCCGGTCCACTTCCGGTCCACTTTCGGTCTACTTCCGGTCCACTTCCGGTTTACTTCCGGTCCACTTCCGGTCCACTTCCGGTTATACAGTGTAACTTGCCCCTATCGGGCACTTAACATCAAGTACAATCACGCGACTCTGTGTCAAGGGTGTGTTGCATGATCCCTCTTGCATCTTGGTCTAAGTTTACCCACACCTATTTTTGCATCTTGGGCATAAAGTTCTGATACTTATTTCATGATAATAAATAACCCAATGAAAAATAATGCCAATGAACCTGTTTGGATTTAAGAAACATATTCAACCTGTAGAGAAAACAGCTGTAAACATGGATGTAATTAAAGAAATTCATCGCCAATTAAAAGGAATAATTATCATCCATCTGAATAGTATCTGGTATCAGGTTGATGAGGATACAGGGAAACAATTGCTTGTGTTCAATAATAATCTTGCATCTTACAGAATTCCTGTCACAGGTAAAATTCAAATATCTGTTTCTTCTAGCACGGGGGAAGAGAGGCCCCCTACTGGGGTAAATATACATATAGGTAGAAATCTGTATAGAATTAAACACAATAATATGAACAGCGACAGCACATACGATGTAGAGAAAGATGATTATCTCTATGCAGAAATTATTGGCGAGTATGATAAGCTAATCCCCTTCTTCATGGAAATTAAATTAATTTATTCTCTCATGAATATATAAAAATACCGTGAACAAAAAATAAAATTAAATAATACATATTCAAAATTAATATACATAATGGATATATTTGGAAACAGAAGAAGACAAGAAATACCAGATAATTCAAGTGACATTGCCAGACTAGATGAAAGATTAAAAAAGCTTAAAGCTGACTTGTTAATCTTACAGAATTCACTAAGTTTAAACATACAAACAGAGATTACTAATCTCCAAACTCAATTGATTAACCCCATAGTGAAAATTGATAGTGAACTCAAATCCCTACTTGAAAAATATACAAATTTAGCATCCATAGACAACCTTCAAAGCTTGGGGGAGAGTGTAGGCAAATTGAAAATTGAACTTGAGAAATTTAAACAAATACAAACAACTGCTACAGAGCAATTAAAACAAGAATTAAACAATCAAGCGAATACTCTTCGCACAGAACTGCTTTCTATTATTCAAAATATCAAAACTCAGGGGGAATATGAACAGCTCAATGCCAGTATTGCAGAATTACAAGAGCAGTTTCAATCTTTTGAGACCCCTTCACTGGAAAATATTAAAACTGAACTCCAAACAGATCAGTTGCATACAGCTATAGCAGAAGTTCAAGCTAAACTACAAACATTAGAAAATTTTATCGATAATCTTCCTTCATCTTCAGAATTAAATGCTATCGCACACAGCGTTGCCAATATCAAGCTACAGTTAGAAACTTATGAAGATTTTGGTAAGATACAGGGTACCATAGCTCACATTGAGGATACTTTGACTACTATGAGAAATGAATTAACAAATGTACAAGAAACTCTAGAATTCAAGTTGCCAAGTATAACCGAAACTTTAAACATTATTCAAGAACAAATCACCAAATTGGAAAATCTGAATACCGAAACTGAATTATCGCATTTTCACCATCTCATAGATAACATTCAGAACAAATTGCAAATATTACAGCAATCTACACCAACCCAAGATGACTTAAAGCATCTTCAGGATGCCTTGAGCAGTGTTGCAGATGCCAGCGAGTTAAATATTGTGAAAGAAGCCTTGACCACACTTCAAAACACTGTAGCTAATTTGCCCACTTCCCAAGAGTTAAGATCTGTAAAAAGAGCAGTGAATAGAATTCTCAAGTCAGAGGACATCAAAAACATACAGGAAGAGATTGGTGTAATTCAAAATACTATTAATACTTTACCTACCAACCAGATAATCAATGAACTTCATGCATTATTTGCGGAAATCAAAAATCAAGTGCACGATCTTGCAAGCCAGAGTACCAAATTGAAACTTGTAGAGAGTTTACAAGAGATTATATCAAACATCAAGCTACAGCTTGCTACTCTGGAATCTACTCAAGAATCAGCATTATCTAATTTCACCACACAACTCCACAACCTCAAGGAAGAGTTCAAACGATTGCATGTTGATGTGAGAATCAAACCTAGCTACAGTGAAGTAGTACAAACCATAGAGGAACACCTGGAACAAATATTAAGCAGGTTGGAGGAACAAGAATTAAAACATTTTTTTACTGTTGATATTGTTAGACTACAGAGTATTCCAAATACTAGAGGTCGCTGGACATATGTCAATGCAGGCAATGTTTACAAATTGTACCCTTACAATCAGTCTCATGAATTTTTCCTCGATGGTAATATTAAATTTCTCAAATTTGGTTACTTGAAGAGTGGTAAGCATTTTGAAGCACCACAGTTCACCATACAAAGAAAAGATGGTGTTCATAGAGCACTTCAGATACCTGTTGCATACTGGGATGAATCTGCAAAAAGATATAAAGTACATGAGGATGAACAATTATCTGTTTTTAATGTAGAAGCAGGTGATCAATTATTATTTGAATTGAAACAATTATACCCAGAGGATAATCCATTTTATGTCATATTCTCTTATACCATTAGATGTCAAGACAAGATATAGTTTATGAATTACATAAGCCAGCTCGTCGCAACTACAAGCGATTGAGTGTGGTGACAAAGGGTATAGATGATCTGTTTCAAGCAGATCTGATAGAAATGTCAACAGGAACTTTGAAAAATTTACATAAGATAAATCATAATTACAAGTACATGCTTACAGTTATCGATACATTTAGTAAGTATGCATGGGCAATTCCCCTAAAATCCAAAACAGGTGCTTGTGTTGTTGAAGCTTCTAAATTGATATTTAGCAAAGGCAGGACACCAAAATATCTACAGACAGATAGAGGAAAAGAATTTTATAATTCTACATTTAGCAAGTTAATGGAACAGTATAATATTAAACATTATTCTACATACATTGATCTCAAAGCAAGTATAGTGGAAAGGTTCAATAGAACATTAAAACATCTAATGTGGAGGCAATTTACTCTACAGGGTAATTACAAGTGGATAGATATTTTACCTAGCCTAGTTCATAATTATAATAACTCAGTACACAGTACTATTCACATGAAACCAGCTGAGGTAACCAAAGCTGATGAGGCAAGATTGATTTCTACTGTTTACTGTAATAAATATAAACATACAATTAAGAAACCAAAATTCAGAATAGGAGAACAAGTAAGAATTAGTAAATTTAAACATTTATTCGAGAAGGGATTTACTAAGAATTGGTCTACAGAGTTATTCACTATAGTTCAAGTTTTGCCAGGGAATAGAAATACCTATATGATAAAAGATAGTAGCTATAAAATACTAAAAGGGAGATTTTATGAAGAGGAGCTCAGTAAAACAAAATATCCAGACACATATCTAATTGAAAAAGTATTACTTAAAAAGAATAATAAACTTTATGTTAAATGGCTTGGATTAGCAGAGAAAAGTTGGATAGATGCAGACAAAGTTATTCTTTGACACCAACATGGAATGTTGTACAGCGATTGCCAGATATAGCAAAAACTACTAAGAGAAATGGTGAGTTGCTGCCTGATCACATAAGATGCCTCATAGTAGGGCCTTCAGGTTGTGGGAAGACTACCTTGCTTGTAGATAATTTTTTGCTGGCCCCTAACTGGTTACACTGGAAAAATAGACACTTGTATGTATTTTCAAGAAGTTTAGAACAACCAAAATACCAGCAACTCATGAAGGTGTATGAGGGACTTAACATATCTACATTTGATTCAAAAGTAAAACCTCTCGATCACTGTTTGAAGAATTCTGTTGTTGTTTTTGATGATGTGATTCTAGAAAATCAGAATGAGATAAGAAATTTCTTTACACAGGGTAGACATAGGGAAATAGATTGCTTTTACTTAGCTCAAACTTACTCCAAGATTCCCAAGCAGTTATTAAGAGATAATACAAATTTAATTTGTTTATTTCGCCAAGATCATACTAATCTGAAACATGTTTACGATGACTATGTTGGGGGAGATTTAAATTATAATCAATTTTCAAAATTCTGCTCTTCATGCTGGAACAGCGATGATTTTGGATTTGCTACGATCGACATGACAAGAAAACCTAGCAATGGGAAATTTAGAAATAAAATCAACGACTTTTTGAACGTCGAAACATTATAAATAACCATCAATCAAAAAATATAAATATGTCAAAACATAAAATTGAAGATAATTTAAAATTACATGAGTATCTTGCTAAACGCTTCAAGGGGTGGAAGGATGAGAACAGAGGCTTTTATGAGCAGCGCAAGCATCAAGATCAGCCTATTATAGATGCTATCAGTGGTCTTGGTAAGGAAATTAAAAGCATCACAGAGCAAAATAAAGATCTCATCAATGATTTGGTGCCTCTCACTGCTAAAAACTATGCAGACTTCCCTCCTACCCCCTTATCTAGCATTCACACACCTTTAGCACTTAAAGAACCTCCTAGACCAGCTATACAACAAGAATCAGAGAAGAAAATTGAGTTGGGGCCCTTGGCAAGGGAATATTTGAGTACAGGCAAGTTTGAGAAAGATGAGGTCTTTGGACTGTACCCTACTATGAAACCTAATGAAGGAGCAGTTTGGAAAATAGGGAAGTCTAGAGTGACATTCGAGGGGGACAACATAAAAGTCAATTTGGGTGATGAAAACAGTTGGTCAAGGTACCCTGGTACCCCTGGTCTATGGGAGCTCTTAACCAAGAAGCAACCAAAACATTTTACTGAAGAAGACTATCAAAGTTATTCAGATATTCTTATACTATCTGATGCCTTGTATCAAAACAACGATGCTAGTCAGAACAGAGTTAAATCAAGTAGTGGAGACAAGTACAAGAACCTTATCAAGCCCATCTGGAACCAACTCAAGACTGGAAGTGGTATCAAGCAATATAACACTTTAGCTAAAGAGTTTGTGTGGATTAATGATGTAAGAAAACTTATAGACAGGCTGTTGGTGATAGCAGGGGAAGAGAATGCTGGAAACAACAATTTTTACAATGAGAAGATGGGTATTGTAGATATGATTAGTAACAAGCTAGCTACTTTTATTGCAAATGATCCTAAAGGCATAGGATACTTGATTAAAATTATCAATACTCTACCACCTAAATTCTGGAACATGGCAGAGGGTAAAGGCTTAGTTAATGATATTATTAATAAACTGCCATTTGAGGTACATGTTCCTGGCTATCAGTACTGTGGTCCAGGTACCAAACTTGACAAGCGATTGAAGAGGGGAGACAAGGGAGTTAATCCTCTCGATGCAGCCTGCAAGGAACATGACATTGCTTACAATAGACATGCAGATCTTGATACTCGACATGTGGCTGATCAAAAATTAGAAGAAGCAGCATTTGGAAGATTAACCAGCAGAGATGCTTCGTTGGGTGAAAAAATAACTGCATTGGGTACAACAATTGCTATGAATACAAAACAAAAGTTAGGGTGGGGTTTGTAATATAAATATATATAAATACCCTTAAATAATAATAATAAACAACATGAAACCTAAAGGTGTTGTCTACCAGATTCCATATCATAATCTTAAAAATTTAAAAATTAATCCAATTTTAACTAAAAAACAACAAGAGAAGAAGAGACAATGTACAGCCAAAGGGAATGGAATGAAATTATTACTTAGCTCATCATAATTAAAAAGGTTGCAAAATAGAAGAAAAAAATCACATAGTGGTGGGTTCATATTTAGCATCCCTGCCATCTTAGCTGCTCTAGGGGCTATCGGGAGCTTGGCTGGCGGGAGCGCTGCTATTGCCAAAACTGTAATAGATTCAAAAAAGAATAAAGCAGAACTAGAAGAACAGAAAAGACATAATCTAGCTATGGAGAGCCCCCTACGAGGGGGTAGTGGTGTAAAGTCTAGGGTACTCAGTGGTATGAAATCCAAAGCTCTCAGAAAATTTAAAAAAAAGAAGAAGCACTCACCAACCAAGATATTGAATCTTTAGTTAAAATATTTAAAATTAAGTATTTCAGAGGTGTTTTCATGAGTGACGCTCTCCCTAAAAATAGTTCTCCCCCCTCTTGGGGGGCTCGAGAATGTGGTGTGGTTAACTTGGATATGTCCAAAAATATTGGTACACACTGGATATGCTATTATAAACAGAATAACAATGCTTACATATTTGACTCCTTTGGTGGGGTGCCCCCTACAGAATTAATTAATTATTTAAAACATGTAAACATTTATTACAATGATGAGCGTATACAAAATTTCAATCAAATTATATGTGGTCATGTTTGTGTTACCATGCTCAGAATTTTGAATAAAATACATAACATCAAATTAGAAGATTTTCAAAAAGCTGTGTGGTACATTAAGCATGGGAATTTTTCATCTTTCTAGTGAGACATCGATCTTGAAACTACATCTCCATGATGATATCATATATCCAAAATCCATAGCTCTCAGAGCTTTCTACAGCATGTATCTTATTCCAAATGTAACAAATTATAATAATTCTATAGTTGTGGGCAATGAGAAAATTGTTATTCCCCCTGGACAGTATAATTTATCTACTTTACAATCAGAACTTGGCAACAGTATACTCCTATCTCAGAATTCTGTAACACACAGAGTGGAGATTGTGTCTGCGCAAGAAACGGTAGACCTGTCTAGCATGGGTGAGATTTTAGGATTTCCCAACAACACCAAACTAGAACCAGGTATTAGACACATAGGTAAATTCATACCAAAATTCTTGGCTATAGAGACATTGAACATTCACTGCAACATTGCTAAAGGGATGATTATCAAAGCTGAAGAAAATTCAGTTGGTAGACACAAGGAAACAGGTATCATAGCTACATTCAAACCAAATTCTGAATTCATGGAGCCAATTTTCTATTCCCCCATCCCACCAATCTATTTTCCAGTTTCACATGACAAAGTTAATTACATAGAGATAACAATTACAAATGAGAAGAATGAGATAGTTGATTTTGCTGGTGCCAATACCACTGCAGTAATTGAAATAAATATTTAATAAATAAATATATAAATAAATACCCAAAATGGAAAATATTGAAAGTTATGAATTACAGTCCTTCCCTCCAAACAGGAGGACCTTTGCAAACCTCAATGAACCCAACAAAGAGATCGAGTTTGAAATCACAGCAGGGGATGGGTTTATTCATCCACACAGATCAGATTTGTATATAAAATTTGATATTGTTAAGAAGAGCACTGGTGAAGAATTTCCTCCTACTGCTAATGTGAAACTTATAAATAACTTTGTACCCTTCTTGTTCTCACAAGTTGAAGTCAAGAAGCATGGCACAGTCATAGACAGAATTGATTACCCTGGTATTACATCCACTACAATAGGAACTTTGAAACTATCTAAAGCAGAAAGTGCTTACTACAAAGCTGCTGGATTCGAAGCAGGTACAAAAATTCTAACAAAATCTCACACAGTGTTGTTCCTATGAGATTGCTATTTGGATTCTTTAGTGATTACAAAGAGATCATGTGGAAAGGAGGTCTTAGCATCATATTTCGTAGAGCACCCAATGATAACAATGCCATCATGAGGTACAAAACTTTAAATGCAGATGGTACAGCAAATGATGCTAGCTTGCCAGAGGCTGTAAAATGTGTTATACAGTCCATGGAACTAAGAATGCCAATTGTTGAATATGAAGCAAATTATTCTCTCAAGTATAAATCCAACATCTTGAAGAATCCAAAAATTCCTTTAGTTTTTTATACTTACCAGTGCATATCTAAAGCTGTGGAAGGCAAGTTTTTTGAATATGATATTACAACACAGTTTCAATCTTTAAGATATGACATGCCAGAGTTTGTAGCTGTACTGTTCCAAACAGCAAGAGATGACAATCAAGAAAAAGACAGCAGCCAGTTTGATGACTGTAAAATTAAAAACATATATTTAAAGAATGGTAGAAATGAAGTGTTCCCCCGTGAAAATTACAATTTGAACATAGCAAATCGAGATTATTTAAAATTGTATGAAGGATACTCTGCTTTTAAGAGAGTTACTGAAGGAAATATGAATATGTATTATGATCCAGATGAATTCATAGCTCATAGGCCAATGTTTCTAATAAATGCTTCAAAAAAGAAAATTAGTAGTTATAAATGATAGAACTAATATTAAAATAGTATGTGAATTTCATGATGCACTACCAGAGAACACTACATGCAGTGCAATTTTAATTGTAGAGAAGTCATACATATATGATGTGAAGAATGAAAGAATAATAGAACAATTTTAATTTCTATATGTTTAACAAGTTATCAACCATCCTCCTAGCTCAATTAGGGATGGAGATATAACAATTTTTAAGTTACATCTATCTATGATGAACATTTGTTGCAAGATTTGCTTGTATTATAGTGTCCATACTCTCTTGTATGAACATTGCAATCTAATATTTGCAATTTATTATCATTGCCACTGAGTGCTATTTTGTTTTTTATAGTGGTATGGACACCATCCAATCTACTAGTAAGATGATGAGCTGACATTAATAAGGTTTCATTTTTCAATAGGCACTGTTTGAAATCTTCTATTGTGAGTTTAGCAGTACAGCTTAGACTCACACCCTTGGCCTTTTTTATTTCATTTTTGCCATCTATCTTTAAGAAGTACATTTTTGGCCTGAGGCCAGCAAATTCTGATATTATGGACCCTTCCACCTCATCTTTCATTTTTCCTGGGATCATCTGATTTTCAACACTGTACAGTGGATGATCTTTTGGATAGTTACTAAAATCAAAATGTTCTCTCATAGAAAACAGATCACTGTATAAATCATCTATTTTTATTACATATACAAAAGCATCAGTATCCACGTAGGCTATCTGAATATTATTTTTGGGCCTCATAACATCATAATGGAACTTATACATCTCCAATTTAGCTAATTCTAGAACAGCAACACCCACAGCTATTGGTGCATCACATATTACACTGACAGGGTTCCTCTCAATAAGAGTTAGATCATCAGTGATGCTGTTAAAGCTCTTGTATGTGGGGTCATTAATAAGCTTCTGGATTTTTTTAGGATCAGACACCAAAGAGCATCTCACCCTATTTCTTTTATCCTCTAGACATTTCCCATAAATAGAGTTGTTTATTAATTTATACAAATTTTTCTCAACCTTGGAATTTGTCTGTATGCGACGATTTGTATTTTCTTGAATATAAGGGGCTAACCATTTTTGTTGCTCAAATTTCAATCCCTTGTGGATTTTGGTGAGTTTCAAACCATGCTTGACATAATATTGTAACAGTCGATAATGAAGCACATAATTATATTTGTTTTCAAAAGATAACACCAATTTTGTTTCCCCTGTACCCGGAATCTTCTGAGAAACTGGAACCATAGCAAATCCATGGTGTTCATCATGAAGATCAGATGGATATTCTAAATCAACTTCTAATAGACAACCCACTGGATGATCTTCACCCCAATTTAGGAAATCCTGGTTTTCAAGTTCTGCATTAGTCATCCATTGATAGTTCCCAATTGGGAGTGATTGGGTCATGACATAACCATATAAATTGTTCATGTCAATGTATAGTATGTATGTAGAAGATTTGCCAGGATTGTAATCAGCTAGATATTTATTGTTGGCTTTTGCATACCTCAAAGGACACTGTACTATACCACCACGTTTACCAGACTCAATAAACATGAACTGCTCAATATTGTCAACAAGACCAATTTCAACTCCTGTATACTTAAACATAGCCTGCCAGGATAGACCAGGTGTTGTGTAATAATATACAGGATCTAGTTGATATATGTGGAAACACCTACTTCTAAAAGCCTCGAACACATCAGATAATAGGAGGGTATCCAGAATCAAATATTTGTCATGATAATCTCCCATTGTTCTACAATCTAGTGTATTCCAAATTTTCTGGGCATATTAATAATCTTCCTCACTACACTCCTCATCTTGAAGATGATTATAAAATTGTTCTCGTGGTGGTAACTGTGTCTCATTAAATTTATCAAAATTATCCATGTATTGATAAGGGTAGACACCCTTTCTTCTCAGCAATTTCATGTTATCATCACCAAAATATTTCTTCGTGTGAACAAATTCACTATCGGTTAATTGTTTCACCAGAGTTGCCAAGCTACTAGATAGAAATTGGTATGAATCAAGAAACCTGAGAGAAACAATTTTTCCATTTTTTAATCTAATAGTTTTCTCTATGGTGATATATTTGTCTTTACTGTGTGGTATAATATTAATATCCTCTGCATCATATCCCAATTCTGAGATAAACAAGTGTGCATCAAAATTTTGCAAATTGTGAATAAATACTGGAATAAATTTGTATCTCTGTATTTTCAAGTTACATGGATTGCAAATACTGGCAATGAAATCCCCACTATAGTGATTGTGATGTTGAATTTTTGGGCAATGTGAATCAAACTTATTGTTACAGTATGCACACTGTGTTGCATTATTATGTTGGTCTTGTTGCTCTGGTGTAAGATCATTCATCGGTTCTGTGTTATGTAAAATTGGAGCAAGTGTTTGCACCCACTCTCGAAGAGTTTGGATAAATTTTTGGGCTGCATTTTCACCTCGATAAATATAAGGGGGTGGACTGTTTGTGTGATATGTGTTTACCAATTTCAGAGCAAAACCACAAGCGACATGTTTAGCAATATGTGTTGTGTATGATGAATTTGAATCTGGGAGGCATACTGCCATTGGTTTCTGTATTGTCTCAAAATCAGCATAGATCACAAATGGATGCTGCACTAGTGATTTAAAATTTTTGAATTTTATAGTTTTGAGTGGAAATTTATAAGTCACACAAGGGTAGAGGTAACATTTTTCAATATGTTCCTTTAATTGTTCTTCTCTTGTTTTCATACTTGTGCCATGAAATATTGATAGGCAACAATCACATATGGTAATTCTATTATGATGTAATGTTATTTGGTTTCTCACTAATTTTGGGAGATCCTGTATCAAACAATAATGCTTTTGATTTCCCTCAGAAACATACAGCAATCTAATAATATGTGCATCATTAGCTGGTGGATGGTGTCTAAGTACATTAATGTGGAATTTTTCATCATAGCCATAAACAAACACAGCTAATGGTTGATTGTGGTGCTGTTCATATTGTTTTTCAAATTGCTGGATAGCTGAAATACCTACTGGATATTGGATACCAAACATTATTTGTTCAAACTCATCAAAATATTTCATATAGTGAGAGACACGATGTTTATTATTTGGTGCTGGATAAAAATGTGCTATAATACACCAAAGAAAACACATATCATCTTCATTTTGAATATTTAACACAGCATGTTTGTTTCTAATCTTTTTGGGCAGCTCAATATAACTAGACCCACCACCAAGGGGAGTATATCGAGCTAATTTAATTTCAAGTTTATGATCAGTATTACACAATCGCCATCCTGAACCTCTGCCTTCAAATTCTTGTTGTTTTAGTTTAAGTTGTTCACACATTTTATCATAAATATCATTCAAACAAGTGATATCATCACGGTGTAAAATTGACACACGGGTACAATGAGAATATTGTTCTTGTTCACCACGAGGATTTATATACAGTGAGGATAGAGTGAAGTATATTTTGAGGGAACATTTCAAAAGCATGCTTTGAATTGCATCTATAATTTTTTGCTTCAGTTTAGCCTGAAAATTTGGAATATCTGAGAGATCATCATCTATGTCTGTTGTAGTATATTCATTTCTATACAAGATTTCTTGTTTTTGGTTTGATCTAATTATTTTGTTACTCATTTTTTTACCTATTGTTTATTTATATACAATTAGAAAAATTTGTTGGAATAACTCACACTTAACTAAAATTGTTATAATTTTATGTTAATAAAAATTATAGAAAAAACAACAAATATCATGAAATAGAGTTTATACTGGGGTATTTGTTTATTTTTATAGGTTTCTTTTTCAAATTGTATAATTTCAGGCAATAAATTATTAATATACAATATTTAAGAACAGAGCTTTATATTCACACACCTTTAGCACTTAAAAAACCTCCTAGACCAGCTATAGAACAACAAGAATCAGAGAAGAAAATTGAGTTGGGGCTCTCGACTATAGTCTACAATGATAGAGCACTTGAGTACCAGGCAGACAAAAAAAAACTGCATAGCTCTATGTCAATTAGTTCTTGAGATTTTGTATTTAGGAACCACTTTGGCCCCCCTGCCAAAAATTGGCTTTTATTGTATCAGTGTATATTGTTTCTATGACCTTACTTTGGTTATTCCGCCAAATTATATGCTTCAAGTCTCCTATACTTTGGTGGAGCCTGTTCAGGTTCTGCCCCCCACTTGTGGGTTCCACTGCCGATCCAGCAATGGTGAAGAATCTGCACTGTGCCCTGGCTTATATAGATTTACAGAGCCAATAGAAACACTGCTTATTTAAACCAATCAGAATATAACACATAATCACATTATGTCATAAGCAGCCAATCAGAAAACAACACGTATCTAATAATTTATTGGATAATAATTTGTTGCACAGCATGATGCAATATATATAAACCAGAAATAGGCCACAACTTGGCCACAAGTGGACCGGAAGTAGTCAAACCGGAAGTAAACCGGAAGTGGACCGGAAGTGGACCGGAAGTGAACCGGAAGTAAACCGGAAGTGGACCGGAAGTAAACCGGAAGTAGACCGGAAGTGGACCGGAAGTGGACCGGAAGTGGACCGGAAGTGAGTGTAAGTGGCCTCTTGCAGAGGGGTGGCCTCTTGCAGAGGGGTAGGCATAGCCTTAAGTTGCACTTCTTAAGTGCCCGATGACAAGTTACACTTGTATAACCAGTTATAACCAGTTTAGCCCAAGATGCACTGTTCCCTACTGGGGAAATAACATGTTCTAACATGCATGTTCCAAGATGCAAGATGGGCACATGACACATCCCGACACAGGGTCACCTGATTGCACTTGTTAAGTGCCCGATGGCACATGACACTTGTATAACCGGTTATAACCGGTTTGTTTTTAAATGCCCGTTTTATATCTACTGACATCACACACACCTACCAGGTATGAACAAGCGTGAGTAACCTTTACACCAACTTTCCATATCTCTACCCTCCTAATCGGAGCAGGTTCAGCCAACAGATATTATTAAGCTCTACCTAAATGTTTAAATGAAACTTCCCTGTGACCTCATATCCCAGGTAAAACGGGATTACAACAATATATATCTACCTCTAATTAATTATTTATTTGCCAAGTAAGATAGATGAAATTTACATAAAAAAAGGTAAAGTGTTCCCCTGTGCATAGCACCACGCCATGAAGGCGTATAGGGGGTGTGGGGGTAACGCCCCACACTTTCTTGATCCGGTCGTGAGTGGGGGTGATGTGATCAGCATCACGCCCCTGACCGCCTTTACCCCCCAGGGTTTCCCCCAGGTACCCATGTTATTCGACGCTGGGTGGGCGCCGGGGCCGCTTTCACCGTTAGAAAAGTTCCCGGATTTGAACCGGCCGGGGATCGAACCCGGGACCTTGAGCATGGTAGTCAGACGCGTTACCGACTGAGTTACATAGGAATTCGAACCCAGAATTTATTGTGGTAAGATAATGAGTCGACCGACATTTAACAATTGTTACGTCCTTTAACTTCTCCAGGCAGTAAGAGCCGAGATATATAAAACAACGTTTCGATTATAATTCTGTTGGTTAAAGTTGGATAATTTTTCGTAAGTAACGAAAACGCTTTGCTCGTTTCCTAATAGCACCTTTCAGTAAACAAATTGATTGATTTATCGAGTTCGTGTTTAAAGTCCACCTTACATACAGTATGGACTGGACTAGACCTACAGTTTAAACTGGAATCCTAACCATGTTATGCCTCAACAACTGGTTATCGAACCCGGGACCCTTTGATTACAAGGCGGCGACGTTACCACCACGCCAACAGGGAGTCCCAGTAGCCTACACACACACACACACACACACACACACACACACACACATACACTGCTGGACAAAAAACCGGACACTTACATTTTTTTGTGATGACGCATAAATTCTGATTCGAAGGCTAACTAAATGTTGCAGAAATTATTGGAAATAAGAAAACCTGAATATATTCAACAGAAAGCAAATTAAAATATTTTGTTAATAAGTTAAATTAGAACATAAACGAAAGTTACAGAAAACTACCAAAAAATCGAAAAAAAATCATAGCAATATTTTTTTTAATATTGTTAAATGGTACTGGTGGGATATATAAGCTGTTTAATTATATAGTGTAACGGGTGTTACGAATAAGGTTAGCAATGACTTCTTGGTCCAATTGCTCCCATTCTTCTTGAATAGCAAATCTTATCTCTTCAATTGTTTCTGGAACTATTGCGCGGTTTCTGATATGTCTATCAGTTAATCCCAGACGTTCTCTATCGGATTTAGGTCCGGACTTTGTGGTGGCCATTCTAATCGTGTAATCCCAACTTCGTCCAGGTACTCCGTGACAATATTGGAAATGTGAGGACGCGCATTGTCATGCATAAAAACAAAGACCGGGCCTATGAATGGTGCATATGGTAAGTATTGTAAAAGGCCATATTACTGGGGCGAGAAAATATGAGGTCTTGCCTGTACTAAAATTAGGTCAAAATGCCTATAAAATCTTATTGCTCAAGTGTCCTCCTCTATCAAATTTAAGATTTTTGTAAAAAAAAATGTTTTTGAGAAAGTATGACCCCCCCCCTCTTAGATTGATTTGGCTACACTTACAAAAGCTGGATCTGTCAGATTGTTATTCATAAGATTGTTAAAAATATGTCCCTCTCGATACTGCTTTGGCTTCATTTAAAACTAATCCAATAAGTTCATAAGAGCTTTTTGATTACACAGTAGTACACTATAAAGTAAAATTTTAAATACTTGTTTAAAATATTTTTGTACTATTATGTTAATATGTTGACCTGGAATGTTCTGAATATTTTAATTTAGAACCAGGCTCAACTCATATATCTAATACTAAGACAATGCATTGTGCAGAGGTCTTCTAGAATTGCTCTGTGCTTCTCTCATTTCTTACATCATAAACATATGATTTTTCACCTATAAGAATAACACTACATATGGTGTCATCAGGGAGTGTATCATGGAATTCACAGATAATTTTAATGTTTGTCCTGTCATTAACCACAACCTGTTTCCTTTTTGAGGTGTTGATGACAAACGTGGGTCTCTGTCTTTTGAATTCATCTGGTGAGTAATACATGCTGTAAATGCCTCATATAATTTGAGGAAATCATCCTTGGACATGTTTAAATTATAATTTTCTCTGGGGAACACCTCATTTCTGCAATTTTTAAGATATATGTTCTTGATGTTGCAGCTATCAAACTTACTTGAATTTTTTTCTTGGTTATTGTGTCTTCCAGTCTGAAACAGTACCACCACAAAATCTGGCAAGTCATATTGTATACTGGAGAATGAGTTTGTAGCATCAAATTCGTAATAGCTACCAGTGGCAGGCTTCTGCACACATTGATATGTATAAAATTGTAAAGGCACCTGTGGACTTTTAGTATATCTGCTTTGTATATAAGACCACAACTGGCTTCATATTCAACTACTGAAATTCTTAGCTCCATAGTCTGAATAAGACATTTGCCTTCATCAGGTAGGGTATTAGGCAGAGCTGTAAAGTAGAATTTAATGAACTATACCTCATCAAAGCATTATTATCATTGGCAGCTCTTCTAAATGTAATTCTTAAACCACCCTTCCACATAATGTCTTTGTAATCTGAGAAGAATCCTGGCAACAGGCGCATAGGAAACAGTACTGTGTGGTTCTTAGATATTATTTTATCACCAGCCTCAAATCCACTTATTTGTAGTATGAGGCCTCAGTCTTGGATAATTTTAGTGTGGCCAAAGCTGTAGAGGTAATACCAGGGTAGTCTACTCTGTTTATAACAACACCATGTTTTCTGATCTCGATTTCAGAGAACAGATGTGGCACAAAATTGTCTACCAGTCTTATATTTGAGTTAGCCGGATAATCTGTACCATAGCTTGACAACATCAAATTTAATGTATAGGTCTGCTTTGTGAGGGTGTATAAAGCCATCCCCTACATCAAGATCAACCTCAATCTCTGTGTTGGCTTGATTCAAATTTGCAAAGGTCCTCCGGTTTGGGGAGAATTATTGTAGCTCATAACTCTCAATATTTTCCATTTTTTTGTATGTATTTTTATTTAAATATTAATTTCTATGATGGCAGTTGTTGTGGCTCCAGCAAAATCAACTAATTCTTCTTTTTCATTAGTAACCATCAACTCAATATATAATGTTGGTGATGGAGTGTAAAAGATTGGCTCGATGAATTTAGAGTTAGGTTTGAATGTTGCAATGATGCCAGTTTGTTTGTGAGTGCCTATGCCATCTGATTTTGTGATCATACCCTCGGCCACATTACAGTGAATATTTAGAAACTCTATGGCTAAGAATTTAGGTATATTAATAGCAGTGTGTTTAATGGCTCGTTCAAGTTTTGTGTAGTTCTCGAAGCCTAATAGCTCTCCTATAGTACCCAGATCTATTGTCTCTGTAGCAGACTCAATCTCTACTCTGTGAGTTACCTCTGGGTAACTGAGCATTTAAAGTAGACAGATTATACTGCCCTGGAGTGATAACAATTTTTTGGTCACCAACTGTGATTGTGTTGTTGTGGTGTGTAATTTTGGGGATCAAGTACATGCCATATAATGCTCTAAGAGCTATTGTTTTGGGATATACTATATCATCATGTAGTCTGAGCTTCAATATTGAATTTTGGCTGTTAAGATGGAATACTCCCATGGTGTTTCAGATACCACAAGGCTTTTTGAAAATTTTCAATTGATGGTTTATTTATTTGAGACAGATATCTAAGAACAGATAAACACAGATGTCCACAATTAACATCTTGAAGTTTTGAACACGCTCATTATTTTAATAAAGTTTAGTTGATTTTAGATATTTTACTAAATTTTCTGGTGGAATACCTCCAAATGAATCAAACGCAAATGCCTCATTGTTTAAATATTTAAGATAACAGATCCAGTGAGTGCCATGATTTTTATACTTATCCAAATTGACTATGCCACACTCTTTCTTGAGTGGTTGTTCTGGTAAAGAATCATACATGTACACACCTCTCAAATATTTGATGCCCAGTGGTTTGATTAAAGCTTCAATGTCTTGGTTGGTAAGCGGCTCTTGTTTTTTTTAAACGTATTCATAACTCTCTTAAGACCTTTGCCTTGCTTTTCCATAGCCAGATTATGGCGCTTTTGTTCATCTAATTCTGCCTTAATCTTCATGGCATCTATTACTGTATTTGCTAGGGCAGCTGATCCCCCAGCTAAGCTGCCAACAGCACCGAGTGCTGCTAAAATAGCTGGGATACTAAATATGAAGCCACCTATATGTGATTTTTTTTCTAGATTGCTCTATTTTTTTAATTGGGGGGGTACTAAGTAATAATTTTATACCATGGCCCTTGGCAAGACAAGAACTTTTCTTCTTGCGCTGCTTTTTGGTTAGAACACTATCAATAGTTTTAAGAGATATAAGACCTACATAAGGTATCTGATACATAACACCCTTGGCCTTTATTGTTGGTTTATTATATACATATTCTGGGATTAACTATCACAATTAAATTGTTGCTAATTTATTTAATCTATTACAACCCCCACTCCAGTTTTTTGTTTAGTGTTCATAGCTATGGTGGTCCCTAATGCTGCTATTCTCTCACTCAAAGAAGCATCTTTGCTTACAAATCTACCAAATGCAGCCTCTTCTAATTTTTGTCTGCCACATGTCGCATGTCAAGATCGGTATGTGTGTTGTATGCTATGTCATGGTCTCTGCAAGCAGCATCTAGAGCATTAACACCAGAGTCCCCTCTGTTTAGTCTATGGTCTAGTTTGGTACCAGGACCACAATACTGATAGCCTGGTATGTGTAGTTCAAATGGCAGCTTGTTTATAATATCATTAACCAGCCCCCGACCCTCAGAGATATTCCAAAATTTAGGTGGTAGAGTATTAATAATTTTTATAAGATATCCAATGCCCTTAGTGTCATTCACTATAAAATTAGACAATTTGGTGCTTATCATGTCCATAATTCCAACCTTTTCATTGTAAAAATTATGGTTACCGGCATTTTCTTCCCCAGCTATGACCAGCAACCTATGTATGAGTTTCCTAACATCATCAACCCAGACAATTTCTTCAGGCAGGTGATGTACTGTTTGATCCCACTACCAGTCTTGATCTGTGTCCATATGGGCTTGATTAGGTTGTTGTATTTTGCTCCATTGCTAGACTTGACTCTTTTTTGTGTGGGATCATTGTTCTGGTATAGAGCATCTGATTTTATTAATATTTCTTTGCAGTGCTCATAATCTTGATCTGTAACTGCCAGGTCTCTTATGAGTCACCAGTTCCCAAAATCCAGGTGTTCCAGGATACTTAACAAAACCACCTCTTTCTCCAAGATGAGATTCTGAATATACAATAAGATCATCTCCCATAAATGTTACCCTAAAATTGCCAATTTTATGTATGATGCTACCATCAAGCTCTGTGTCAGCATATAAACCTAAAACCTCATCTTTGTTGTCTTTAGGTGTGCTTAAATATTTTTGAGCAAGAAGACCCAATTCAATAGGATCCTGAGTAGCTTCAATTCATCGAAGAGGAACAGGACTAGGTGTATGAATACTAGAAAGTGTGGTGATTGGATAGCCTAATATGTTCCTAGCAGCTACCGCCACAAGCTCTGAGATCAAATTTTGATTCTGCTCTGTAACAGTTTTGATATTTTTACCTAATTCAGTAATAGCATCAATAATAGGCTGTTCTGTGCGCTTGTGTTGTTCATAGATACCTCGGTTCTCTGATTTTCATCCCTTAAATCTTTTTACAAGATAGTCTCTTAATTTAAGATCATCAATAATTGGTCTTTTCATGGTTATTTATATATGATTCAATGTCTAGAAAATTGTTAATTTTATTTCTATATTTACCACTATTGAGTTTCCTTGTCATATTAATTGTGACAAACCCATAGCTGTCCTGGTTCCAGCACCTACTGCAAAACTTAGAAATGTCATTGTAGCTCAAGTCACCACCTACATATTCATCATGTATGTGTTTGAGGTTGGTATGGTCTTGATGAAACACACATATAAAATTGCTGTTGTCTCTTATCAACTGTTTTGGTATTTTAGAAAAAGTCTGTGCCAGGTAGAAGCAATCTATTTTTTTGTTTCGCCCCTGTGTAAAGAAATTTCTAACCTTGTCTTGGTTTTCCAGTATAATATTATCAAACACAACAACAGAGTTATCAAGACAGTCATTGAGTGGCCTAACATCTGATTCAAAAGTGGCTATATCCAGTCCATCATATAGCTTCATTAGCTGCTGATATTTTAATTGTTCTAAGCTCTTAGAAAAGATATACAAGTGCCTGTTTTTCCAGTCTAACCAATTGGGTGCCAATAAAAAATTATCAACCATTAGTGTAGTTTTACCACAAGCCGATGGCCCAACAATAAGACATCTAATATTATCAGGCAGCAGCTTGCCATTTCTCTTAGACTGCTGTTCAGGTTCTGGTAGTCTCCTTATAACATCCCAGGTGTTCATAGTATCACTTTGTCTGCCTCGATCCAGCTGTGTTCTGGGAGTCCTAGCCATTTGACCAGTATCTTGTTGCCTTTTCTGCGGATGACTTTCTCTATAAGATATGTGTCTGGCTGTTTAGTTTTGCTGAGTTCTTCTTCATAGAATCTGCCTTTGAGAATTTCTCCTCGATGGTCTTTTATTATGTATGTGTTAAGGGTCCCAGGTTTAACTTGAACCACTGTAAATAATTCAGTACTCCAGTTTCTGGTAAAGCCTCTTTTGAATAAGTGCTTATATTTGCTAATTCTTACTTGATCACCAACCTTGTATTTAGCTTTTTTGGTTGTTGGCTGATATCTAGGATAGTAAACAGTGCTGATTACTTTCTGCTCATCAGATGAAGTAACCTCAGAGGGCCTCATGTTGATTGTGGCGTGGACTGAGTTGTTATATCTATCTAGAAGTTCTGGTAGGTTAGTAAGACATTTATAATTACCTTGAAGTGTAAATTGTTTATACATATGATTTTTTAGAGTTTTGTTGAATCTTTCTACAATAAAGGCCTTGAGATCACTGTAACTCGAGTAATGTTTTATTGACTGGCTTTTAATAAATTGTTGGAACACCAAATTACAGAATTCTTTGCCATTATCTGTTTGTAGATAGCGTGGTGATCTTCCACTCTGATTGATAATTGTCCTGAAAGCTTCTGTAACACATTTTCCAGTCTTAGATTTTAGCGGCAAAGCCCAGGCATATTTTGAAAATGTGTCTATGACAGTAAGTATATACTTGTAGCCTTTGTTGATCTTGTCTAAGTTTTTCAGCTGTCCCCCATGAGGGGCCATCTCAACCAAATCAGACTGCCATAAATCATCTATGCCTTTTGAAACCACTGGCAGTCGCTTATAGTTATGTCTGGCTGGTCTGTGTAATTCATCAACAATAATTTGTCTAGACATAGTATGTAAACAAGAATATTGCAACTATGGTGTGTTCAGCAGCTGATACTATTTGTATATTAAATTCAAGAGAACCATCATCTTCAGCATAAGCTGTCTCTAATGTATCGGGGTCTGTAAAATCTTCTAACTCTATACTGGTGACCTTTGGTTTGTTGTCAGCATTGGTTATTGATAATGTAGGGTAGTGGTGAGCCTGTGGTTGTAGCCGATATTTGATCTTGATTGGTCTGAGAGTGACTCCAACAAAAAACTGGTAATAAAATTGTGCAGGGGACAGCATATACAGTTTACCACCTGGTGTAAATGGTGAATCATATTCTTTGTTAGGGATTCTGTTCAATTCAAGGATTACTGTATGCTTAGGATTTTCGATTAGGCCAGTTATTTCTTTGTCTGCTGTAAGCAATCTACTTGTTACAGATTCGAGATGCTCACTGATAGTCCTAACAATCTCATCATGGCCTTTTTTGATTCTTATGTCCACAGCAAGTTTCTTGTATTGTTGCAAAATCTCTTGAAGCTGTGTGGTAAAAACAGACAGAGCATTTGCTTGGTTGGATTCCATGGTCCCTAGCTGTTGCTTGATGTTGGCTACAATTTGCTGTACATTTTCAACAACAGCCAATTTTGAACTTTGGGCTGTAAGATCATGGACTTGTCTTCTGATATCCTCAAACAGAGCATGCAGTTCATTAATATGTTGATTGGTTGGTAGAGTAGCCACGGTCTGAGTAAGCTGTTTGATCTCTGTCTGGATATTCTTGATATCTTCTGATTTTAGTATGCGATTCACTGCTCTTTTAATATTTTTAAGTTCCTGTGATGTAGGCAGATTGGCTACAGGATTCTGCAAAGACTCAAGTGCAGATTTCACAGCATTTAATTCAGAAGCATCAGCCACACTACTCATAGCATCTTGGAGCAGGGTTATGTCTGCCTGAGTAGGTGTTGATTGTTGTAAAATTTCAAGCTTTGTTTGGATATCATCGATCAAGTGATGAAAATGAGATAGCTCAGATTCAGTGTTGAGGTTTTCAAGTTTGGTGATCTGTTGCTGGACACTGGCAAGAGTGTCTACAATACCAGGCAAGCGGGATTCTAGAGTTTCTTGTACATTTGTCAGATCACTTTGTACTGCTGCTGTGGTACCCTCAAGGTGGGTTATGGTACTCTGAATTTTTCCAAAATCTTCATATGTCTCAAGTTGCAGCTTAATGTTGGCTACACTACGAGTTATAGCACTCAGAGCATCAGAAGATGGTAGTTGTGTATAAAATTCTCAAGTGTCTCAATTTTTTTCTTTAACCTCGGCTATGGCATTGTTCAAGGGGTCCAGATTAGGAATCTGTAGCGATGGAATTTGTTCTTTTAGAGTGGAAATTACTAGATCAAAATCTTCTTGTGACTTTATGCTTTGACAATTGTTTGGAGCTGTGCCTGGACACTACCAATTTGCCCTTCTAGTTGCTGTTTCAATTGTTCAGAGTTGGTAGTATGAGTTTTTAATTTGGCTTGAAGAGCTGCTACAGCCTCCTCTATATTTTGAAAATTATCCAATGTTGCCAAGTCAGTATATTTTTGAAGCAATAATTTAAGTTCTGAATCAATTTTAAGAAAAGGGTCCATGCATTGTGATTGTAAATTAGTAATTACTAGTTGAAGACTGGCATTGAGTGTGGTTTGTAGAGCTTGTAATCACTTCTTAATTTTTTGACTCTGACGTCAAGCATCAGAATCTCAGCACTGTGATCTTCATGCCTTGTATGACCAAATATATCATTAGGCATTTTTGTTTTTATTTTAGTGGTTATTTATTATAAAATATCTAATTCTTAATTCTATAAAAAAGGTATAAGCTTGTCATAATATCCCGGGACCTCAATATATAAACAGTCACCGGCAGAAACAGTATATACAGTGCCAGAAATCATGTTTGAGTGCTTAAGTCTATAAATATTTCTCCCTACTGAAACCTTGACATCACCCTCGGGAGTTGTAATAAATTGTAATTGACCACCTATAGGTAATTGGTAATTTATCATCAAGATCTGTAAGTATGCTGTTCAGATGAATAATTAACAAACCACTTAGTTTAGATTTTATATCAGGAGAACGTGCTGGTGTTGGCAAGTCCATAATAGCTTGTTTTTTTAATCCAAATAAATTCATTGGCATCTTTATTTATTTCAAATCATGCTCTGTGATTGGGCATTGATTGCCACTTATCAAGTTGCAATGCCCCCATGGTAGAGTATGTATGCCACATGATAAAATACATCTCTTATCATCATGTGGGTCCAGAGCTATTTTTGTTACAATATTGGTAGTCAACAAGTGATCCACACTATGAATTCTACATTCTGATGTTCTGATTAACCTTAGTGATTTGAGACAATTTTTATAATCTTTAAATTCAAGCTCTTTGTCTACAATTTCCTTACCAATACACTTGGCTTTTTTGGCAACAGCACCACTATATGTTTCAAAACTATACATTTTAGCTCTTAACCCAGCAAATCCTACAATAACATCGCCAAGGGTCTCATCTTTTAACTTGCCAGGTACCTTTTTGTTGTGGGGTTGAATTTTTTAATGTTCACTAGTATCAAAATATGTAAACAATTCAGGCTGTGATATTTCTTTATAAACATATTCTGTTTGAATATCAAGAATAAAACTATCTGTGTCCATATACATTAATGTTATACTATTACCATAAAAAGGTTTCAACACATCATAATAAAGTTTTAACATTTGTAATTTGGCCAATTCTAATATCACAGCCCCTACATAAATAGGTTTATCAAACTTAATTTTTGTTTCTTTTTTTTCAAATTAAAGAGTGTCATATTCTCATAATAAATTCTTCTATAATTGAAATTAGGCTTTGCCACCAATTTTTTGCTCCGGCTGGAGTTGGTAACTAATTTAACATCACTATGCTTTCTAACATTTTCTATAGTTTTGCCATACACTGAATTGACCATTAATTTAAACAAAGTTTTATCAAATTGGCTTACTGCAGATGTTCGAAGCTTGGTGTTCGTATCAATATATGGCTTCAACCATCTTGAGTGCCTGAACCTCAAAACTTTGCCAACTTTTCTCACTTGAACACCATGATTCATTAGGAACTGGAGGTTTTTGTAATATATTACATAATCCTGTTTTGGCTCCAGAGTCATCATCAATTTCTTTTGTTTAGGGCCAGCTGAGCACTCAACCTCAGGAATTGGGGGCAGATCAGAATATTTCTTGTGTAAATCATCAGGAATTGTCAGATCAACCTCTAAGAACAGGCCATAGTCACTGTCATCAAAATCCTGATGATCTTCAATATTGAAATCTTCAACCCACTCAAGCCCTGCATATGGCAATTTATCCATCATAGCATAACCATACAGGCTGTTGGCATCCACATACAGTATATAATTTGATGGCAGTGCTGGATGATAATCAGGAATATATTTGTTGTTAGCTCTGGCATATCTCTGAGAACATTGCACCATGCCTCCTCTTATACATTGTTCCATAAACAGATACATATCTTGATCCCGAATGAGATCCAACTGCATTTTAGTATTCAAAAACATTGCAGACCATGCTAAGCCTGGTGCACTGTAGAAATACATTGGATCCAGCTTATAATTTTGCATGGAAGATTTTCTAAATGCCTGAAGTATATCAGCTCAGAGAGTGACATCAAGTTTTAAATAAGCCTTGTGATAATCACCAAGTGTCTGGCATTTTAAATTGTTCCACATCAACTGAGCATGGTGATAATCATCATCAGTGATTCCAGATGCTCTGAGTTTGCTGTAAAATGCTTGTTGTGGTGGCAAAGAACACTCATCAAATTTAGAAAAATCTGTAACATGGTCATATGGATATACACCCTTCCGCCTAATTAATTTCAAGTCCTGATTTGGAAACAAAGCACATGTGATTTTGAATTGATCATCAGATAATTGACTGGCCAGTGTAGCCAGGCTAGCGGACAGAATTCTGTAGGAATCAAGAAATCTTAAGTGAATAGGAACACCATTAACTTTAATTATCTTGCTAATGGCTATATATTTCTCATCATTTTCTGCTAAAATATTTTAATTCTGCTTGTCAAACCCCTCGTACCTGATCAAATTATGAAAATCATAATTAGATGCACCATGGCAAAATATTGGGACAAATTTTGGTCTCTGGATCTTAATATTACAGCTATTACACAGGGCCATTAAGAATTTACCATCTGTATGAGAATGGTGATGTACCTTGATATTTGTATCTGAAAATTCAGAATTACATACCGGGCATTTTTCTGCATTGTTGAAATTGAAATCTTCAATCTGATCCTTTGTTAAAGGCTACATGGGTTTTGATTTTAATAAGACATTAGATGCTATGTCATGGCACTCATTTTCTATTCTATGTTCAAATTTTTTGATGGCATCTGCTCCCATGTATAAATATTCTTTACTAACTAATCTAGTTTACTAATAAATCTTTGCTCTATATAAGCCACTTGGTTGGATATATCTGACCCTTATATCTTTCTTTCGCAATTCATTGCCTATTTTCATAGAGTTAAATTTCTTTTCTGCACCTTTTGTACTAGTCATTATTACTAAATATGGCCCATTATGTGTATCATAATACATTTTACACTTGTCTACATTATTTTCTCTTCGACCTTCTCCAAACGTGTGTACTTTATCTCTATTATCTAACCTGTCTATCCTTACCGCTTTTGCTGGAACTTGATCATCTTCAGAAGATCTGACTCTTTTAGCTTGTTTTCTAGATGTTTCTTCTATAATGTTATCTTCTATAACAATATCATTGTCTTCTACCAAGTTCGTTATAATTTCTACTTGATTATTAAGTTCCATGTAACCTATGGCATCCGCCATGACGTTAACAAGAACTGCCTTACGAAAATCACATTAATGAGTATAATTCCTTTTACCGTAGTTTTAAACTTCAACTTAAATAAGTATATGAGATTAACTCAATTCCAGTCACAAAATTATCTCTTTATAAACAGCACTCACTTAATTAACAACTATTAATATTACCACAATATTACACAAACAGCTCAGTTTCCATCAACCACAGGCTAGTAATTTATACTGGATTCCTCATAATTTTCTTCTTCCTCTTCATCTTTACTACAATTTGATGTTTCAATTTCTGAGTCTGTATCATGGACACTGTGTTCAGTTTCGTTGTCACTTTCTTCCATGTTCACATTTGCAACAGTTACTGCTTCAGATTCACTGTCACACTCACCACTGTCTGTAGTCACAATATCTCAGTCAGTTAAGCACCTGGACACGTTTTTACAGAAAGCAACACACTGATCACAAAAAAAAGCTATGGAACTACTATTGTGGGGTCACATGTGACCCCTTACCGTTATTTCACTGCAACAGTTGGCACTACCTGAGCAAGATAGTTTATAATATCTCAACTATGTCTGATATTTTTGAAAGATGCTTTAAACAATTCTGCTAAGAGTAGTTATGATTTTTGTGTGTGTGTGTATGTGTGTGTGTGTGTGTGTGTGTGTGTTTGTGTTTGTTTGTTTGTTTGTTTGTTTATATTGCGTAGTAGTTGTGGTGTGTGTATGTTTATATTGTGTTATAGTTGTGATGTGTTTGTGTGTGTCTTGTGTAGTAGTTATGCTGTCTGATGTGTTTGTGTTCGTCTTGTGTAGTAATTGTGCTGTCTAATATGTTTGTGTTTGTCTTGTGTAGTAGTTCCTCCATTCATATTGGGGGTTAGGCGTAGAGCTGACAACTCTGCACTGTAAAAAGACATGTCAAGAAACAGAAATATAAGGCCATGGATGTTCCCAAGGTAAAATATTCCGGAGGTAAAATAGTCCCCCGTTCGGATCTCCGGGTGGGGACTACTTTGGGAGGTCCCTGGACTAAGGATAAGATCTTCATTAGGAATAAGGATATTAAATTAGGCACCTGGAATGTTCTGAGCCTTTACCGGCCTGGGGCATTTCAGTGTACAGTTAATGAGATAGTGAAGTATAAATTAGATGTAGTAGCTGTCCAGGAAGTTAGGTGGCCAGGAGAAGGGAATTGTAAAACTAAAAATTATACTTTTTTCTATGGTGGTACTGAAAATCATAATTTTGGAACAGGCTTTTTCATAAATAATAGAATTATCTCGGCTCTTAAAACAGTAGAATTTATTAATGATAGGATATCATATGCAGTTTTACAGGCTAGGTGGTGTAAAATTATTTTAATAAACATACATGCACCAACGGAAGATAAAGATGATAATAATAAAGATGATTTTTATACAGAGTTAGAACAGGTCTTTGATAAATTTTCTCAGTATGATATGAAAATTCTGTTAGGTGACTGTAATGCACAGATTGGCAAAGAAGAGACATTTAAACCCACGATTGGTAAAGAAAGTCTTCATGAATTAAGTAATGATAAATATTAAAATAATGATAATAAATATTCTTTACAACATAATAAAAACTAGAAGGTTCATGTTACTGGTATGGTGTAATTGAAGATTCATCAGGATCTGGGCTGCAGAATGCAAGAGGTTTCAGGTTTGATTCAAAATCACAGAATATATATGCTGGGTGTTCCAACAAGGCTTCAATTTTTTTGAATTTGGCATTTTCACTTGGATTAGGCATCACCATATGAACAGGTTTATGTTTGCCACAATATTTCAGATGCTCAATTAACTTGTTTTTAGCAATTTCTGCATTCACTTCACTAATCCCATTTATTTTTTTTCCCATCAAATACAGTCAAACATCTTCTACACAACTTGAATATTGTATTAGATTTGTCTAGTTATTTTCTGACTAAAATTTCAAGACTGTGTATCAGAGTGTAATGGTGTGTGCCATCCTCTTCAATTAAGAGCAGATCAATCGGAACAGCAGAATCATCATCAAGTGTACTGATTCTGAGAGGTGCTATCAAGCAATTGCCACGGCCAGTAGAACAAATAAAAACATTAATAGATAATTGTTTACCATTGATATCCCTGGCCGTTTTTTCAAATTTATCAATATTCTGAACAGACATTGGATATTCTAAGCCCTCCATAGCATCATCAAAATCATGTTCATGTTCTTTATAATAAGTTATTCTCTGAGGATCTCTTAAAACTGGATACAAATCAGCTAAAATACACCACAGAAAACATTTCTCATCATTATTTTTTATGTTAACCACGGCTTTTTTGTTTTTAATATTGGCAGGTAAAGGCACATATGTGGAACCTTGTAATGGGCTAAATTCAGAAATATTAGCATAGAGCTTGTGTGAAGTTCCGCATAGGCTCCAACCCGATTCTTTTGCAGCAAATTCAGAATGTTTAATATTCAATTGCTCTATCAAACTGCTTATTATTTTGTCTAAATTTGCATTTGAATATACAGCTACAGTTTCTGTTATGTGGGGCTGTGTAAATTTTGTGCCATTTGGTTTCTTATATTGTGTAAACAATTTGAGGGACAGCTTTTAAGAGCCATTTTGTGCATTTAGAATTGCCTGCACATCAGGATTTATACTGTTCAAAAAATTGTTAATGTCACATCTTGGCTCTGATACAAAACAGTGATCCCTAAGTTGGCCATTAAAACTGCTATGGATGGGTTCATAGCGTGGCTGCTTTTCTGCTCTAGCATTAACAGGTGTTTCATGCTTCCTTTTCAGACCAGATGTAGATGGCTGTGAGGGCAATGTTGATGACTCTACATAACAAGTACACTTATGCCTTTTGTAATATGCCTTGCTTAATATTTTATGGCATCTTGGGCACAATTTAGTAGCCTTTCTGCATTTCTTAGGGTCACAATTAAACCGGTGCCTAGCCCAATTAGATCTAGATATATTTTTATTGCATTGATTGCAATATTTCAAGTTTGGCATTTTTATTGTTTATTTATATAAAATTTCTTGGTCCAAAAAAAACAGAACTATAGACAATATGCCAAAACAATTATAACAGCAGTTAGTGGCTGAGCTGTTGCTTTTATACCCAGACAACAGCAGAAACTAGGTTCTGGTGATCCCCAATATAGAATAGTTTTGCTCTATTATGATGTTGTATAACACACTTTACCAGGCATCAAACCTCAGCTGTATATCAGCTAGCAGTGAATATTCTCAACATCTCATGTGTGGGGATATTATTCTGCCACATGTATTTCAATCTCACACATCTTACCAGGGCTCAAACCCGGAGCCTCTTGATTACAAGGCAATAATACCAACACTTTGCCATCAGTTAGGCCCACACACTCTACCAGGTTTCAGACCTTGGGGCCTCTTGATTACAAGGCAGCAAGACTAGCACTTCTCCATGGAGAGGTCTTAAACCCAGAAGCCTTTGATTATAAAGCATATAAGCCATGGAACTAAGTCCACATTCTACTGAGCATCAGAACCCAGGAGTTATAAGCTATATATCAGCTAAATACAGTCAAAATTGGATTTTAACTGTGCAATGAATATTCTCAATATCTCACTCGTGTATATATTATCAGACCAAGGCAAAACCTGAATTGGATTCAGGCATACATGACAACATGCAAGAGGCTAATGTTCTTTTACTAAGAATTTCCTTCTATTATACAGAAATATTAATTGAAGTTTTATGCTCTTCCAGTGAATTGGAGTCAATGGCATGCAGGCCCATACATGCTATCATGCAAAGGGAATTTTCCCTGAAAAGCACAGAAATATCAATAATGCCCCCTTTTAGCTGTGTAGATTATATCTCATGCATGCTAGCAATAATGATGAAAGCCCCTAGGCGTGCATAATTTATTGCCCGGGGTAGTAATTGCTTAGCTCAGCAATACATTAGTCTGTCAGATAGTTTTGATCGGGAAAATTGATTAATTCTGAGCTAAGTAATTGCTTACCCGGGCAATGAAACTGATCAAAGATTACAAAAAAAGCACGTAACAATTCAATTTGCAACTGCCTTTGTCCAAGGTAATCCTATATTGAATTAGATCTATAAATTGTTAGAGCATGAGGATATAAGCATTTTGGCTTAGTTTTAAGTGTAGTCAAAACAATATCAAGGGGGGCATATTTTTGACAAGCTTATGGAAAACAATTTGGCAGATTCAGCCTTTGCACACATGGCCGAATCAATCTGAGGTGGGTTCTTCATTTGTACACTAGAATTCAGGATTCTTGGGATTTTGACAGAGTAGCACTCTGTAAGCAATAAGATCATATGGGTACTTGGCTTAATTTTAAGTGTAGGCAAATCTGTCTATTGAGGGTTCTTCATTTATACACTAGAATTCAGGGTTCTTGGGATTAAGAGCATATCACACTTGAAGAATTGGGGCACATAGGCATCTTGGCATAATTTTAAGTGTAGCCAAATCGGGCTGTTTAATCAAATAACCTCTTCATTTGTAAGATTTTTGTGCTCATCCTATCACAAATAACACTACTCCCATTTACTATATTTTTACCATCAAATACAGTTAAACATCTTCGGCAGAACTTGAATATTCTATTAGATTTGTCTAGTTGTTTTCTTACTAAAGCCTCAAGACTGTGTATCAAAGTATAATGGTATGTACCACCCCCCTTAATTAAAAGCAAATCAATCGGAACAGCAAAATCATCATCAAGTGTACTAATTCTGAGAGGTTCTATCAAGCAATTCCCAGCACCACTAGAACAAATAAATACATTAATAGATAATGGTTTATCATTGATATCTCTGGCCTTTTTTTTTCAAATTAATCAATATTTTGAACAGACATTTGATATTCTAAGCTCTCCATAGCATCATCAAAATCATGTTCATGTTGTTTATAATAACTTATTCTTTCTGGATTATTTAAAACTGGAAACAAAGCAGCTAACATACACCACAGAAAACATTTCTCATCATTATTTTCTATGTTAACCAAGCCTTTTTTGTTTTTAATATTGGCAGGTAATGGCAGATATGTAGAACCTTGTTGTGATCTAAATTCAGAAATATTAATATATAACTTGTGTGGAGTTCCACATAAATTCCATCCTGATTCTTTAGCAGCAAACTCAGAATGTTTAATAATCAATTGCTCTATCAACCTGCTTAGTATTTTGTTTAAATTTGTATTTGAATATATAGCTACAGTTTCTGTTATGTGGGGCTGTGTAAATTTTGTGCCGTTTGGTTTCTTATATTGTGTAAATAATTTGAAAGATAGTTTATAAGAGCCATTTTGTACATAGCTTGCATATCAGGATTTATATTGTTCAAAAAAGTCTTAATATCACATTTTGGCTCTGATACAAAACGGTAATCCTTTAGTTGACCATTAAAACTGCTATGAATAGGTGTATAGCATGGCTTCTTTGCTGATCTAGTATTATTAGATGTTTCAAGTTTCCTTTTTAGACCAGATGAAGATGTAGATGGTTGTACATAACAAGTTTTTTTATGTTTATATATAAAATATTCTATGTTATATTTTTTATGACATTTTGGGCATATTTTTGTAAGTGTTCTACATTTTTCCGGATTACAATTCCTTTGGTGCTTAGTCCAATTAGGGCTAGATATATTTTTATTGCATTGATTACAATATTTTTGATTTGGCATTTTTATTATTAATTTATTATAAGATATTTCTTGGGGGTTCAAATTAAAACTTTATTTTTAATATAAAATATTAATTGTGTTTAATAATATGCTTTGTATATTTAATATGTTAATATTTTTTATTATTAGTTTATTATATAAGATTTCTTGGGGTTTAAATAAAAACTCTATATTTAATATAAAATATCAATTGGGTTTAGCAATATGTTTTGTATACTTAGTGTATATATTTAGTGTGTCGGTATTTTTTTGTTCTAGGTTTATTATATCAGATTTCTTGGGGTTCAAATCAAAATTCTATACTTAATAAATGACAGGTTGTAATAACTAATAGCCTACACGCACGAAGATAGAATAAGTATTGATCCACAGAAGCAGTGACCTACAGAGTCACTAACCTACCACAATTGCATGTCTGCACAGGTATAGAAATAGCAATGATCTAATAGCGTGTATTATGTATCGAACTTATATATCGCTGTATCTACCAAACAGAGAAACTCAAGAAATAAAAATACCCACGCGCTGCTGTATCTACCAAACTGAGAGACTCAACAAATAAAAATACCTACGCGAAACCAAACTGAGAGACTCAAGAAATAAAAACACCCACGCGCTGCTGTATCTACCAAACTGAGAGACTCAAGAAATAAAAACACCCACGCGCTGCTGTATCTACCAAACTGAGAGACTCAACAAATAAAAATACCCACGCGCTGCTGTATCTACCAAACTGAGAGACTCAACAAATAAAAATACCTACGCGAAACCAAACTGAGAGACTCAACAAATAAAAATACCCACGCGCTGCTGTATCTACCAAACTGAGAGACTCAACAAATAAAAATACCCACGCGAAACCAAACAGAGCAATTCTAGAAGACCTCTGCACAATGTATTGTCTTAGTATTAGATATATCAGTTGAGCCCGGTCCTGAATTAAAATATTCAGAACATTCCAGGTCAACATATTAACATAATAGTGCAAAAATATTTTGAACAAGTATTTAAGATTATACTTTACAGTGTACTACTGTGTAATCAAAAAGCTCTTATGAGCTTATTGTATTAGTTTTAAGTGAAGCCAAAACAGTATCGAGAGGGACATATTTTTAACAAGCATATGAATAACAATCTGACAGATCCAGCTTTTGTAAGTGTAGCCAAATCAATCTAAGAGGGGGGGGTCATACTTTCTCAGAAACTTTTTTTGTACAAAAATCTTAAATTTGATAGAGGAGGACACTTGAGCAATAAGATTTTATAGGCATTTTGACCTAATTTTAGTACAGGCAAGATCTCATACTTTCTCGCCCCAGTAATATGGCCTTTTACACTACTATGGTACTACATGATCTGCCAAACATTCTGTGATACCTGCGAGCTGTCATTGCCCCATTCTCAACAAGAACCAACTCTGTACGTCCTTGTAAAGAAATACCTCCCCAGACCATCACACCGCCGCCTCCGAGGGTGTTATTTCAACGAACCAACATTGTGCATAACGCTCATTAAGTCTTATATACACATGTTCACGCCCGTCTGATGAACGTAGGTTGAATTTTGACTCATCGGAGAATAAAACCTTTTCCCACTGCTCCACATTCCAATGTAAGTGTTGTGTAGCAAATTCCAGTATTCGCTTCCGGTGACGTGCTAACAACCTGGGACCTGTAGCCGGCCACCGAGATGATAAACCACTTTCATTCAGTCTTTTACGAACTGTTCGTGAAGAAACAACAGCTCTATGAACATTTCTCAAACGCCGTGCCACAATATTTGAAGTCGTATGCTCATATCCCTTTATTACATTTATGTACACTCCACTGAAGGGATGGTGAATGCAGCCCAAAAGTGGAGAGGGTTCCTTACTTGACGATAACAGGAGCGGGGTGTAAGGGAAGACTTTCCTGCAAGCAACTAAATGCCAACCCCTCTTCCATGTTGCACCCTTGACTCAGGGAAGGGGGTTGCCACTAAGCTACCTTAAGCTATATCCTTGGGCCGCAGAAAAATGAGTCCCTGAAGGAACAGAAGTGAAAAAGACCATCTACTATTATATTTTCTTAATATTGTGATAATAGCAAATTAGAACATGTTAGATCCTTTCACTTGCTATTTCCATGAATGAAGTTTGAAGGAAGGAGTTTCTAGCGTTTAAATCAGTTCTTTCACCAACACCCTATTTTTAAAGTTCACGTAATAGAAACAATATGTACAATCTTATTTCTCGAATATAAAGAATTGCTCCCCTTAAAAACCAATGCAAACATTTTGAATGCCAACAATTAAAAGTTAAGAGGAGGGATATTGACGGTTGAAATCAACATCCTTTTATCTTGGTTCTCGTCCAGTGTGGCTATCGCAATGAAGTTTTGATTTATTTCCCTTTAGTGCTTGTGCGGTATTTGTGTGGTATGGTGAAATGCAATTTGTAAGTGGAAGTTTTTTTTTTTAAGAAAAGAAACTAAATTTATAGAATAATTTTTAATCAGATGTCTATATCTTACAGATTACAAGTGTTATTAATACAGATCATGCAATTAGTGGAAGTGAAGTATCATGATAAGAAAACTGTTAATAATAATAATAATGATGATAATAATGTCGATACTGCCCAAAACAAGGAATAGTCAAAGAGCCCAAATACGGTATACGCCAAAATATACAGTACTGAAACTTGCGACCTCGAACGCGCATGTGCGTTTGTCGATGGGGCATAGCTCCAGCCGCTTGTGTTCTCAGTAGTAAAAAGGAAGATATAACTCGCTAATAGTGTGTACGTTAATGTTTCTTTCAGGATAAATAAACTGACAGATGACAACAATGTAATTTTCGTGTTTTTATTTCACTTTACCTTTTTTACCTTCTTTTTTTACTGTATTATCAATCTCGCTCTGCCTGGACGACAAACGGGGTTTTTGCTTCTAGACTCACAGTCAGGCTGTGTGTTCCGCACTGCCCATACTTATTTGTTATTGCCCGTTCATCAATTTCTTCCTATTCTTCGCGATTGGCAAAAAGAGACAGAAGGGTGAAATAAAATAAATCAAATCATTCAGAAGAAAAGAGCAGCAAATGGCTGTGCCTTTCTCAAATTGAGTATTCCTGTGGCAAGTCTCGCATATAATATGAAGGTTAGGATGAATAATGAAACAGAACAAACACAACTTCATGTTCAGGAGTAGGTAGTAAATATTCATTTCAGGCCAACTTCAACTTTGACAACTTTGAACCTTTAAAAACCTGTCATTTTAGTGCACACACTCACTATTTCTCTACGTTTCGCGGCTGTTTTATTGCAGTAACGAACTAAAAGAGTGAGAAAAAGGCTCTGAAAAGTGAGTGTCAAAAACGTACTCTCAGGTACGCATACTCCAGCAATGTAACTTTCTAAACACGTCCATGTTTCTATATCGTGAGCTTTGTTAACCTAATGTTGCTTTGCTTCCCTCGTGACCCTTGTAAACCTAATGTTTTCCTCTTATTTAGGTTCCATATCGTGATCTTTGTAACAACCTCTCATTCTCTGTAAATCAAAATGTGTGCTTTCAAGCAAAAACATCTGGCCAGGGTGTGTGCGTGGTTATCTAACCGCACACAGCCATCAGATAACCACACACCTCTGTAGAGTTTTTATTTTCCAATGAACCCCCACCCCCCTACCGTAAACGCATGCAACGACTCTAGTGTTATTTTGATTTTTTGAATGAGAGATATGTTTATTATTTTTCTTGATGAAGATGTATAGAGAATATGTTGCATGCTTTTTTTTTCTAGTGTGTGTGCTTGTTGTTCAGCAGCATTATTTCGTGCTATAGTGCAAAATTCTCATTATCTCGAGTTATAGTGCAAAATTTCTATTGTAACTGATTATCTTGTGCTATAACAAACTAAAAGAGGGCCTCCCCGATGGCGCAGTGGTAGCGTCGCCGCCTTGTAATCAAGGGGTCCCGGGTTCGATACCCGGTGGAGGCTCAAGTGGTTCGGATCCCGCTTTAAACTGTAGGTCCAGTCCCGATTAGCCTTACTGTGCATAAAGTGGACTTAAAACACCAACTCAAAGAAACTAAAAGAGCGACAAAAAAAGGCTCTGAAAAAGTGAGTGTCAAAACTCATGCTCCAGTAATGTACCTAGTCTTACCATAAATACTGTCCCAAAGTTGTAAGTAAATAGACACAAAATGGTGAGAGATATTGTAATATCAGAATAACATGAGATGCGTGGATGCATTATGAACCAAAATCACAAATAATTATTCGAAATGGCCACCTTTAGCACTGACACACTTCTGAAGTCTTCGTGGCCATTCATCAATGGAATTACGCAACACATCAAGTGGAAACTCTGCAGCTGCCTTCTGAAGAGACCGACCGCTTTAAACTTTCAATAATGGGATGTCTCTTCTTCCAAGCCATCTCCTGGAGCTTGGACCACAATTTGTAGTCCAAAGGGTATAAGTCCGGACTTGCAGAAGGCCAATCTGAAGTGGAAATGAAGTCTGGAACATTTGCTATGAAGACACGCTCCATTTCTGTGAAAAAGGGGTAAAAACATCAGCCAAAGTGTACCAGCAGACAGTGCTTGAGACACTATGCAAGAATCTTACCGACACCATCTTCCATGGAGAGAACTGGAGCTTCCAGCAGGACTCAGCCCCAGCACACAAAGAACGCACCACCCAGCAGTGGTTGGAGGCAAATGTTCCTGACTTCATTTCCACGTCAGATTGGCCCTCTGCCAGTCCAGACTTAAACCCTTCGGACTACAAATTGTGGTCCAAGCTTCAGGAGATGGCTTGCAAGAAGAGACATCCCAATATTGACAGTTTAAAGCGGTCTCTTCAGAAGGCAGCTGCGGAGTTTCCACTTGATGTGTTGCGTAATTCCATTGATGAGTGGCCACGAAGACTTCAGAAGTGTGTCAGTGCTAAAGGTGGCCATTTCGAATAATTATTTGTGATTTTGGTTCATAATGCATCCATGCATCTCATGTTATTCTGATATTACAATATCTCTCACCATTTTGTGTCTATTTACTTACAACTTTGGGACAGTATTTATGGTAAGACTAGGTAATTTTCTAAAATCATGTTTCTATATCGTGAGCTTTGTAAAACCTAATGGTGCGAGAGTTTTTGCTTTCCTTTTGTTTGTGGAGTCAAAAAGGATAAATGATTTCTGAGTATCAGAAAAGTTGTGTTTTAGGTCGACCGATGTGATTGTGTAGGCGTCGATGTTATGATACTATTGTTTCGACCTATGTACTTTACTGTTACGGCAGTTCTTCTTCTACCGTTAGCCTTTACTCATTTGGAAGCACTCAGGCAGAGAAAAAAACCACGACGGGGTGGCAGCTGGCTCGCGTCAATTATTTTCACATAAGGCAGGAAGAGCGCACCTGGGGTTTTTGCTCGGTTCAGCTTTTCTGTCGCTTCCTTTTTCTGAACAATGCAAGAGCTAAAAATCTAGGTCGCGACAATCAAATCGCATCGGACAGGAAGAGTAGTCAGGTGCTCAAGTATCTGACCATTGTTTCACCGTCCGGGCTAAATTTTCCCACAGCTCGCTTTGCGCAAACGGGAAAAGCAAGCGACAGAAAGATGAACCGAGAAAATGCCACGGTTGGTTGTGTTTTTTTCTTGGCCACGGGAAGAGAAGTGAGAATTGTTCGTTGTCAGGTGTTAGTCGATCGGTGGCGCGGCACGGAAGTAAATCAGATAATGTCTACTGCTTCGGTACCGAAGGAAAGAGCAAACGAGAGAGTGTAAGCGATGACGGCACGGCTGGCTGTTGGTTTCTTCTCTCCGGGGTTAAATAGGGCTTCATGCGAGGAACTTGGTATACTAAACCATTACGTCTACTGCACTGTCGCACCTAAGCGATGATGAAGTAGACAGGCTGATACCTGAAACTATTATCTTTTGTATTACTGTTTCTGGAGCCATTCGCAACAAATTTTGACACGTTATCCTATTACCCTTCGGAGGTACATACTTATCCTTATCGTGTGTAACTTACCACACATCTATATAACTTAACTTCGACTCTTAGTTTTTTCCCCCATGATTGGTGTTCGGAAAAAGTTGACTATTTCATACTTTATACACGATACCTAGCCGCATATTTGTCAATCTGTGAAAAAATAATATTACCAAAACATGAATATGTGTAAACTAAAAAAGAATATCCTGTTCACTATTTTCTGTATACAGCAAATTTTGGTTATTCTAAAAATGAAAAAACACATGTATTCGTTCAAGCCACTTTGTGAAAAAAACAAAATGTGCTCTCTAGGAAAGTATTTTTAATTTTTTCAATTCGTTATACGTTAATGTACCATAACGGACAAGTGACAACCAATATTGCGTACGTAACCAATCTCGAAAAGCGACGTAAACACGATGCGAAATTTCAATTTTACCCGGTTCGAATTTTGTAAGGTTTATGCTGTCTAATTTTAATCGATGCGTTGTATAAAAAGATACGGGCTGTGCATTTTCTTCAAAAATTGTTTCTACATCGGGTTCGATTTGAAAGCCGGCAAACTGGCAGCAGTTCTTATAGTTAATATGATCTATCTCTTCGCCCCCTCCCCCCCCCCCCACGGTATGAATTCTTCAGGCACATAGTGAAGGATTTTAATTCGAGGCAGATTTGGTGTCGTATCCATAACCCGAATATATTCAAATTCTTGCGGTCAACAGAGAGAAATTTCGCGTGACATTTTTTTTTCGTGTTTTTGAAGATGAGACATAGCCGGAGGAGCCATAACATTTTTAAAGTCATGCCACACACTTTGCTCTAGTTTTTTACAACAGTGTGTGCACGATGTCAGCTTTTTTCTCCTGTTTCTGTCCCCGTCGCCCCAAAAAATCAAAGCTTTGGACATATATAAATAACATACATACAGAATGGAGCCGCAACGCGGACCCTCTGGTCTTTGCGAAAATGTACCATGCCGCAACTGTGGGAAGTTGATTTCTAATCTAAACATGTCTAAGCATAAGAAGAGATGTTGCCTATCGCAAAATAAAAGTGTTGATGTCCCCCCGGCAACAAAATCTCGCATTGATGCACATGAAGGCTCTGCTTTGAATAAAAGTGCTTGACCATGACGTATAAATCTTCACCTGATGAAAAATATGATTCCGGCACGTTCTTGGATAATTTTAAATCTCTTGTCGTTGACAAATTACGCGATTGCATTATTAACGTCGCAATCAAAATTCATCTTGTGTTAACGCTTATGTATGAGAAACTCGTCTCGTCCAAGACAAGCAGTTTCAGTTTCTATGTAGGATGTGAAGGCTTATTAATAATAATAATAATCACGACGATCTTGACGAAATTATAACGCGTCTATTTAACCATCTAGTAAGAAAACAAGAAGAATTTGAAGGTCGCGGAAGAGGGTGGAGTCTTTGTGGCCGTAACCACATGTTGCAACTTAGAGTGTGTAATTTTAAAGCTTTAGGTAGAGCTCAAAAAAATGCTGCGATGACAAACATTAAAAAAAAAGCAAAATGCAGTGGTAAACATAGAAAGTAAAGATAAGAAGAGTTTCTTATGATCTGTCATCGCAGCGTTACACCCAGCCAATGATCATCTCCAACGTCTGTCCAACTACACCAGATACGAGAGGAGATATAAAAAAGTGATGAAGGGAATTTCATATCCAGTGGGTTTGAACGACATCGACATATTTATAAACCAGTACAAAGAAGAAAAGGGGCAAAACATTGATATTCCCGTGTTCGGGGTTGACGATTGCGGCGACATTTGCGTTCTCAGACCTGCAAAAAGCCAAAATAGCGTAATCAGACTTCTTCTCATAGACGACCGTTACAGTTTAATTCGCAACTTTTCACGCCTAGTGGGAAGTCAAATCAGCAAAGATCACGACAAGATTGAAATTTGCGATCGGTGCTTGAGAATTTTTCGCGGGGGAAAAATGGTACAACACAAGTGTTTCGGTTCAATGCATGCAGAACCCGAAGATGTCATGCCGGAACCCGGAAGCAAGATGACATTTCAAAAATATCAGGCTTTTCTCCCCCATCCTATTGTTCTTTATGCTGATTTTGAAAGTTTTCAAGTTCCGTTAGACTCATGTGACTCTGACCCCACTATCTCAAACACAATACCAATTTTTCACCACGAACCTTGCAGTTTTGCTATTTACGGGGAAAAGTTAAATAAGGTTATTACGTATTGTGGACCCGATGCTGGGAAAAACTTTGTCAAAAAAATAGCAGAATGTGACAAAGAACTTGCACATAGACTTAAAGGCCCTTACGTTTTTCCACCCCCACTCACAACGGAACAACGTCAGAGACACGAAATGGCAACAAGATGCGAGGTGTGCTTTCTTGATTTCACCCCCGAAAACCACAAGGTAGTACATCACAACCATCAAACTTCTAAAATGTTGTCCATTATTTGTAACGTCTGCAATCTCAAAATCAAGGAAGCACGATTTATTGCTGTGTATCTCCATTACACAGAGAAGTACGATACACATCTGTTCATCAAAGAGCTCTACAACATCACGAATCGCATCAGTATTATTCCGAGAACGAGCGAAAAGTATATTGCTGTAAGGGTGTGGATTTCTCTCGAAGACGGAGAAAGTGTAGAAGTGCGAATCCTAGACTCTTACAATTTCCTGTCTTCCAGCCTGGCCACCCTTGCAGCTCAACTTAGCGACGAAGATCTTGTGGCCACGAAACAATGTTTTGGGGAAGACAATTTGAATCTTTTGAAACGTAAGGGCGTCTACCCCTATGAATACGTCAATGATTTCGTCAAATTCGACGAGACCGAACTGCCACCGCGTACTGCATTTTATTCTCATCTAACCGAGGACGTTTGTTCCGAAGATGATTATCAACATGCTCGTAGAGTGTGGTCGGCCTTCAACTGTCAAACTTTTCGGGACTATCACGATCTGTGTCTCAAACTTGATGTCACCCTTCTGATGGATATTTTCGAATCGTTTCGGAACAAGTTGGACACAGTACATTTTTTTACAACACCGGGACTGACATGGGAGTCCATGTTGAAATACACCAATGTGGCTCTGAACCTCATCACAAACAAGGAGCAATATGTATTTCTTGAGAATGAAGTACGCGGTGGCATTGTCCAATGTCCACGTCGCCATGCTGTTGCAAATAATCCTTATTCTCCTGGTTACGATGCATCAAAACCTGACACCTACATTGTCTACTGGGATGTGAATAATTTACATGGTCATTCCATGTCGCAGTGTCTTCCCATCAGTGACTATCAATGGATGGACGAAGAGGAACTCTCCTCCAAGGATTTTCTCAACTGGGCCGAAAATAACTAATGGGGCTGTATCTTGTAAGTGGAGATTGATTATCCCCATACGCTTCATGATATACATCAAGGATTGGCCATGGCTTCAGTAAATGAAAAACCACCTCGAGGATCGCAGCCAAAACTCGTATTAAGCTTGACCAACAAACGAAATTACATTCTCCACTACAGGTTACTTCAATTCTATCTGAATCATGGTTTGCAGCTCAAGAAATTACATAGAGGTTTGAAGTTCAGACAGAGCAAATTGTTGGAGCCGTATATTGCTGAGAACACCAAGCGTCGAGCACAATCTACAACTTTTGCGGACAAAGACCTCTACAAGTTGTTTAACAATGCCATTTATGGCAAAACAATTGAGAACGTGCGCAACTACATCGATGCAACATTAGTCACGGATGTGAAGAAATTTGAGAAAATTGCTGCTTCCCCATACTTTAACACATTCACCATTTTCAATGAGAATTGAATATTCGTTGAACGTAACAAGAAGGAAAGTAGTGTAAAATACTATAGGATGAGGACAGAAATCATACAAATGAAGAGCTGATATGATTAAACAGACTGATTTGGCTATACTTAAAACAATGTCAAGATGTCTATATGAGTCAATTGCCCAAGTGAGCTACACAGTTAAATCCAAAGAATCTTGAGCCCTAGTGTACAAATGAAGAATTACAGTGTAAAAATGAAGAAGCCTCAACAGACAGATTTGGCCATGTGTGCAAAAGCTGAATCTGTCAGTCTGTTGTCTGTAAGCCTGCTAAAAATATAGTTTTCTTAATATTGTTATGGCTACACTTAACAACTTACAGATCAAATACAATACAGGATTACATTGGACAAATGCAGGCTGCAAATTGAACTGTTACCTGCTTGTTTTTTAAACTTTGATCAGTTTACTGCCCGGGGCACTAATTACTTAGCTCAGAAATACTTCAGTTTGCTAGACAGTTTCGATCGGGGAAGACCAATGCATTGTTTGGTCTGGAAATAAATTATGCAGGCTTGGGACTTCAATGTGCCCCTTTGCATGTTTCCATGTAGATCTGATACACGCTACTGATTATAATTTGCTGCGTAATTCTAGAAAAAATCCTACTAAAAGGATATTACCCCTTTGCATGTTTCCCATGTAGATCTGATAGCAATTTGCTGAAAGAGCATGAACCTCTAACTGATATTTCTGCGTAATTCTAAAAAAAATTCCTACTAAAAGGACATTACCACTGCAGAAATGATACGCAGTAGTAACTCCAATTCTAAAAGTCTATGCTCTGAAATAATATAACCACACGCGAGACTTTGAGAATATTCACGGCAGTTTCAAAGTCTAACTTTGACTGTAATAGCTGATTTGCAGCTGATAGCTCCCGGGTTTGAGGCCTGATAGAGTGTATGGGATTAGTCCCGATGTCTTATATGCCTTGTAATCAAAGGCTCTCGGGTTTGAGGCCTGATAAAGTGTGGGCTTAGTCCCGATGTCTTATACGCCTTGTAATGAAAGGCTCCCGGGTTTGAGGCCTCCCCTGATGGTGAAGTACTAGTTTTGCTGCTTTGTAATTAAAGGCTCACGGGTTTGATAACCGGTAGAGTGTGTAGGCCTCCATGATGGCAAAGTGTTGGTATTATTGCCTTGTAATCAAGAGGCTCCCGGGTTTGATACCTGCCAGAGTGTGTGGGTCTAGTTCCGATTAGCTTTACTGTGCATAAAGTGGACTTAAAACACCAACTCAACAACAACAACTCTAGAATTGTATTTTTAAAAACATATAAGCAAATGCTGGACTGTGGAATATTTATGAATAGCTCTATGCTGTTAAGCATTTGCTAGTACTTAAATTGTTTATTGCTGTGGGCAAATCCAAACTGATTGGCTTTTTGGATAAGAATTGTGTTAATTTTATTTGGTATAATATAATTGTACCCAACTAATTTCAAGTCTGTTATACAACAGCATAATAGAGCAAAACTACTCTATATTGGGGATCACCAGAGCCTAGTTACTGCTGTTGTCTGGGTATAAGAGCACCCGCTCAGCCACTAACTGCTGTTATAATTGTTTTGGCATACTATCCATAGTTCTGTTTTTTTTTGGCCCAAGAAATTTTATATAAATAAACAATAAAAATGCCAAATTTGAAATATTGCAATCAGTGTAATAAAAATATATCTAGTTCTAATTGGGCTAGGCACCTGCATAATTGTGATCCTAAAAAATGCAGAAAGCCTACTAAAATGTGCTCAAAATGCCATAAAATATTTAGCAAAGCATATTACAATAGGCATAAGTGTACTTGTTATGTACAGCCTTCTACTTCATCACAGCCATCTACATCTGACCTAAAAAGGAAACTTGAAACATCCGATAATACTAGACCAGCAAAGCAGGCCCGCAATGCACCCATCCATAGCAGTTTTAATGGCCAACTAAGGGATTACCGTTTTGTATCAGAGCTTAAATGTGATATTAAGAATTTTTTGAACAATATAAATCCTGATGTGCAAGATATTCTAAATGCACAAAATGGCTCTTATAAGCTGTCCCTCAAATTGTTTACCCAATATAAGAAAGCAAATGCCACAAAATTTACACACAACCACATAACAGAAACTGTACCTGTATACTCAAATATAAACTCAGACAAAATACTAAGCAGGTTGATAGAGCAATTGCTTATCAAACACTCTGAGTTTGCTGCTAGGGAATCGGGTTGGAGCCTATGTGCATATCCACACAAGTTTTATATTAATATTTCTAAATTCAGACCACTACAAGGTTCTACATATCAGCCATTACCTGACAATATCAGGAACAAAGAAGCTGTGGTCAACCTAAAAAAAATGATGCTCAAAAAAGCTTTTTGTGGTGTAATTTAGCTGCTTTGTTTCCAGTTTTAGATCATCCCGAGAGAATATATTATTATAAACAGCATGAACATGATATTGATGATGCTATTGAGGGCTTAGAATATCCAATGTCTGTTCAGAATATTGATAAATCTGAAAAAAGGCCAGAGATATCAATGGCGGGCCATTATCTATTAATATATTTATTAATTCTATTGGTCGTGGCAATTGCTTGATAGAACCTCTCAGAATCAGTACACTTGATGATGATTCTGCTGTCCCGACTGATCTGCTCTTAAATGAAGAGGATGGCACATACCATTACACTCTGATACACAGTCTTGAAGCTTTAGTCAGAAAACAACTAGACAAATCTAATACAATATTCAAGTTGTGTCGAAGATAGTAGTGTAATTGATGCTATAGCTGGGGCGAGAAAGTATGAACCCCCCTCAGGCAGATTTGACTACACTTAAAACAAGCTCAACATGCCTATATGAACTTTTTGCTCAAGTGTGGAACCCTGTCTAATCCAAGATTTTTGTAAAAATGCCCTCGGGAATTTCCTGAGAAAGTACGACCCCCCTCAGATTGATTTGCCTACACTTATAAAAGGCACTTCTGTGAGTTTTTTGTCCATAAGCTTGTTAAAAATAAGCCCTTTTTGATATTTTTTTGGCCACACCTAAAACTACGCCAAGATGCTCATAAGAACTACCCACCCACACCCACCCACACCCACACATATTTACTTCCGGTCCACTTCCGGTCCACTTCCGGTCCACTTCCGGTTCACTTCCGGTTTGCCTACTTCCGGTCCACTTGTGGCCTATTTCTGGTTTATTTATATTGCATCATGTTTTGCAACAAATTATTACCTAATATTATGCAATAAATTATTAGACCCCCTCAGATTGATTTGCCTACACTTATAAAAGGCACTTCTGTGAGATTGTTGTCCATAAATTTGTTAAAAATATGCCCCTCTTGATATTTTTTTTGCCCACACCTAAAACTAAGCCCCCCTCACCCACACCTACCCACATACACACCCACACACACCCCTCACACACACATACACACACACACACACACACACACACAAAGCACATTGTTGAACCCAACTGATATTTTTTATTAAGTATAGAGTTTTGATTTGAACCCCAAGAAATTTTATATAAACACCAAAGCCAAAAAATATTAACACACATACACACACACACACACTAAATATACAAAACACACTGCTGAACCCAACTGATATTTTTTTATTAAGCATAGAATTTTGATTTTAACCCCAATAAATTTTATATAATAAACATAACAAAATTCTAATATTTATTTTTGTTTAACAGGTACAACAAGTTCTGAGCACATAAGCAGTTTCTGAGGAATACAAGGCAGCAGCAGCAGCAAGCAAATAACATGGATAATCTTGACACAGGATTTTTTGAGAGAAGATGTATTTCAAAATACATAAAATCTAAGTCACTTGTTGATGATTTAAAGCTTAGATTCTTGGGCCTGTCCGAGTATGACCTGTTTGCTGTACAGAATGAGACTGAGATGCAGTGGGTGCTTGCCAGTGACAGGCCATTCCAATGCCTATATCTCAATTTTATCAGCAATTTTGAAAGGCTTGTATACAACAAGTACAAGAGAATTGTTGGATCTTTTGTTAATTTTTATACAAACAGGTGCCATTATAATTTAAGGTTGAAATTGTTTGACAATTATTGGTTCAACAATGCTCATAGCAATTGTTTAGAATATAGGATGCCCATGATTCCATCTCAGAGTTTAAATTGGAGACATTATAAATATTCAAATAAAATTATTAACAGGATATCTAAAAATAAGAATATTGAATTTGTTACAACTGATAAAGGGCATTTGTACAGTGGTGAGGATTTCAATCCAGAGTTTGTATCGTGTTCCAAGTGTATATGTTTGAATGAGCTTGTCTTGTATTTTATAAGGCAAAAATTTAGAGATTGCACTTATGATTGTATTGTTGAGGCACTGGGGCAGAATAATTTGCATGATATATGCAATTGTGGGAGAGTTTTGTCCAGCCTCTCAGTGTGATTTCAGGCACAGGAATTTGGCAGTTGGGAATCAATCCGCAGCAGGCAGCCCTGATTATTTCAGCAGAGACAGCAATCAAGGTAAATAAATATTTGCTGCAAGTGTAAATCCCTGCCCATCACAGCCAGGCTCGGGTCTGTATGCAGGAAGAGGCAAGATATTTGTTTGAAATCTGCTTGGGTATAATTTTCTGATCTTTTTATAGCAGAGTTGTGTTACTGTTATTGGAATAGGCTTCAAATCACACACAGATACCCTAAATACTTAATATCATCATACCTGACAGAGCTGTGTTGTTAGTGGGGAAGAATTGCCATATCTCTATACATGACAGAGATGTGTTGTTATTGGGAACAATCTTCAAATCCTACACAGATACAGAGTGTTAAAATCTAGATATTTTAATAGATAGAAGATACATACTTAATTAAATCTATACTCAATATCCCTATCCCTAACAATTACAAATCCCACCCAGAACCTTGCCGATATTGCTACAAGCATGAAACTGAAAATAACAGAACTGTGCTGTTATTAGGAACAAGCTTCAAATCCCACACAGACACAGAGCCTTGTTGAGTTTAGAATTATTATAATAGATATTTTAATAGATAGAAGATACATACTTAATTAAATCTATATTCAATATCCATATCCCTATCCCTAACAATTACAAATCCTACCCAGAACCTTGCCGATATTGCTACAAGCACGGAACTATTGCCGTGAAATAACATCTAGATGTTTCCTAAACATAACAGAACTGTGCTGTTATTGGGAACAAGCTTCAAATCTCACACAAAACACAGAACCTTGCTGATATTTCGGAACTGTTGCCGTGAAATAACATCTAGATGTTTCCATAATTTCTATACATAACAGTGATGCTGTTATTGGGAACAAGTTTTGAGGTTTAGGCACTCAAGATGGTTGAAGCCATATATTGATACAAACAAGCTTCAAATCTCACACAAACACAGAGCCTTGCTGATATTTCGGAACATAACATCTGGATGTTTCAATAGTTTCTATACATAACAGTGATGCTGTTATTGGGAACAAGCTTCTCCCACACAGATACAGAGCCTTGGAATCTGGATATTTTAATAGATAGAAGATATATACTTAATTAAATCTATACTCAATATCCCTATCCTAACAATTACAAATCACGCAGATACAAAGCCTTGCTTGGAACTGTTGCTGAAATAACATCTAGATGCTTCATCCCTGACAGAGCTGTGCTGTTATTGGGAACAAGTTTTGGAATCTAGATATTTTAATAGATAAAAGATACATACTTAAATCTATACTCAATATCCCTATCCCTAACAATTACAAATCACACAGACACAGAGCCTTGCTCGGAACTGTTGCTGAAATAACATCTAGATGTTTCATCCCTGACAGAGCTGTGCTGTTATTGGGAACAATCTTCAAATCCTACACAGATACAGTGTTTTGGAATCTAGATATTTTAATAGATAGAAGATACATACCTATTTAATTAAATCTATACTCAATATCCCTATACCTAACAATTACAAATCACACAGACATAGAGCCTTGCTCGGAACTGTTGCTGAAATAACATCTGGATGTTTCATCCCTGACAGAGCTGTGCTGTTATTGGGAACAAGCTTCAAACTTGGAATCTAGATATTTTAATAGATAGAAGATACATCCTTAATTAAATCTATACTCAATATCCCTATACCTAACAATTACAAATCACACAGACATAGAGCCTTGCTCGGAACTGTTGCTGAAATAACATCTAGATGTTTCATCCCTGACAGAGCTGTGCTGTTATTGGGAACAAGCTTCAAACTTCAAATCTAGATATTTTAATAGATAGAAGATACATACCTACTTAATGAAATCTATACTCAATATCCTATCCCTATCCCTAACAATTACAAATCACACAGACATAGAGCCTTGCTCGGAACTGTTGCTGAAAAAACATCTAGATGTTTCATCCCTGACAGAGCTGTGCTGTTATTGGGAACAAGCTTCAAACTTCAGATTTTTGATTTTGTCCTGTATGACAGGTACAGCAATTGTATGTTCCTGCCCAGCAGGGCTGTGGAAATATCCGCTATGTTTTGGTTTGTATGCAGGAACAGGCATGACACCTGCAATGGTACATAAAATTTTGATATTTGCTTGGGTATAATTTCCTGAAGCCTGTACCTAATAACAGCATCACAGCACAGCTCTGTCAGGGATAGGGACATTATTAAATATGTATACAGATCCAGGTATGTATTCTTATCTTAAACACAACACAGCTCTGTTATTATTATTTCAATAACAATATCAACAAAACAAGACACTATACACAACATAGAACAATTCTATGCTTGTAAAAATATCAGCAAGGCTCCATTCTAAATATTGTTTCAATTTTTCACTTCACCTATCCATAACAATTCCAAGCTTGTTCTTCATAACAGCATCACCGCACAGCTCTGTCAGGGAAGAAACATGTAGATGCTATCAACAGTTCCCTACTTGTAATTGTTAGGGATAAGAATATTGAATATAGTTTGTATCTTCTATCTATTAAAGATTCCAAGGCTCTGTGTGTGGGATTTGATCATCAGCACACAGCTCTGTCAGGGATGAAACGTCTAGATGTTATCAACAGTTCCATACTTGTAATTGTTAAGGATAGGAATATTGAATTAAGTATGTATCTTCTATCTATTAAAGATTACAAGGCTCTGTATCTGTGTGGGATTTGAGCATCACCACACAGCTCTGTCAGGGATGAAACATTTCAGCAATAGTTCCATGCTTGTATCAATATTTATAATTGTTAGGGATAGGGATATTGAATATAGATTTAATTAAGTATGTATCTTCTATCTATTAAAATATCTAGATTCCAAGCCTCTGTATCTGTGTGGAATTTGAAGCAGCACAGCTCTGTCAGGGATGAAACATCTAGATGTTATTCCAGCAACAGTTCCATGCTTGTATAAATATTTGTAATTGTTCGAGATAGGGATATCAGCTCTGTCAGGGATGAAACATCTAGATGTTATTTCAGCAACAGTTCCGAGCAAGGCTCTATGTCTGTGTGATTTGTAATTGTTAGGTATAGGGATATTGAGTATAGATTTAATTAAGGATGTATCTTCTATCTATTAAAATATCTAGATTCCAAGTTTGAAGCTTGTTCCCAATAACAGCACAGCTCTGTCAGGGATGAAACATCCAGATGTTATTTCAGCAACAGTTCCGAGCAAGGCTCTATGTCTGTGTGATTTGTAATTGTTAGGTATAGGGATATTGAGTATAGATTTAATTAAATAGGTATGTATCTTCTATCTATTAAAATATCTAGATTCCAAAACACTGTATCTGTGTAGGATTTGAAGATTGTTCCCAATAACAGCACAGCTCTGTCAGGGATGAAACATCTAGATGTTATTTCAGCAACAGTTCCGAGCAAGGCTCTGTGTCTGTGTGATTTGTAATTGTTAGGGATAGGGATATTGAGTATAGATTTAAGTATGTATCTTTTATCTATTAAAATATCTAGATTCCAAAACTTGTTCCCAATAACAGCACAGCTCTGTCAGGGATGAAGCATCTAGATGTTATTTCAGCAACAGTTCCAAGCAAGGCTCTGTATCTGCGTGATTTGTAATTGTTAGGATAGGGATATTGAGTATAGATTTAATTAAGTATATATCTTCTATCTATTAAAATATCCAGATTCCAAGGCTCTGTATCTGTGTGGGAGAAGCTTGTTCCCAATAACAGCATCACTGTTATGTATAGAAACTATTGAAACATCCAGATGTTATGTTCCGAAATATCAGCAAGGCTCTGTGTTTGTGTGAGATTTGAAGCTTGTTTGTATCAATATATGGCTTCAACCATCTTGTGTGCCTAAACCTCAAAACTTGTTCCCAATAACAGCATCACTGTTATGTATAGAAATTATGGAAACATCTAGATGTTATTTCACGGCAACAGTTCCGAAATATCAGCAAGGTTCTGTGTTTTGTGTGAGATTTGAAGCTTGTTCCCAATAACAGCACAGTTCTGTTATGTTTAGGAAACATCTAGATGTTATTTCACGGCAATAGTTCCGTGCTTGTAGCAATATCGGCAAGGTTCTGGGTAGGATTTGTAATTGTTAGGGATAGGGATATGGATATTGAATATAGATTTAATTAAGTATGTATCTTCTATCTATTAAAATATCTATTATAATAATTCTAAACTCAACAAGGCTCTGTGTCTGTGTGGGATTTGAAGCTTGTTCCTAATAACAGCACAGTTCTGTTATTTTCAGTTTCATGCTTGTAGCAATATCGGCAAGGTTCTGGGTGGGATTTGTAATTGTTAGGGATAGGGATATTGAGTATAGATTTAATTAAGTATGTATCTTCTATCTATTAAAATATCTAGATTTTAACACTCTGTATCTGTGTAGGATTTGAAGATTGTTCCCAATAACAACACATCTCTGTCATGTATAGAGATATGGCAATTCTTCCCCACTAACAACACAGCTCTGTCAGGTATGATGATATTAAGTATTTAGGGTATCTGTGTGTGATTTGAAGCCTATTCCAATAACAGTAACACAACTCTGCTATAAAAAGATCAGAAAATTATACCCAAGCAGATTTCAAACAAATATCTTGCCTCTTCCTGCATACAGACCCGAGCCTGGCTGTGATGGGCAGGGATTTACACTTGCAGCAAATATTTATTTACCTTGATTGCTGTCTCTGCTGAAATAATCAGGGCTGCCTGCTGCGGATTGATTCCCAACTGCCAAATTCCTGTGCCTGAAATCACACTGAGAGGCTGGACAAAACTCTCCCACAATTGCATATATCATGCAAATTATTCTGCCCCAGTGCCTCAACAATACAATCATAAGTGCAATCTCTAAATTTTTGCCTTATAAAATACAAGACAAGCTCATTCAAACATATACACTTGGAACACGATACAAACTCTGGATTGAAATCCTCACCACTGTACAAATGCCCTTTATCAGTTGTAACAAATTCAATATTCTTATTTTTAGATATCCTGTTAATAATTTTATTTGAATATTTATAATGTCTCCAATTTAAACTCTGAGATGGAATCATGGGCATCCTATATTCTAAACAATTGCTATGAGCATTGTTGAACCAATAATTGTCAAACAATTTCAACCTTAAATTATAATGGCACCTGTTTGTATAAAAATTAACAAAAGATCCAACAATTCTCTTGTACTTGTTGTATACAAGCCTTTCAAAATTGCTGATAAAATTGAGATATAGGCATTGGAATGGCCTGTCACTGGCAAGCACCCACTGCATCTCAGTCTCATTCTGTACAGCAAACAGGTCATACTCGGACAGGCCCAAGAATCTAAGCTTTAAATCATCAACAAGTGACTTAGATTTTATGTATTTTGAAATACATCTTCTCTCAAAAAATCCTGTGTCAAGATTATCCATGTTATTTGCTTGCTGCTGCTGCTGCCTTGTATTCCTCAGAAACTGCTTATGTGCTCAGAACTTGTTGTACCTGTTAAACAAAAATAAATATTAGAATTTTGTTATGTTTATTATATAAAATTTATTGGGGTTAAAATCAAAATTCTATGCTTAATAAAAAAATATCAGTTGGGTTCAGCAGTGTGTTTTGTATATTTAGTGTGTGTGTGTGTGTATGTGTGTTAATATTTTTTGGCTTTGGTGTTTATATAAAATTTCTTGGGGTTCAAATCAAAACTCTATACTTAATAAAAAATATCAGTTGGGTTCAACAATGTGCTTTGTGTGTGTGTGTGTGTGTGTGTGTGTGTATGTGTGTGTGAGGGGTGTGTGTGGGTGTGTATGTGGGTAGGTGTGGGTGAGGGGGGCTTAGTTTTAGGTGTGGGCAAAAAAAATATCAAGAGGGGCATATTTTTAACAAATTTATGGACAACAATCTCACAGAAGTGCCTTTTATAAGTGTAGGCAAATCAATCTGAGGGGGTCTAATAATTTATTGCATAATATTAGGTAATAATTTGTTGCAAAACATGATGCAATATAAATAAACCAGAAATAGGCCACAAGTGGACCGGAAGTGGACCGGAAGTAGGCAAACCGGAAGTGAACCGGAAGTGGACCGGAAGTGGACCGGAAGTGGACCGGAAGTGGACCGGAAGTAAATATGTGTGGGTGTGGTTGGGTGTGGGTGGGTGTGGTGGGTGTGGTGGGTGTGGGTAGTTCTTATGAGCATCTTGGCGTAGTTTTAGGTGAGGCCAAAAAAAATATCAAAAAGGGCTTATTTTTAACAAGCTTATGGACAAAAATCTCACAGAAGTGCCTTTTATAAGTGTAGGCAAATCAATCTGAGGGGGGTCGTACTTTCTCAGGAAATTCCCGAGGGCATTTTTACAAAAATCTTGGATTAGACAGGGTTCCACACTTGAGCAAAAAGCTCATATAGGCATGTTGAGCTTGTTTTAAGTGTAGTCAAATCTGCCTGAGGGGGGTTCATACTTTCTCGCCCCAGCTATAGCATCAATTACACTATTGACTGTATTTGATGGGAAAAAAATAATAAATGGTGTTTGTGAACAGAATGCAGAAATTGCTAAAAACAAGTTAGTTGAGCATCTGAAACACTGTGGCACCCATAAACCTGTTCATATGCTTATGCCTAAGCCAAATAAAAATGCCAAATTCAAAAAATTTGAAGCCTTGGTATGGCACCCAGCATATATAGTTTGTGATTTTGAATCAAACCTCAAATCGTTTGCATTCTGCAGCACAGATCCTGATGAATCTTCAAGTACATCATACCAGCTACATGAACCTTCTAGTTTTTATTATGTGGTTGTACAGGATGGTGTTGTTAGTAAAGAATATTTATACATGGGACCAGATGCCATCAAAGAATTTGCACATAGAATAGAAAATGAGTGCCATTACATAGCATCTAATGTCTTATTAAAATCAAAACCTATGTTGCCTTTAACAGAGGATCAGATTGAAGATTTCAACAATGCAGAAAAATGGTCGGTATGTGATTCTGAATTTTCAGATACAAATATCAAGGTGCATCACCATTCTCATAGAGATGGTAAATTCAAGATGGCTGTAATATTAAGATCCTGAGACCAAAATTTGTCCCGATATTTTGTCACGGGGCATCCAATTATGATTTTCATCATCATTTGATCAACTACAAGGGGTTTGACAAGCAGAATTTAAATATTTTAGCAGAAAATGATGAAAAATATATTGCTATTAGCAAGATAATTAAAGTTAAGGTGTTCCCATTCACTTAAGATTTCTTTATTCATACAGAATTCTGGCGGATAGCCTGGCTACTCTGGCCAGTCAATTATCTGATGATCAATTCAAAATCACACGTGCTATGTTTCCAAATCAGGACCTGAAATTAATTAGGCGGAAGGGTGTATACCCATATGACTATGTTACAGATTTTTCTAAATATCATGAGTGTGCTCTGCAACCACAACAACAGTTCTACAGGAAACGCAGAGCATCTGGAATCACTGATGAAGATTATCACCATGCTCAGTTGATGTGGACCAACTTAAAATGCCAGACACTTGGTGATTATCATAAAGCATACTTGAAACTTGATGTGACTCTCTTAGCCGACATACTACAGGCATTTAGAAAATCATCGATGGAAAATTATAAACTGGATATCTACAGTACTCCAGGCCTAGCATGGTCTGCCATGTTTCTGAATACTAAAATGCAATTGGATCTGATCCAGGATCAGGACATGTATCTGTTTATGGAACAGGGTATACGAGGAGGCATGGTGCAATGTTCTTAGAGATATGCCAGGTCCAACAACAAGTATGTTCCCGATTATGATTCTGCAGGACCATCAAACTATATACTTCATGTGGATGCCAACAGCCTGTATGGATATGCCATGATGGATAAACTGCCATATACAGGGCTTGAGTGGGTCGAAGATTTCAACATTGAAGATCTTCAGGACTTTGATGACAGTGACTATGGCCTGTTCTTAGAGGTTGATCTGACAATTCCAGATGATTTACACAACCAGTTTTCTGATCTGCCACCAATTCCTGAGGTTGAGAGTTCACCTGGCTCTAAACAGAAGAAACTGATGATGACTCTAAAACCAAAACAGGGTTATGTTATATACTAAAAGAACTTCCATTTCCTGATGCATCACGGTGTTCAAGTGACCAAGGTTGGCAAAGTCTTAAAGTTCAGGCACTCAAGATGGTTGAAGCAATACATCGATACAAACATATAGCTTCGGACACTTGCTGTAACCCAATTTGAAAAAACCTTGTTCAAATTGATGGTCAATTCAGTGTATGGTAAAACCATAGAAAATGTCAGAAAACATGCTGATGTCAAGTTGGTTACCGACCCCAGCCAGAGCAAAAAATTGGTGGCAAGGCCAAACTTGAGTTACAGAAGAATTTATGATGATAATGTGGCACTCTTTAATATGAAAAAAACAAAGATCAAGTTTGATAAGCCTATTTATGTAGTGGCTGTGATATTAGAATTGGCCAAATTACACATGCTAAAGCTCTACTATGATGTGCTGAAGCCCTTTTATGGTGATCGTGTAAAACTTATGTACATGGACACAGATAGCTCTATCCTTGATATTCTGACAGAAGATGTTTATCAAGATATATCACAGCCTGCATTACTTGAATATTTCGATACCAGTGAACATCCAAAGATTCAACCCTACACTAAAAAAGTGCCTGGTAAGTTAAAAGACGAGACACTTGGCGATGTTATTGTAGCATTTGCTGAGTTAAGGGGCAGGATGTACGGCTTTGAAACATGTACTGGTGCTGTTGCCAAAAAAGCCAAGGGCATTGGTAGAGTAACTGTGGACAAAGAGCTCCAATTTAAAGATTATGAAGATTGTCTCAAATCATATAATACAATCAGAACATCAGAATGCAGAATCCAGAGTGTGGATCACTTGTTGACTTCAAATGTTATAAGAAAAATTTCTCTGGACCCACATGATGATAAGAGATGCATTTTATCATGTGGCATACATACTCTACCATGAGGTCATTGTGACTTGACAAGTGGTAATCAATGCCCAACCACAGAGCATGATTTGAAATAAATAAACATGCCTATGAACTTATTTGGGTTCAATAAACAAGCTATTATGGACCTGCCAACACCAGCACCCTCTCCTGATATACAATATATGCTATCTAAACTAAGTGGTTTGTTAATTATTCATCTGAACAGCATACTTACAGATGTTGATGTTAATACAGGTAAAACATTGTACATATTTAACAATAACTTAAACCACTACCAGCTACCTATAGGTGGTCAATTACAATTTATTACAACCCCCGAGGGCAATGTCAAGGTTTCAGAAGGCAGAAATATTTACAGAATTAAGCACTCAAACATGGTTTCTGGCACTGTATATACTGTCTCTGCTGGTGACTGCTTATATATTGAGGTCCCGGGACACTATGACAAGTTTATACCTCTTTTTGTAGAATTAAGAATTAGATATTTTATAATAAATAACCACTAAAATAAAAACAAAAATGCCTAATGATATATTTGGCCATACAAGGCATGAAGATCACAGTGCTGAGATTCTGATGCTTGACGTCTGAGTCAAAAAATTAAGAAGTGATTTACAAGCTCTACAAACCACACTCAATGCCAGTCTTCAACTAGAAATTACTAATTTACAATCACAATGCATGGACCCTTTTCTTAAAATTGATTCAGAACTTAAATTATTGCTTCAAAAATATACTGACTTGGCAACATTGGATAATTTTCAAAATTTAGAGGAGGCTGTAGCAGCTCTTCAAGCCAAATTAAAAACTCATACTACCAACTCTGAACAATTGAAACAGCAACTAGAAGAGCAGATTGGTAATGTCCAGACACAGCTCCAAACAATTGTCAAAAGCAAAAAGTCCCAAGATGATTTTGATCTAGTAATTTCTACTCTAAAAGAACAGATTCAATCAGTACAGATACCTAATCTGGACCCTCTGAACAATGCCATAGCCGAGGTTAAAGAAAAAATCGAGACACGTGAGAATTTCATGGACAACCTACCATCTTCTGATGCTCTGAGTGCTATCACTCCTAGTGTTGCCAACATCAAGCTGCAACTCGAGATATATGAATATTTTGAAAAAATTCAGAGTATCATAAGCCATCTTGAGGGTACCATAGCAGCAACACAAAGTGATCTGACAAATGTACAAGAAACTCTAGAATCCCGCTTGCCTGGTATTGTAGACACCCTTGTCAGTGTCCAGCAACAGATCACCAAACTTGAAAACCTCAACACTCAATCTGAGCTATCTCATTTTCATCACTTGATCGATGATATCCAAACAAAACTTGAAATTTTACAACAATCAACACCTACTCAGGCAGACATATCCTGCTCCATGATGCCATGCGTAGTGTGGCTGATGCTTCTGAATTAAATGCTGTAAAATCAGCCCTGGAGTCTTTGCAGAATACTGTAGCCAATCTGCCAACAACACAGTAACTTAAAAATATTAAAAGAGCTGTGAATCGCATACTGAAATCAGAAGATATCAAGAATATCCAGACAGAGATCAAACAGCTTACTCAGACAGTGGCTACTCTACCAACTAATCAACATATTTGCGAACCTTATGCCCTGTGTGAGGATATCAGAACCCAAGTCCATGATCTTACAGATCAAAATTCAAAATTGGCTGTTGTTGAAAATCTACAGCAAATTGTAGCCAACATCAAGCAACAGCTAGGGACCATAGAATCCAACCAAGCAAATGCTCTGTCTGTTTTTACCACACAGCTTCAAGAGATTGTGCAACAATACAAAAAACTTGCTGTGGACATAAGAATCAAACCAGGCCACGATGAGATTGTTGGGACTATCAACGAGCATCTGGAATCTGTAACAAGTAGATTGCTTACAGCAGACAAAGAAATAACTGGCCTAATCGAAAATCCTAACCACACAGTAATCCTTGAATTGAACAGTATCCCCAACAAGGAATATGATTCACCATTTACACCAGGTGGCAAAATATATATGCTGTCCCCTGCACAATTGTATTACCAGTTTTTTGTTGGGGGTACACTCAGACCAATCAAGATCAAATATTGGCTCCAACCACAGGCTCACCACTACCCTACCTTATCAATAACCAATGCTGACAATAAACCAAAGGTCACTAGTGTAGAGTTAGAGGATTTTACAGACCCCGATACATTAGAGACAGCTTATGCTGAAGATGATGGTTCTCTTGAATTTAATATACAAATAGGGGACAACCTGTATTTAGAAAATCCTGTGGTATCTGCTGCTGAACACCCCATAGCTGCAATATTATTGTTTACATACTATGTCTAGACAAACTAATGTTGATGAACTACACAGACAAGCCATAAGCGACTGCCAGTGGTCACAAAAGGCATAGATGATTTGTGGCAGTCTGACTTGGTTGAGATGGCAAGTGGACAGCTGAAAAACTTAGACAAGATCAACAAGGGCTACAAGTATCTACTTACTGTCGTGGATACATTTTCAAAATATGCCTGGACTGTGCCACTCAAATCTAAGACTGGATCATGTGTTACAGAAGCCTTCAGGACAATCATCAATCACAGTGGAAGATCACCGCGCTATCTACAAACATATAATGGCAAAGAATTCTATAATTTGGTGTTCCAACAATTTATTAAAAGCCAGTCAATACAACATTACTCGAGTTACTGTGATATCAAAGCCTCTATTCTAGAAAGATTCAACAGAACCCTAAAAAATCATATGTATAAACAATTTACCCTTCAAGGTAATTATAAATGGCTTACTATCCCACCAGAACTTCTAGATCAGTATAACAAATTAGTCCATTCCACAATCAACATGAAGCCCTCTGAGGTAACTTCATCTGATGAGCAGCAATTGATCAACACTGTTTAATATCCTATATACCAACCAAAAACCAGAAAATCTAAATACAAGGTCGGCGATCAAGTAAGAATCAGCAAATATAAGCTCATATTCAAAAGAGGCTTTACAAGAAACTGGAGCACTGAATTATTTACAGTGGTTCAAGTTAAACCTGCAACCCGTAACACGTATATAATAAAAGACCATCGCGGAGAAATTCTCAAAGGCCGATTTTATGAAGAAGAACTCGGCAAAACTAAACAGCCTGACACATATCTTATAGAGAAAGTCATCCGCAGAAAAGGCAACAAGATACTGGTCAAAAGGCTAGGTCTCCCAGAACACAGCTGGATCGAGGCAGACAAAGTGATACTATGAACACCTGGGTAGTTATAAAGAGACTACCAGAGCCTGAGCAGCAGACTAAAAGAAATTGCAAGCTGCTGCCTGATAAAATAAGGTAAAGTGCTCCCCTGTGCTTAGCACCATGCAATGAAGGCGTATAGGGGTGTGGGATTAACGCCCCACACTTTCTTGATCCGGTCGTGAGTGGGGGTGATGTGATCAGCATCACGCCCCTGACCGCCTTTACCCTCCAGGTACCCATGTTATTCGACGCTGGGTGGGCGCCGGGGCCGCTTCCAACGTTAGAAAAGTTCCCGGGTTTGAACCGGCCGGGGATCGAACCCGGGACCTTGAGTATGGTAGTCAGACGCGTTACCGACTGAGCCACCGCGGCTAATAATATTAGATGTCTTATTGTTGGACCATCGGCTTGTGGTAAAACTACACTAATGGTTGATAATTTTTTATTGGCACCCAACTGGTTAGACTGGAAAAACAGGCACTTGTATGTCTTCTCTAAGAGCTTGGAACAATTAAAATATCAGCAGCTGATGAAGCTATATGATGGACTGGATATAGGAACTTTTGAACCACATGTTAAGCCACTCCATGAATGTCTCGATAATTCTGTTGTTGTGTTTGATGACATTATACTGGATAATCAAAACAAGGTTAGAAATTTTTTTACACAGGGCCGACACAAAAACATTGATTTCTTCTACCTGGCACAGACTTTTTCTAAAATACCGAAGCAGCTGATCCGGGACAACAGCAATTTTATTTGTGTGTTTCATCAAGATCATACCAACCTCTAACACATACATGATGAATATGTAGGTGGGGACTTGAGCTACAATGATTTTTCCAACTTTTGCAGTAGGTGCTGGAACCAGGACAACTATGGGTTTGTCACAATTGATGTGACAAGGAAGCCCAATAGTGGCAAATACAGAAATAAAATCAAAAATTTTCTAGACATTGAAACATATATAAATAACCATGAAAAGGCCAATCATTGATGATCTTAAATTAAGAGATTATCTTGTAAAAAGATTTAAGGGATGGAAATCAGAGAACCGAGGAATCTATGAACAACACAAGCGAACAGAACAACCTATTATTGATGCTATTAGTGAATTAGGTAAAAATATCAAAACTGTTACAGAGCAAAATCAAAATTTGATCACAGAGCTTGTACCAGTAGCTGCTAGGAACATATAAGATTTTCCAATCACCCCACTATCTAGTATTCATACACCTAGTCCTGTTCCTCCACGAAGAATTGAAGCTAGTCAGGATCCTATTGAATTGGGTCTTCTTGCTCAAAAATATTTAAGCACACCGAAAGACAACAAAGATGAGGTCTTTGGTTTATATGCTGACACAGAGCTTGATGGTAGCATCATACATAAAATTGGCAATTTTAGGGTAACATTTATGGGAGATGATCTCATAGTATATTCAGAATCTCATCTTGGAGAAAGAGGTGGTTTTATTAAGTATCCTGGCACACCTGGATTGTAGGAACTGATGACTCGGAAAAGGCCTGGCAGCTATACAGATCAAGACGATGAGTACTACAAAGAAATATTAATAAAATCAGATGCTCTATACCAGAACAATGATCCCACTCAAAAGAGAGTCAAGTCTAGCAGTGGAGCAAAATACAACAACCTAATCAAGCCCATATGGACACATATCAAGACTGGTAGTGGGATCAAACAGTACATCACCTGCCTGAAGAATTTGTCTGGGTTGATGATGTTAGGAAACTCATAGATAGGTTGCTGGTCATAGCTGGGGAAGAAAATGCCGGTAACCATAATTTTTACAATGAAAAGTTTGGAATTATGGATATGATAGCCACCAAATTGTCTAATTTTATAGTCAATGACACTAAGGGGATTGGATATCTTATAAAGATTATTAATACTCTACCACCTAAATTTTGGAATATCTCTGAGGGTCGGGGGCTGGTTAATGACATCATAAACAAGCTGCCATTTGAGCTACACATACCAGGCTATCAGTATTGTGGTCGCGGTACCAAACTAGACCATAGACTAAACAGAGGTGACCCTGGTGTTAATCCCCTTGATGCTGCTTGTAGAGACCATGACATAGCATACAACACACATACCGATCTTGGCAAGCTACATGTGGCAGACAAAAAAATTAGAATAGTCTGCATTCAGTAGATTAGTAAGCAGAGATGCTTCTTTGGGTGAAAAAATAGCAGCATTAGGGACCACCATTGCTATGAACACCAAACAAAAACTAGGGTGGGGGTTGTAATAGATTAAATAAACTGGCTACAACTTAATTGAGCTAGTCAATCCCAGACTATATATATAATAAACCAACAACGAAGGCCAAGGGTGTTATGTATCAGATACCTTATGCAGGTCTTAAATCTCTTGGTACTATCGATAGTCTCCTAACCAAAAAGCAGCGCAAGAAGAAAAGCTCTTGTCTTGCCAAGGGCCATGGTATGAAATTGTTACTTAGCACCCCCCAATTAAGAAAATTACAGCAATCCAGAAAAAAATTGCATACAGGGGGCTTTATATTTAGTATCCCGGCCATCTTAGCAGCACTCGGTGCAGTTGGCAGCTTAGCAGGGGGATCAGTTGCCATAGCAAAAACAGTAATAGATGCCAAAAAGAATAAGGCAGAATTAGATGAACTGAAGCGCCATAATCTGGCCATACAGAAACAAGGCAAAGGTCTTAAGAGATCCATGAATAAGATTAAAAAAACAAGAGCCGCTTACCAACCAAGATATTGAAGCTTTAATCAAGCCACTGGGCATCGAACCTTTTAGAGGTGTGTACATGTCTGATTCTTTACCAGAACAACCACTCAAAAAAAGAGTGTGGCATAGTCAATTTGGATAAGTACAAAGATCAGGGCACACACTGGATCTGCTATCTTAAATATTCAAACAATGAGGCATTTGTGTTTAATACATTTGGAGGTATTCCACCTGAGAATATAGTAAAATATCTAAAATCAACTAATCTTTATTACAATTATGACCATGTTCAAAACTTCATAGATGTTAATTGTGGACATCTGTGTTTATCTATGCTTAGATATCTGTCTCAAATAAATAAACCATCAATTGAAGACTTTCATAAAGCCTTGTGGTATCTGAAACATCATGGGAGTATTCCATCTTAAAAGCCAAAATTCAATATTGAAGCTCAGACTACACGATGATATAGTATATCCGAAAACAATAGTTCTTAGAGCATTCTATGCCATGTACTTGATCCCTAATATTACACACCATAACAACACAGTCACAGTTGGGGATCAAAAAATTGTCATCACTCCAGGGCAGTATAATCTGTCTACTCTAAATGCTCAGTTACCCAGAGGTGTAGTGTTAACTCAAAATTCTGTCACTCACAGAGTAGAGATTGTGTCTGCTACAGAGACAATAGATCTGGGTACTATAGGAAAGCTATTAGGTTTCCAGAACAACACAAAACTTGAACCAGCCATCAAACACACTGCTATTAATATACCTAAATTCTTTGCCATAGAGACTCTGAATATTCACTGTAATGTGGCCGATGGTATGATCACCAAATCAGATGGCATAGGCACTCACAAACAAACTGGCATCGTTGCAACATTCAAACCTAACTCTGAATTTATGGAGCCAATCATCTACACTCCATCACCAACATTATATTTTCCTGTGTGCCATAATAGAATAGACTACATTGAGTTAATGGTCACTAATGAAAAATAAGAATTAGTTGATTTTGCTGGAGCCACAACAACTGCTATCATAGAAATTAATATTTAAATAAAAATATCATACAAAAAAATGGAAAATATTAAGAGTTATGAGCTACAGTCATTCCCCCCGAACCGTACGACCTTTGCAAATTTAAATCAACCCAACACAGAGATTGAGGTTGACCTTGACGTAGGGGATGGCTTTATACACCCCCACAGAGCAGACCTCTATATCAAGTTTGATGTTGTCAAGCTCGATGGCACAGATTATCCGGTTAACTCAAATATAAGACTGGTAGACAATTTTGTACCACATCTGTTCTCTGAAATTGAGATCAGAAAACATGGTGTTGTTATAAACAGAATAGACTACCCTTGTATTACCTCTACAGCTTTGGCCACACTGAATTTATCCAAAACCGAGGCTTCTTAGTACAAAATAGGTGGATTTGAGGCTGGTGATAAAATATTAACCAAGAACCACACTGTACTGTTCCCTATGCGCCTGTTGCCAGGATTCTTCTCAGATTACAAAGATATTATGTGGAAGAGTGGTTTAAGAATCACATTTCGAAGAGCCGCCAATGATAATAATGCTTTGATGAGGTACAGTACATTTAACTCTACTGGTGCAGCTCTGCCTAATACCCTACCTGATGAAGGCAAATGTATTTTTCAGACTATGGAGCTAAGAATCCCTGTTGTTGAGTATGAAGCCAGTTATGGTCTTAAATACAAAGCAGATATACTAAAAAATCCACAGGTGCCTTTACAATTTTATACATATCAATGTGTCCAGAAGCCTGCTACTGGTAGCTATTATGAATTTGATGCTACAAACTCATTCTCCAGTATACAATATGACATGCCAGATTTTGTAGTGGTACTGTTTCAGGTCGGAAGAAACAATAACCAAGAAAAAAATTCAAGTCAGTTTGATAGCTGCAACATCAAGAACATATATCTTAAAAATGGCAGAAATGAGGTGTTCCCCAGAGAAAATTATAATTTAAACATGTCCAAGGATGATTTCCTCAAAGTATATGAGGTATATTCAGCATACAAAAGAGTCACTACTGGCAATACTGACATGTATTATTCACCAGATGAATTCAAAGCACAGAGACCCATGTTTGTCATCAACACCTCAAAAGGAAACAGGTTGTGGTTAATGACAGGACAAATATTAAAATTATCTGTGAATTCCATGATACACTCCCTGATGACACCATATGTAGTGTTATTCTTATAGGTGAAAAATTATATGTTTATGATGTAAGAAATGAGAGAGTCACAGAGCAATTCTAGAAGACCTCTGCATAATACATTGTTTTAGTATTAGATATATGAACTCGAGTACGACGTGGACGTAGGCGACGGGTTCGTTCATCCTCGCAGAGCGGACCTTTACATTCAATTCGACGTGGTGAAAAAATAAAGCAGAGACGCATTCCCAGCCGCAGCAAATTTAAAACTCCAGGACAACTTCGTGCCTTACCTGTTCTCCCAGGTCGAAGTCAGGAAACACAACACCGTCATCGACAGAATCGATTATCCAAGCATTACGTCAACGGCACTAGGAACATTGAAATTATCCAAAACAGATGCAGCATACTATCAGGCGGGGGGATTCGAAGCGGGAACGAAAATATCAACGAGAAGTCACATGGTGCTGTTTCCCATGCGTCTGTTTCCGGGTTTCTTCTCGGACTACAAGGAGATAATGTGGAAAGGAGGACTGAGAATCACATTTCGCAGAGCGGCCAACGACAACAACGTTTTGATGCGATACAGCAACTTGGGTCCGGACGGGATCACACCTCTACCAAACACTCTGCCCGAAGCAGCAAAATGCATCATCCGAAGCATGGAGCTGAGAATTCCGGTGGTGGAATAAGAAACCAACTACACTCTCAAGTATAAAGCGGACATTTTGAAAAAATCCCCAAGTACACATTCAATTTTACACTTACCAGTGCGTGCAGAAACTCGCTTCCTTCAATCATTACGAATTCGACGTCACGACGCAAATCACAACATACAGTTCGACATGCCAGATTTCGTCGTAGTGCTCTTTCAGACCGAACGCGATAACGATTAGGAAAAAGATTCCAGTAAATTTGACGACTGCAAGATCAAGAACGTTTATCTGAAGAACGGCAGGAACGAAGTATTCCCGCGCGAGAATTACAACCTCGACATGACAAAAGATGATTTTCTCAAACTGTACGAAGCGTACTCCGCTTACAAGCCGGTGACCGAGGGAAACGTGGACATGTACTACGCACCCAGCGAATTCAAAGCACACAGACCCATGTTCGTGATCAACACGTCGAAGAGGAAGCAGGTGGGGGTCAACGATCGCATCAACATCAACATCGTGTGCGAATTTCACAATGCACTGTCCAACGGCACCGTGTGCAGCATCATCCTGATTGCAGAGAAGTCCTTCATCTATGACGTGAAGAACGAGAGAGTGTCGGAGCAGTTTTAACAGATTGCACGACAAAAAAAAGCACGAGATAAGAAGTTTTTGCACTATATCACAACAATTTTTGCACTGTAGCACAAGATAATCAGTTACACCAGTTTTGCACTATAGCACGAGATGATGAGAATTTTGCACTATAGCACGAAATAATGCTGTTGAACAACAAGCACACACACTAGAAAAAAAGCATGCAACATATTCTCTATACATCTTCATCAAGAAAAATAATAAACATATCTCTCATTCAAAAAATCAAAATAACACTAGAGTCGTTGCATGCATTTACGGAAGGAGGGGGGGGTTCCATGGGAAAATAAAAACTCTACAGAGGTGTGTGGTTATCTAATGGCTGTGTACGGTTAGATAACCACGCACACACCCTGGCCAGATGTTTTTGCTTGAAAGCACACATTTTGATTTACAGAGAATGAGAGGTTGTTACAAAGATCACGATATGGAACCTAAATAAGAGGAAAACATTAGGTTTACAAGGGTCACGAGGGAAGCAAAGCAACATTAGGTTAACAAAGCTCACGATATAGAAACATGGACGTGTTTAGAAAGTTACAACGCTGGAGTATGCGTACCTGAAAGTACGTTTTTGACACTCACATTTTAGAGCCTGTTTCTCACTCTTTTAGTTCGTTACTGCAATAAAACAGCCGCGAAACGTAGAGAAATAGTGAGTGTGTGCACTAAAATGACAGGTTTTTGAAGGGTTAAAGTTGAAGTTGGCCTCAAATGAATATTTACTACCTACTTCTAGGTTCTATCCAGGATGCAAACCTAGGACACCGGATTCTTTTCCACTACACGCTAACCATTCAGCCACAGAGCCGAACTGAAATACTTTGTAATTGGGCGAGTGATTCCCGACACGTAAAAGATACAACTGGGAAGATAAATAGAGACTGTTGCATTGGCGCAATCCAGTCTGCGCAGAGCATTCAACTATATCAGTTTCAATACCCCAACTTGATTTTGTGGTTTCAGGGTGAATAGTAACTAAGCCCATACTTCCGGTCATTCTGTCTGTTTCTGTCGTCCAACTTAGAGATATGCGTGTGTATCATAGTGTTAATGCGCAGGGACATGTGAAAAATGCTAACGTTGGGATAACCGTTAAAATAATATAAATTATAATTGAATTATGGTGGATTAAGGATGTTGTTTGTTAACTGACTGTCGCAATTTCAAGTATGGAAATTTAAATCTTTGTAGTTAATCTCAACTAAAAACTCTTGTTAAAATGTTTTATATCTTCATACCAATGGCTAATAATGTATTAAACGCGTCGCTTCTCAGCGTGTGCAGCGCGACCCACTGCTGGGTCCCGAGAGGGCTTTTGGTGTGTCGCGAAGTCGGGCTCAAAAATGTATTTATTGTCTCAAACACTTATTACATTTTAATTACTAACATACATTGTAGTAGGTAGAACCCAACGTTCTGGAAGGGTCCTTTGACCTACTTTTTATTTTACGACGTTTTACGCACTAAACTAACCTACAATGAGAGAAAAGAGGACAGAAAAAGCTCTGGCAAAGCTTTTTTTTTATCTTTTACAAAAAAGGAGAGAGGAGAGAGAGAGCGAGAGAGGAGGACGAGTTAAACAACCGACAGTGCTGCCAATTTTCTCGCAGTAGAACCCAACGTTCTGGAAGGGTCCTTTGACCTACTTTTTATTTTACGACGTTTTACGCACTAAACTAACCTACAATGAGAGAAAAGAGGACAGAAAAAGCTCTGGCATTACTTTTTAAGCTATTTTTTTACCTTTTTCAAATCTTGCTCTTATGCTACCTCGTCTTTTGACCTACTTTTCGCCTTACGACATTTTACTATAAGGCTGTCTCCCCTTACGATATTTTTCTGTAAGGCTGTGGAACGCTACGTTCTGGCGACGTCCTTTGACCTACTTTCTCGCCTTAATGGATTTTTCTCGTAAGGCATGAGCAGTGTTGCCAACTCCTCACTCGAAAAATCACCAAGGTTTTTGTTTTACGCACTAAACTAACCTACAATGAGAGAAAAATGGACAGAAAAAGCTCTGGCATCACTTTTTAAGCTATTTTTTATGCTAAACTCGTCCTTTGACCTACATTTCGCCTTACGACATTTTACTATAAGGCTGTCTCCCCCTTACGATATTTTTCTGTAAGGCGTAGTAGGTGGAATGCTTTGTTCTGGCGACGTCTTTTGACCTACTTTTCGCGCGCAGTGTTGCCAACTCCTCACTCGAAAAATCACCAAGGTTTTTGTTTTTGGGTCTAACCTAACCTAAAGCAAGGAGGTGGCAATTTTGCTTGAGGTATTTTCTCGCAGTGTTGCCAACTCCTCACTCGAAAAAATCACCAAGGTTTTTTTTGGGTCTAACCTAGCCTAAAGCAAGGAGCTGACAACCTTGCTTGAGGCTTGCCTTACAGTGCATAAAGCAAGGTTGCCAACCCGCTGGTACTTTTGCCATAGCCTTTTACAAGAAAAAAAAAGAGAAAGGGAAGAGTTAAACAACCGACAGCTTACCCACAACCTTTTTTGGTCTAACCTAACCTAAAGCAAGGAGGTGGCAATTTTGCTTGTGCAATCAACCCGGTTGACCGCCCTCAAGTAAAAATCAGCGTTGCCAACTCCTCACTCGAAAAAAAATCACCAAGGTTTTTTTTGCTCTAACCTAACCTAAAGCAAGGAGGTGGCAATTTTGCTTGTGCAATCAACCCGGTTGACCGCCCTCGAGTAAAAATCAGCGTTGCCAACTCCTCACTCGAAAAAAAATCACCAAGGTTTTTTTTGGTCTAACCTAACCTAAAGCAAGGAGGTGGCAACTTGCTTGAGGCTTGCCTTACAGCGCATAAAGCAATTTTTGCCAACCTGCACACACTAACCAAGGAGAGCCGGCACTGCCGTAAAAGAGAGAGAGATGGGTGGATGGCAAGGCAGTATGTGTGTGCGTGTGTGTGTATAATATGTAGCATTATTAACTAGAGTGTGTTGGCAATTTACTTACAACTAAGAAAAATAGAGATGCCAACGTTGGTGTAAGATGAAGAGAGAGAGACCCGTGGCTGGCAACAGTAACGAGCGAATGCGGCATATCGTAATTTTCCAACTCCGTATATCGCGACCTTTGTAAACCTCTCTCGGGGGAACGATGTGCCACACACACGCGCGCACACGCCTGTATTGTGACGCAAGCGAACAAACAAATAATAATTGTTGTCTTTTAGGATACCTGGCCCCTATAACCTCGCGGGGGGTGCGTGGTGCCCAACACAGTTCTAATGGCCACGGCTAACAAAGTCATGCCTCTGTAGAGTTTCACGTGTTTTTTTTTTTCTCAAACTTCTATGAAACTCTACAGAGGACCTCCGTAATGCATGCAACGTGTACTAACAACTCTAGTGTTATTTGATGTTGTGATATTTTTGGATATAGAGTTTTATTGTGAGATATAGATAAAAATAATTATGTTTATTATAATATTTTCTTGATGAAGTTGGAGAATATGTGTGTGTTACAAATAAAGTTGCATGCTTTTTTTTCTAGTGTGTGTATGTGTTTTTGATGTTTCGACAGCATCTGAAACGATAAAAAAATAAATTTTATTGTTAATTTTCACGTGTAAAAACAACAACAAATTTTTTTGTGCAAATTCTGATTGTCTCGTGCTATAGTGCAAAAAGATATTGTAACTGATAACTGATGAAATTGACATTTGTAACTGATCTGAACTAGTGAAATTCGTATTGTGCTATTGTAACTGATTGTGCTAGTACAAAAAATTACTTATTGTGGAAGAAAAGATGTTAAAAAACTTGTTAAAACTGCTCTGTGACCCTCTCGTTCTTCAGGTCGTAGGCGAAGGACTTCTCTGCAATCAGGATGACGCTGCACAGAGTATCGGCAGGCAGCGCGTCGTGGAACTCGCAGACGACCTTGATGTTGGTGCGATCGTTGACTACCACCTGCTTCCTTTTTGTGGTGTTGATGACGAACATCGGCCTGCGGATTTTGAATTCGCTGGGGGTGTAGTACATGTCCACACTTCCCTCGGTCACGCGTTTGTAAGCCGTGTAAGCTTCGTAAAGTTTGAGGTAATCATCTTTGGTTATGTCCAGGTTGTAATTTTCGCGCGGGAACACTTCGTTGCGTCCATTCTTCAGATAAACGTTCTTGATCTTGCAGTCGTCGAATTTGCTGGAATCTTTTTCCTGATTGTTGTCCCTCCCGGTCTGAAAGAGCACCACGACGAAATCTGGCATGTCGAACTGTATGTTGTTGAACTGAGTCGTCACGTCGAATTCCATGTGACTTCCCGACGCCACCTTCTGCACGCACTGGTAACCGTGAAAGTGAATCGGCACCTGCGGACTTTTCAAGATCTCCGCTTTGTACTTGAGGGCGTAGTTTGTTTCGTATTCCACGATCGGCATTCTCAATTCCATGCTCCGGATGACGCACTTGGCTGCTTCGGGTAATGTGTTGGCTATCGGCGTGGTGCCGTCCGGACCCAAAGTAGCGTATCGCATCAGTGCGTTGTTGTCGTTGGCAGCTCTTCGAAACGTGACGCGCAGTCCTCCCTTCCACATGATCTCCTTGTAGTCCGAGAAGAAACCAGGCAGCAGACGCATGGGAAAGAGTACCGTGTGACTTGTCGTCGATATTTTGGTTCCCGCTTCGAATCCCCCGGCCTGGTAGTATGCCGCGTCCGTTTTGGATAATTTCAACGTTCCCACTGCCGTCGACGTGATGCCTGGATAATCTATTCTGTCGATGACGGTGTTGTGTTTCCTCACCTCCACCTGCGAGAACAGGTGAGGCACGAAGTTGTCCACGAGTATCAAGTTTGCTGCTGCGGGAAACGCGTCTCCGCTTTCCTTCTTCACCACGTCGAATTGAAGGTAGAGGTCCGCTCTGTGAGGATGAACGAACCCATCGCCTACGTCCACGTCGTATTCGATCTCCCTGTTTGCCTCGTTGAGATTGGCGAACGTGCGACGGTTGGGAGGGAAAGATTGCAATTCGTAACTTTCGATTTGCTCCATTTTTTTTTCACTATGTGTGTTATTTATTATACGTTGATCTCCACGATGGCAGTGGTCGTTGCACCTGCGAAATCCACCACCTCTCCTTTCTCGTTCGTCACCACCAACTCTATGTCGTCTATGCGGTTGCGACATACTGGAAAATAGATCGGCGAAGAGGGCGTGTAGATGATCGGTTCCATGAACTCGGAACTTGGTTTGAATGTGGCTATGATTCCCGTCTGCTTGTGACTTCCTAACAATCCGTCCGAAGATTTCGTGATCATGCCTTCCGCCACGTTGCAGTGAACGTTCAGAGTTTCGATGGCTAGAAATTTAGGAATATTGACTGCCGTGTGCTTGATGCCAGCTTCGAGTTTGCTGTTGTTCTCGAAACCTAAAAGTTCTCCTATGGTGCCCAGGTCCACGGTCTCCGTCGCGGATAGGATTTCCACTCTGTGCGTGACCGAATTTTGAGAAAGGTATGTGCCTTTGGGTAACTGAGCTTGCAAAGTGGAAAGATTGTATTGGCCTGGCGTGACGACGATGTGTTCGCTTCCGACGCTAATTTTGTTGTTGTGATGCGTAACATTGGGTATGAGGTACATGCTGTAGAATGCACGCAGAGCCACGGATTTAGGATAGACGATGTCGTCGTGCAACGTGAGTTTCAAGATTGAAGATTCGCTCGTGAGATGGAACACGCCCATCCTAGTGATGCTGTTTGAGGTTCTACAATGCTTTCTGGAAATCCTCGATCGTAGGGTTATTTATTTTAGAGAGAAACGCGAGCACGGAGAGGCAGAGATGACCGCAGTTCACGTCTCCGAAATTTTGAATGCGTTCGTCGTTGTAGTATATAGAGGTTTTGTTCGTTTTCAGATAATGAATTAAATTTGTAGGTGGAACACCTCCGAAAGAATCGAAAACGAATGCTTTATCATCATTTTTGTGGTAACATATCCAATGCGTGCCTGGATTTTCTTGACCGTCCAAGTTGACTACTCCGCATTCTCTTCTTTTAACGCTTGAAGGTAATGAGTCGGACATGAAAACTCCTCTGAAGTGTTTGATTTGTAACGGTTCGATCAGAGATTCAATGTCTCGGTTGGTGAGTGCTTCTGTTTCTTTTTTTAAAACTTTTTCATCACGCCCTTCCCTTTCTTCTCCATGGCCAGGTTGTGACGTTTCTGTTCTTCCAATTCCGCCTTGTTCTTCTTCGAGTCGATGACGGTTTTCGCGATGGCGGCACTTCCGCCGGCCAAACTTCCAACGGCCCCCAATGCTGCCAGGATGGCCGGGATGCTGAATATGAAACCTCCGATCTTTTGCTGTTTCCGCGAACGCTGCAATCTTTTCAATTGAGGTGTGCTGAGCAGCAATTTCATTCCGTGTCCTTTCGACAAGCAAGAACGTTTCATCTCGCGTTGTTTCTTGGTGAGTAACCCATCGAGGGTACCTAAATTTTTAAGATTGGAGTATGGTATCTGGTACACGACACCCTTGGGCTTCATGTTGATGTTCTATGTGTTATTTTCACGGTATGTTATTTATATATATATTCTGAGATTTTTTTGTGTAGTTTTTTTACGGTATGTTATTTATATATTTTCAAGGCCTCGCAGTCGTTACACAAATACTATTACGTGCTTCGTTTTCTTGCCAAGAAGTTCCTTTGTCCCCTTGTACACGATTCGAGTTTTGTTCTCGATTAAAATAGATAGCTTCTCGTCAGATAACATGTTAGCGTATCGATCTGGTAAAAATAGATTGTATTGTGCGTTGAGCAACAGGCGTACCTTGGGACCATACTGGGTAGAAACGATTGAACCGGAAGTTATCGTGTAAGGTTTGTCGACTTCCAATTCCTGAATTTTTACATACTCGACTGACAAATTTAGCATTTGTTTTAATGCTTGGAGATCACTTATTTTTTCAGTCGTCCTATCAAAAAAAATTTCAAAGTGTTAGAGAGAAATTTAATTGTTTTTCACGATGCGTGTTATTTATATATACCGAAGATTATTTATTTATATATCAAGTTTTTTTTGACACGTATATATATTATTATTTTTAACAGAGGAAGAAAGTCCGTGCTTCGGAAAACGCGATGATGTGCGTAATGATATCTTCCCTCTCCTGCATAGACTTGTACCAATCTACTGTGTACGGTCTTCTTCCCTGCATTGCCTCGTGCAATTCATCGAACCTCTCGTTTAATTTCTCCCCTGCAGCCGAAAGCAGAATGTTGAGATCACCCCACCTCAGGCCGCTGATCTCCCGAAGACGGTCCTTGAGAACTATTTCACACGGAATTCGAAATTCCGGCGTTGTTTTTGCCATGATTACAAGTTTATTAACATCTCCGTTAACTACCTTTTTGAATATTTTAGATAGTAGCTCGGGTGGCAAATCAGTTATGCAAGCCATGTTGTTTTTTTACTGGATGTTATTTATATACCCCACCCCAATTTTTGTTTCGTGTTCATGGCGATGGTGGTGCCTAGTGCGGCGACCCGTTCACCCAGCGATGCGTCTCTGCTCACGAACCTTTCGAAAGCTGCGTGCTCTAACTTTCTGTCTGCTTCGTGACGTGCGTCCAGATCTGTCTGCGTGGTGTTGTAGGCTATGTCGTGATCTTTGCATGCCGCGTCCAACGGATTCACACCCTTGTCTCCTCTCTCCAATCTTTTCTCGAGTTTGGTACCCGGTCCGCAGTACTGGTAGCCAGGTAGATGCATCTCGAAAGGTAACTTGTTGATGATGTCGTTCACGAGTCCCTTTCCTTCGGCCACGTTCCAAAATTTCGGAGGTAGCGTGTTGATGATTTTGATCAGGTAACCTATGCCCTTGTCGTCGTTCACGATGAAGCTGGAAAGTTTCGTGCTGATCATGTCCACGATGCCAACCTTCTCGTTGTAGAAATTACGGTTGCCTGCATTCTCTTCGCCGGCTATCACCAACAATCGGTCCACGAGCTTCCTAACGTCGTCCACCCAAACGAATTCTTTGGGTAACGTGTTGTAGCGTTTGACGCCGCTGCCCGTTTTGACCTGGCTCCAAATCGGTTTGATGAGATTCCTGTACTTCTCGCCGCTGCTCGATTTCACCCTATTCTGCGAGGCGTCGTTGTTCTGGTACAAGGCATCCGTCATGATCAGAATTTCCTTGTAACTCTGGTAATCTTCGTCGGTGTAATCTTTCGGCTGCTTTTTGGCAACGAGTTCCCACAGTCCCACCGTACCCGGATACCTGTTCCAACTATCCTTGTCGCCTAAATTGACTTTAATGTCGTCGCCTTCGAAGGTCACCTTCGATTTCCCAATCTTCCACACCACACCACCGCCTTCGTTGGTTTCCATGCTAGGATACAATCCGAACACTTCATCCTTGTCGAATTTCCCCGTACTCAGGTAGTCTCGTGCCAAAGGCCCCAACTCGATTTTATCCGAAGAGGACGTGCTACCAATGGCTCGACGTCGTGCCGGTGCATCCTTCAGTTCGAACGGCGTCGAAGGAATGCTCGAAATGGGTGTGGGTACAGCATAACTTTTAGCTGCGAGCGGCACGAGTTCGTTGATCAAATTTTTATTTTGTTCCGTGACACTTTTAATTTCTTTACCTAGACTGCTGATGGCATCGATCGCGGGTTGATCCTGACGTTTCTTCTCTTCGTAGAATCCGCGATTCTCGGATTTCCAACCTTTGAAGCGTTTCGCGAGGTAATCGCGAAGCTTGAGATTTTCGTCTTCGATTTTTCGTTTCGTCATGACGTTATTTATATACCTCGTTTCTCACAACGTTGCAACGTTTAGAAAGTCGTTGATTTTGTTTCTGTATTTTCCGTCGTTGGGTTTCCTCGTCATGTCGATCGTCGCGAATCCGAAATCGTCACCGTTCCAGCAAGTAGAGCAGCAGCGTTCCGAAAATTGATTGTAGTTCATGTCTCCGCCTACGTAGTCATCGTACGCGTGCTTGAGGTTGGTGTGATCTTGACGAAACAAACATATGAAATTAGCGTTGTCGCGTACTAACTGTTTTGGAATTTTGGAAAACGTTTGAGCTAGGTAAAAGCAATCCATTCCCTTGTGACGACCTTGCGTGAAAAAGTTGCGAATTTCATTTTGATTTTCCAGGATGGCGTCGTCGAACACAACAACTGAATTTTCACGACAATCGTCGAGTGGTTTTATTTCCGAGGCGAACGTTGCAATGTCCAGACCATCGTACAGTTTCATCAGTTGCTGGTATTTGGATTGCTCCAAACTTTTCGAGAACACGTACAGGTGCCTGTTCTTCCAATCTAACCAATTCGGTGCGAGGAGAAAATTGTCCACGAGCAGTGTCGTTTTCCCACACCCCGAAGGACCTACGATCAGACAGCGGATGCTGTCGGGAAGCAACTTGCCGTTCTTTTTCTTCGTTTGACTTTCCGGATCCGGTAGACGCTTCACCACGTTCCACATACTCACAAGATCACTTCGTTCGCGTCGATCCAACTCTTTTCCGGAAGTCCCAGCCATTTGACAAACAGTTTGTCACCTTTCCTACGCAATACTTTCTCGATGAGGTACGTGTCGGGGTGTTTCGTTTTAGAGAGTTCCTCTTCGTAAAATCTTCCTTTCAAAATCTCGCCGCTACTATCTTTTATTATATACGTGTGTCGGTTTCCGGGTAGAACTCGAACCACCGTAAAGAGTTCCGTGCTCCAATTTTTTGTGAATCCCTTCTCGAAGGTGCGTTTGAATTTGCTGATCCTCACCCGGTCTCCAATTTTGTATTTAGCTTTTTTTGTCGTGGGTGTGTACTTTGGACAGTAAACGGTAGAAATTAAACGCTGCTCGTCGGACTTGGTAACGTCGGCTGGCTTCATGCCTATCGTTCTGTGTACCGTGTGATTATAGGTGTCGACGAGTTCCGGCAGGATGTCGACCCATTTGTAATTTCCCCGAAGCGTGAATCGTTTCCACATGTGTGTTTTCAAGGTTCGATTGAATCTTTCCACGATGCTGGCTTTGATGTGACTGAAGGTCAAATAATGTTGAATGCCATGTTTTTGAATAAACTTTTGGAATACGGAGTTGTAAAATTCTTTACCGTTGTCCGTTTGCAGAAACCGTGGTCGTCTGCCCCCGCTTTCGCGAAAAATTAATTTGAATGCTTCCGTGACGCACGTTCCCGTTTTCGCCTTCAAAGGTAGAGCCCATGCGAATTTCGAAAACGTGTCTATGACGGTGAGAAGGTACTTGTTGCCCTTGTTCAATTTATGTACATTTTTCAAATTGCCGCTACTCATCTCCACGAGGTCGCTTTGCCAGAGGTCGTCGATGCCCTTGGTTACCACAGCCAAACGTTCGTAGTTACGGCGTGCAGGTTTATGCAATTCTTCGACGATGGCTTGCCTGGACATTTTCTCTTAGAGATTACGTTTCAAGAGAAGCACAAGCGTGATGGGATTCAAAGAGAGTGGCACTTCGCTCGTGTTTTGAATGATCAGCTTATCGCCGGCACTCACGTCGAAAACGGTGAGATCTTCGTCTTCGTGTATTTCATATACGTTGCGCGTTTCGTTCCAACGTGCCAGAGGAATGTTTCCTGCTTTCTGGACACCACGATTCGATATCAAAGTCATGGTAGGAACGCTAGCTTTTCTACCGTGAGACCAGTACGAAAATTGTAGTACGGATGATAAGGATGCAACATGTACAGTTTGTTACCTTCGACGAACGTGGAGATTCTCTGTTGATTGGGTACGCTGTTGATTTCGATGGCTTGCAGAGAATGCAGTTTAGCGAATTTAGTATCGACGCTAACGAGGTTGCTGTGAAGCTGTCCCAGTGTATTTTGTACGGGCAACAAATATTCGACTATGGTATCCGTTACGGCAGAAAACGACGGTTTGATTTTCACTTCCACGTTCAACTGCTTGTAGTTTTCGTTGAGTTCTTGCAACTTGGCACCGAAAGAGGCCAGCGTCGATTCCTGCGTGGATTCCAGCACTCCAACTTGATTTTTGATGTTGACGACAATACTCTGAAGGTTCTCGTCTTGATTCATTTTCGAACTTTTCTCGGTAAGATCGTTCACGATGCTTCGCATCTCGGTAAACTGCATGTGAAGATCGGCGACGCTCTGCGAAGTGGGCAGCGTCGACACCAGCGAAGCAAGTTCGTCTCGAATCTGTTCCACGATCGCCGTTTCCGTTTCCAGTCGTTTCAGCATTCGAGATATGTTCCTTTTCAAAGCGTGTAATTCTTTGGAGGTGGGGAGATTGGCCACTTTACTCTCGAGATCGCTCAACGAGCTTTTGATGTCGTTCGAATCGGATAGTGCCGTCACCGCCGTTTTCAATTTTTCCAAATCTTCGCCCGAAGGCACGCTCGTCCGTAACGATTCCAAGTCACCCTGTATGTTGTCGAGTACGTGATGAAAATGAGCAAGATTGGATTCGACGTTCAAATTTTCTAAATATTCGATCTTCTGCTGAACCGTGCTTAACGTGTCCTGAATGCTCGTCAACGCGCTCGCTTCAGCGTGAATATTTTTAATTTCTTCGTTGATCAATTCCAAGGATGCCTGAAGCGTAGCGATGGTGGTTTGAATGTGTTCGAAATCTTGATAAGCCTCCAATTGAATTTTTATGTTCGCAACGCTCTTGCCGATGACCTGCAGTTCGTCTGACGATGGTAGGTTCGTCATGGTATCTTCCAAAGTCTGTAACTTGGATTTAATTTCTTCCAACGTGCTGGCGAATTCTTCTTGTAATTTGGAAACGACGACGTGCAAGCGTTCTACATCAATATCCTTCACGACGGTTTGAAGTTCTGAGAATTTTTTTTCGATTGCAGAAGTTCGTTCTTCGATTTCAAGTTTCAATTTTTCCAAATCTTCATTTTTCGATTGAAATTGCTGTAATTTGGCCAAATCATTTTGAAGCGAATCCACGCTCAACTGTATATTTTGAACGCTGTCGTAAGAAGGTACGTCGACATAATTTTTTATGAGCGTTTTCAGTTCGGAATCGATTTTCAGAATGGGGTCGAGACATTGCGTTTGGAGCGTAGCGATTTCCGACTCTAAACTTTTGTTTAAGGTCTCCTGCAAAGCGATCAAATCGCTCCTCAACTTTTTAATTCGGACGTCCAACATGAGAATCTCTTCTGCGTGGTCTACACGCTTGGTGTTGCCGAAAATGTCGTTAGGCATTTTTGGTTAACGGTTATTTATAATAGGATAGACGATACGTAATTCTACGAAGAGAGGAATGAGTTTATCGTAATCTCCGAGGAGTTCCATGTAAAGGTAATCTCCTGCAGAAACATCGTACGTAATGTTAGAAAGCATCTTGTCGTGCTTGATTCGAAAAATGTTCTTGCCGGTAGATATTTTGATTTCGCCTACGTTTTCCGGATTCACGGTGATTTGGAGTTTCCCACCGATCGGAATTTCGTAAAAATGTAAATTGTTGTTGATGACGTAAAACATCTTGCCCACATCATCATCCAATTTCGTCCAAATACTGTTGAGATGAACAATCAGTAGACCATTGAGTTTAGTTAACATGGAAGGTAGATCTGTCGTCGTGCGGTGTACAGCCTCCATGTTGGTTTGTTTTCGAAAACCAAAGAGATTCATGCTGGTTATTTAAGAAAAAAATTGAGAACATATCTAATATAAGCAGCACCGCAAATAGTAACTTCATCTATGGTAGATCATTTATGGTTTTGGGGTCTAATATAAATAACACCACAAATAGTAACTTCATCCATGGTAGATTATTTATGCTTGGGGGTCTAATATAAATAATTACTACAAATAGTAACTTCATCTATGGTAGATCATTTATGGGTTTCGGGGTCTAATATAAATAACACCACAAAAAAATGTGTGCAATTTAGTAACTTCATCTTTTTTTCTTAGCAAAAGAATGGAGAAGAAGGAAGCGAAACGTGCATGCGACCAATGTGGGAAATATATATCCATTTCTAACTTGAGAAGACATCGGAAGAATGTGCATGGCGAAGGATCAAGTAAGAGAGAGCTCGATGTTGACGATCAAGCGCCACGAAAGAAGCAGAAGAGTGCCGGCGAAAGTATTCGAAATATTTTAACCGAGGAGACTTTCCGATCTGAAGAAACATCTGATCTAAACAACTTTTTTCGCTCGGTCAAAAGCAAGTTAATTTCGTCTATCACCGAAGTTTTGTTGCAATGCTCGTTGAAAATCCACCTCATCGTTTCCGTCATTTACGAAAACATGAAAAAAAAGCGAGAAACTTTCCATCATTACACTGGTGTAAAGAGCCTCCACGCCGCCGACGTCGATGAGGTGGATGCCATTTGCAACCAGATGTTTGACGCTTTGTTGAACAAGCACGAGACTTTCCAAAAACGTGGATCGGGTTGGACACTTTGTGGTTCGCCTCACACTTTAACTTTGAAGGTAGCACGATACAACCCGATGGGAGCATCCAGCTTCATCGATTTGCCTCGGGAAATAGCCAGTAAGAAAGCCATAATAAACATTCAAAATGAAGATAACAGATGCTTTTTGTGGTGCATCATTGCCGATCATCACCCAGCCAATAATAACAAACATTGTTTATACCACTACAACAAGCCAGAATATCTCTCACAATTTGAAAAACCTATGGCTGGCATTAATTACCCTGTAAATCTACGAGACATTAGTAAATTTGAGGCACAGTACAAGACAGATAAAAACGAAAATATAGCAGTACACATCTTCGGATTAGACAAAAACAACACCATCTACGTTCTCAGACACAGCAACATTAAAAGTAATCGCGTCATCAGATTACTCCTGATCGAAAATGATGATAATTATCATTACTGTCTAATCCAGAATCTTCCAAAATTAACAAGAAGTCAAATTACCACAGATCACCATAAAATTGGAGTATGCGACAGATGCCTGACTATATTCTACGGTCAAGGAAAAAAGAATGCTGATGAAGAACTCCGAGATCATCATGAAATGTGCAGTAAACATTCGGCTACGACTATCAAAATGCCCTCTCGAGACATGACATTTTCCAACTACAAGGCGTTACTCTGGCATCCCGTGGTGATATGCGCCGACTTTGAAAGTTTCCAACTTCCACTCGTCACATGCGAACCAAATCCCAGCGTATCGAGCACCACCGAAATTCAACATCACGAAGCCTGCGCTTTTGGATTGATGGTCAACAACACAGGCAATGTTATTTTACATCGCGGCAATGATGCTCCACAAAAATTTGTTCAAACCTTGAAGCAGATGGCCATACAATTCGCTTCTCTACTAAGAGAAGACAAAGCAATGGAGCCTCTTACCCAGGAAGAGAAGGAAGCATACGACCTTGCCTCTCAGTGTGGTGTGTGCGAAAGTAACTTCACCCTCGAAAATATCAAAGTTCGCCACCACAATCATCACACGGGAAAATATGTGGCCCCCCTGTGTAACAACTGTAATCTACAAATCAAGAAACCAAATTTTATTCCTGTATTCATTCACAATTTGGAGGGCTACGACGCCAAAATCTTCATAAAGGAGATGGGATGCGACGCTCAACCCATTAGCGTCATAGCTCGCACCAACGAGAAATTCATTTCATTCAGCAAGAAGGTGGACGTTGGAAATGGCAATCACGTAGAAATTCGCTTCTTGGACTCCTACAACTTTCTGTCTTCGAGTTTGGCGACACTCGCGTCTCAACTCACCGACGATGATTTGGTCGCCACCAGGAAATGTTTCGGCGACCAACATTTAGCACTGTTGAGACGCAAGGGTGTTTACCCCTACGAATACATGACGGATGCTTCCAAATTCTCAGAAACATCGTTACCACCGAGAGAAGCATTCTACAGTCGTCTTAGCGACACTTGTTGCACCGAAGAGGACTACCATCATGCTCAGCTCGTCTGGTCTACATTATCTTGTCAAACCATGGCCGACTATCACGATCTGTATCTGAAACTGGATGTTACGTTATTGAGCGACCGTTTTCATCTCCATCGCTCGAGAGGAATGGCAGCATATGGTTTGGACCCCGCTTTCAGCTACACCACACCGGGTTATTCTTGGCAGGCGATGTTAAAATCCACGAAGGTGGAGATAGAACTCATCAAAAACATCAATCAATTTTTGTTTGTCGAAGAAGCAAAACGTGGTGGAATCGTCCAGTGTCCCCTTCGATACGTCAAGGCCAACAATCGATATGTCGGCGATTTCGATGCGGGGAAACCGACAAACTTCTTGGCATACTGGGACATGAACAACCTGTATGGTTATGCCATGTCCGAGACTCTGCCCATCGGAGAATACGAATGGATGAGCGAGCAGGAACTTCAAGATTGTTTGGAATGGAGCGAAGATCATGAAAATGGATGTTTCCTGAAAGTAGATTTGGAATATCCTGCATCGCTTCATCGAGAACACCATGGATTTGCAATGGCACCTGTAATGGAAACGGCTCCGGAGAAAAAGCTGATGCTCACCTTCAAGAGCAAAAAGAATTACGTGGTGCATTATCGTCTCCTACAATTCTACCTCCAGCATGGATTGGTTTTGAAGCGCGTGCACTCGGGATTGAAGTTTAGACAGACCAGGTGGATAGCACCCTATATCGACGGCAACACTCAACGTCGAGCATCAGCTTCTTCTTCCGCAGACAAAGACCTATACAAATTAATGAACAACAGCATCTACGGCAAGAGCATGGAAGATGCCAGGAAAAGAATAAATATCAACTTGGTCTCCGACCCGAAGAAAATAAACAAGCTCGTCGCTCAGCCCACGTACAAGAACTTCACGATACTGAGCGACACGTTGGTATTGATCGAACATGCTCTCCGCCACATAACATTCGACAAACCAATCGCCGTGGGAGTCGCGATCCTCGAGTTGTCGAAGCTGGCCATGTACAAGTTTCACTACGACATCATGAAACCACGTTATGGAGAGGCGATCGAGGTGGCGTACACCGACACGGACAGCTTCGTGTACAACATCCACACCGATGATCTGTACGAAGATCTAAAAAGCATGAGCCAGCATTTCGACTTCTCTAATTATCCCAAAGATCACGCTCTCTTCGACGACAGCCAGAAAATGACGATCGGGAAGATGAAGGATGAAGTCAACGGCCGCATCATCACAGAGTTTGCGGGTCTTCGAGCGAAAATGTATGCCGTGAAAATCCAGGACGAGACCGAAATAAAAAAAGCAAAAGGGGTGGGGCGTTCGAGCACAAACAAACTGACCGTAGAACATTACAAGTCGTGCTTGTTCGACAAAAAAATCAAACGCATGACCGAACATCGGATCACGAGCACCATCGACCAGTTGCGTACATCCACGATCAACAAAGTGGTGCTTAATCCCCACGACACCAAATTGAGGCTACTCGATTGCAACATCCACACCCGAGAATGGGGATGTCATGACGAGGAAGAAACCTGCTCGCACCATTAGACTTCTTCATCAAAAAAGTATGTATTATTTCTTGCACCACTTTTTTTTTTAAAAAAATAATTATTCAGACTAATTTTTGCATTCACACTTTTTTTATATTTTTTCTATTATTTTTTTTAAAGAAAAACAATCATTCACACTTTTTTTATATTTTTCTATCGTTTTTTTTAAAAAAACAATCATTCACACTAATTTTTGCATTCACATTTTTTTTATATTTTTCTATCATATTATGTACACTATTTTGAGGATATTTTTTTTCTTTCAGATGCAGCACCCTACGGAAACTTTTTTACTTCTTACACTTTCTATTCTTAACCAAAATTTTTTCTTCTTTTCATTCATAAAACACACACATTACACACGGAGGTCCTCTGTAGGGAGTCATGGGGGGGGGTTAAAAAAAAACACGTGAAACTCTACAGAGGCATGACTTTGTTAGCCGTGGCCATTAGAACTGTGTTGGGCACCACGCACCCCTCGCGAGGTTATAGGGGCCAGGTATCCTAAAAGACAACAATTATTATTTGTTTGTTCGCTTGCGTCACAATACAGGCGTGTGCGCGCGTGTGTGTGGCACATCGTTCCCCCGAGAGAGGTTTACAAAGGTCACGATATACGGAGTTGGAAAATTACGATATGGCGCATTCGCTCATTACTGTTGCCAGCCACGGGTCTCTCTCTCTTCATCTTACACCAACGTTGGCATCTCTATTTTTCTTAGTTGTAAGTAAATTGCCAACACACTCTAGTTAATAATGCTACATATTATACACACACACGCACACACATACTGCCTTGCCATCCACCCATCTCTCTCTCTTTTACGGCAGTGCCGGCTCTCCTTGGTTAGTGTGTGCAGGTTGGCAAAAATTGCTTTATGCGCTGTAAGGCAAGCCACAAGCAAGTTGCCACCTCCTTGCTTTAGGTTAGGTTAGACCAAAAAAAACATTGGTGATTTTTTTTCGAGTGAGGAGTTGGCAACGCTGATTTTTACTTGAGGGCGGTCAACCGGGTTGATTGCACAAGCAAAATTGCCACCTCCTTGCTTTAGGTTAGGTTAGAGCAAAAAAAACCTTGGTGATTTTTTTTCGAGTGAGGAGTTGGCAACGCTGATTTTTACTTGAGGGGGGTCAACCGGGTTGATTGCACAAGCAAAATTGCCACCTCCTTGCTTTAGGTTAGGTTAGAGCAAAAAAAATCTTGGTGATTTTTTTTCGAGTGAGGAGTTGGCAACGCTGATTTTTACTTGAGGGGGGTCAACCGGGTTGATTGCACAAGCAAAGTTGCCACCTCCTTGCTTTAGGTTAGGTTAGACCAAAAAAGGCTGTGGGTAAGCTGTCGGTTGTTTAACTCTTCCCTTTCTCTTTTTTTTTCTTGTAAAAGGCTATGGCAAAAGTACCAGCGGGTTGGCAACCTTGCTTTATGCACTGTAAGGCAAGCCTCAAGCAAGGTTGTCAGCTCCTTGCTTTAGGCTAGGTTAGACCCAAAAAGAAACCTTGGTGATTTTTTCGAGTGAGGAGTTTGCAACACTGCGAGAAAATACCTCAAGCAAAATTGCCACCTCCTTGCTTTAGGTTAGGTTAGACCCAAAAACAAAAACCTTGGTGATTTTTCGAGTGAGGAGTTGGCAACACTGCGCGCGAAAAGTAGGTCAAAAGACGTCGCCAGAACAAAGCATTCCACCTACTACGCCTTACAGAAAAATATCGTAAGAGGAGACAGCCTTATAGTAAAATGTCGAAAGGCGAAATGTAGGTCAAATGACGAGTTTAGCATAAAAAATAGCTTAAAAAGTGATGCCAGAGCTTTTTCTGTCCATTTTTCTCTCATTGTAGGTTAGTTTAGTGCGTAAAACAAAAACCTTGGTGATTTTTCGAGTGAGGAGTTGGCAACACTGCTCATGCCTTACGAGAAAAATCCATTAAGGCGAGAAAGTAGGTCAAAGGACGGCGCCAGAACGTAGCGTTCCACAGCCTTACAGAAAAATATCGTAAGGGGAGACAGCCTTATAGTAAAATGTCGTAAGGCGAAAAGTAGGTCAAAAGACGAGGTAGCATAAGAGCAAGATTTGAAAAAGGTAAAAAAATAGCTTAAAAAGTGATGCCAGAGCTTTTTCTGTCCTCTTTTCTCTCATTGTAGGTTAGTTTAGTGCGTAAAACGTCGTAAAATAAAAAGTAGGTCAAAGGACCCTTCCAGAACGTTGGGTTCTACCTACTCATTGTTTAACAATTTAAATTCAACCCGTGTTGTACTTAGTCTAAGCTCTTCATGTCTATTATTTGCGCTCTACCATCGCATTTTGCCGACATCTCTCAATTTCATCATGCGTGTTTAATTAGACTAGGGTAAATTTGTCTTTTAAATCACATATTTACTTTCCTTGAAGGAAGTAATACGTAATTTGATTACGCAAACGTAAAAGAGGACTTCTTAAAGTACTCGATGTTAGCAAAAATATGATTATAAACTGGGTGCACACCCCTTCAAGTAATTTTGCCGGCGCCCATGCTTGTGTGTCCCGTGAAGTGTAATATCCTTCAAGGTGGGTCCCGAACTGAAAAAGGTTGAGAACCACTTATTTAAAGGTAATATACCTATTACTTAGTATTTTCAGTTTGAGACATCACAGAGGGCGAAGGGGTGGTTTTTTTAGGACTTCTGAATTCGCCGCATTATTCCTACAAGGGAAAGGGTGGGGATATGGTATTGTATCCATATACATAAGAAGCACGGACTTGAAGTTTCCTATGGGATAAATTAAAATTTACGTGCAACCCTCCCCTCCTACCGCCAATAAATCTTTGCACGCTGCTACCACGGGTCTCTACTCTAACGTTGCGCTTTTAGTCAGACGAGACACGTTTCTTCACACACTCCACTCCACACTTCACACACTCTTAGAATGTCATTCCCAATCAGTGACATTATGAACAGAAATGCGGAAATATAGCTCGCACACTTTAAGAAAGTGTTCATTAAAAATAACCCATGAAGCTTTCAAGTTGAACGGTGCAGAAACTTGGTTCACGTCAAAATTCTAGTCTTGTTGAATTGTATTACTCGTTCCCATCTCTCGCCACATCGATGGCGACGCAATCGATCACGGATAAGCTCCGGCAATTAGTAGCTAACATTTTATTATTACTGCAAGAACTGAGCGTTACTGCTAGGCCTGCTACGTGAATTTTCCTTCCATGCACGTTAAATTAAATCATTTTATGAACCTAAGAAATTTAGAAACATTGGTAGGGAACATCCCTAGAGAACAGTGTAATTGATTTTCATTTTTTATGCAAGTAATTACAGTTAAAAATTTCAAAACAAGAGATTTTAGGCCTGGCAGCACCCCCCTCTGCTTGTGATCCAGTCTCGATCAACCTATATGTTAACAAAGTGAACTATAAAGAAGAATGTTGTTCCCTAGTCATAGAGGATAGCCGAACTCTACTCCGATGGAAGTACAAGGGCTGATACTTTCTTAATGTCACTCGGCCACCCAATATATAATAACATTTTATTTTACAACTCATAGACATTGAATGTGGCACCCACGAGTGGCCCTGCAGATATCAAGGCGATATTCCCATTAATGCCACACACGCTCCAACATATCTACAGGGATGGACTGGATTGCAGAAGTGATGCGAATTTGCAGTTCTTGCAGGTTTTAAGGCAATGGCGGTACATAGACACAATCTTTAATGTAACCCCATAAAAAAAGTCACAGACCGTCACGTCAGGTGACCTCGACTTCAATCCGCAAGCTGAACCTTCACCAAACTCTGCGTGGAATGATAAAACACACCAACACGTTCACCAAACTTTACGTGTAATGATATTCTAAAACACACCAACTACGTTCTTAAATCTTCTGTAATAACAACACAATTTTAAAGGAAAACATTCACATGTAACCTGCCTGCTTGCTAAATATCCAAAAATGAACCCGCATCGTCCATTATTGTCAGTAGTGAATTTATTTCAGTTTCTATGTTTGATCTCGTTCATTGTTGTCCATTGCTGATATTATTGTCCATTGTTGACATGCACGAAAATATTTGAGTTTTTCTTTCAAATGTCACCAATTTCATTTAAATACGATTATCCAAAGCGGCGTAATACCACTTTAAAGTATGACAGTATATTTATGGACACGGTGTATATAATAACATTTTGAGACGTTTCGGGCGAAAGTATCCCATTTCCCAGTTAATCCGCCCATGACTAAATTTACATTGAATAGGCTATTTTACGCTTAATTTAGAGAGTTTGTTCTATCTCTGAGTCCCATTTTGGTTATTTTATGTTGCTCTTCACCGTAGAATGATGAAGTAATGGCATGATAATCGCACAAACACAATGAATCGTCTATGCATAACCAGGGTTGGAACCGCTTATCCCTGGTTCTGCAGGCTGTTAACCGTGAAAGGTTGCATGTGAAGTTTTGTAATGGTATGAACGTGGCTTGTTGGAACTTAAGTGAATGTACCTATGCCAATAAAATTGCTTATAATGATCGGTTTGATTAGATATATTTAATTCGCTTACTTTCAGTAAAATCGCAAAGATTATTTGGATCGAATGTATTTTGCACGTACTGCAGGGTCCATGGTAAATATGAAGTTAAGGAAACCGTGTCGTAATATTTCCATTGTACCAGAAAATACACCAGGAAAAATAGGGAGACAGAATGGTGTGTATTTTAGGGACAAAATATCATTGGACATACCCATAAAAACCATACCAAGATACGATATATCAGTGGCTTCTCGTGGCCTCAAATTTGGCCGGGGCTTATTTTTTAAAGAATTTAAAATATAATGACAATTCACATGAATTACAAAAAAATAGGTATTTTTTTCTTCTAGACTACATAACTGGACTTACTTTTTTGGAAGAATTTAAAATGTAATGACAAATTACATGAATTACAAAAAACGGGTATTTATCTTCTAAACTACAAAACTGGACTTCTTTTTTTAAAGAATTTAAAATATAATGACAAGTCACATGATTACAAAAGAAACAGGTATTGTTGTGCTTTCTACGAACGTTCAATTCCTGTTCTTCTGCTCACCAAATTTTGTTATTACTTTTTCGTTGAAGCCCTCTATGTTTGGTAATGTATTCCTTCTCTATTGTAAGCAAGTGCCAAGGCATTTGGTCTGTCTTGTCCCATTGCATTTCTTAAGCAGGTTTTAATACGCTTCAATGTGCTGAAACATCGTTCAGATTCAGCTATTGCCACTGGAGTTATTAAAACTATGTTTGTCATTCTTACTGTTTTTGAAAAGGTACCCTCTAAATAATTTTAAATAAAATAATGAATGCAATCTACTGATAGAGTTTATGTTTTTCAACTCTTCACTACAATAAAGAACACGAAGTTACCTCTTCTATGAAGAGAAAATAAATCTGGGAAGATGCCTCTGTTTAAAGATTGTTCTCTTTCATTATGTCCTCGTAGAGCAAGTTGTCGACCACAGAATTTTAAGCAATCGATAATTCTATTTAATATATGACTATTTTTCCGGACAAATTCATTGTGTCTTGTAATTGACAGCCTATGTCCTTCATCAATTTGTGTCCGAACATCAATCCTGCCAAACTCACTCAAACATAGCGAATGAAAGCCACCAAAACACTACAGAACAACACGCGAGATCGAACGCGACGCAACTAAAGTAGTCCCGAATAAGCACTCTAATCCATTGCACTCTCCCTCCTCTCTCTGCTAGCATGTGACCTTCACTGTAGCGTAGGTGGGTGTAGGCCACGCCTTCCTTTGCGACGTGCCCCGGAAAGCGATAATTGACATCAATGCCGCTAGGAGCGCTGTCGTATTCATTGCAAGAGACGATGAATTTACGTCGATAAAAAAAAAGCCCCGGATGCCCCAAGGGACGAGAGGCCACTGCGATATATGGGTTTGAAAGATCGTTTATTGATTGTACTTCTCTTGAACTTTCTATCTGGGAGGTGAGAGGTTGTATACACCTTACCCCCTTTACGTTGTCGCGAAGTACGAAGTGTTATTTTATATTCCAACGTTGTCCTCGGTATCCTTGGCGATTTTCTTTAAATCCTCAAATTTTGTATTGCATATGGCATAGTTATACACATAGTGATGGACAACGTGCCTGCTGCTTAAGCTGCTGCTTAAAATAAGATAATGCAAGTAAAGTTATGCTATTGCAAGTTTAATTTGTGGAAGAAAACGATATATTTTCCTTCCTTGATCCCTGCTCCTCGCCTACCCTTCTCCAGACTTCGAGGCGCCATGGACTGACACACCTTGCAGAAGCATTGTTCCCAAACTTGATTCTGTCCGACTCAAATCCTAGTGGGGATAAGGCAATGGATCTTATCGTTTCTCAACCTATGGGGCGCGACCCACAGCTGGATCCCGAGAGGGTGTTTGGTGTGTCGCGAAGTCGGGCTTGAGAAATTACTTACTGTCTTACAAAACTATTACATTTAAAATACTAGTATATATTGTTTCAATATTTTAAATTCAACCCGTGTTGTCCATAGTCTAAGCTCTACATTTCTGTTATTCGCACCCTACTATTGCTTTTTACCGGCATCTCTCTATTTCAGCCTTTTAAATTATATATGTATGGTACTTTTCTAGAATGAAGTATGTGAAATTTGTTTAAGCAAGCTTAAAAGAGGGCTTCGTAAATAGCTCGATGTTAGCAAAAAAAGTACTATTATAAACTGGGTGCACATCCCTTCAAGTAATTCTGTTGGCCCCCGTGGCGGAGTGGTTAGCTCACGCTCTTCTTTTCAACAGTTCACTAATTAGGTCCTTAGTTATGTTGTAATTAATATAGGGTAACCGTTTTGACCTGGACAGTCCCGTTTGAGAGGCGTGTTTCCCGGTCGTCCCTTCGATATAATTTACTTAAAAACACTATTTTATAAAAGTCTAAGTGTTAGCTTGAAAACCAAGTATAAAGTTGAGGCATTTCATGCTAAAAAAAAGTTGTATTGTTTTGCCTGTGTTCCGTTATTTGTAGAGCAGTGCATAAGCATTCCCAAGAAGCGTACATGCAGTTTCAATATGGACTTTGGACAAGACACAAACCAGAAACTCAAATGTCAAATCTAGCGTCAGATGTGTGGGATAAGGTTTTCAAGGAGATTTATAAACGCTTGATGAAAAATATAGCTGTTCTCAAGAAGATTGATTGTTCTGATAAATAATTCTTACACTCTTCAACTTTAGCGTAGGGCTAACATCAAAAGTTGATCAGAAGGAACCAGAAATACTGTGTAAGTCACATCAAGGTTATAACAACGAGAGATCATATTTAAAATAATAACGATACTTTAATTATAACAATAATTTTATAATTAGGCCTAACTGATTTTTCAGGAGGGGAGGAGATAAACTGATCTCCTTGGGATGTCCCGTTTTGGGGTCAAAATATTATGGTCACCCTTCTACTAGGGCCCCAGAATATCTAGCTACGGGGCTCTCATTCCATTGTAATTATCATACTCTTACCATGAAAAGGTCTCCAACGTATTATCCGCGGTCAGAGCTCCAAAATTTGCGTTATGACGCAATAGAATGAATATAATTCGGAAAACTTAATAAGGACGATCTGGCTCCTATTGAGAAAGTCTGATACCAGCGGGGATGGGATTCAATGCGCTCAACGAAGAACCCATTGATAGGCTTTGGTCTTCAAAAGGCTGTTGGACTCCATGGCTATGCAGAGCACCCGCGTTACATTGAAAAACTGAAAACTTCCATTATGTGAAGTCAAATTAATAATTTTGTAATAGCCTCTACACCTGGTGAAAATCGAAGACCAGTTTTGCCTTTCCTAATCCATTGTTACTTGATTCCACACAAGCTTTATCTTGTTCATGCTTATTAGAATTTGTTCGAAATTTGAGTTCCCGTTAGCACACAGTATGCGCAAGAACTGAGAAGGGAAGGTGTACCTAGGTAAAATGTTGATTGCAATGCTGAAACTTAAATCATTACAACACTAACTTGAAAACAAGGTCAAGGCGTCCGCAGAAATTTATCCACGTTGGGTCAAAACCACTTTCAGACATTATGTGCCTATTTGTTCAAATTTCTAGGGAAAGCAAGACATATACTATAGAAAATAAACATTTCTCAATTAAAGTGCACCATTATTAGTAGTATAAGTATTACATAACAATTTCGTTGTTTGACGTTTAAATTGCGTTACCTTTTGTTTTAATATTTACACAGAAATGAAACATGAATCATAATTGGACAGTTTTATATGGCCGGGTCGAGAAAAGAATTTGACTTCCACTGTATCTCATCTTAGGAGATTTTTATTCATACATTAAAAATATTTTTTAAAGAGGGCAAAGTGTGCATGAGCGTCATAAAGCAATTGTATTTCGAGCAAAGCGAAACAAAATTCTAAATGGAACAGGCGTTGCGCATTGGGAAAGGAATAAGCACGATTTTATTGAAACTGACAAAATTCATTTAAGTCGCCTGTTTTTTCTAAATAAGAATGAGATGGATGTTACTATTAAGAACGGTTCGTAGTGCGTGTCGGAGTGAGCAAGAAATGTTTAGTAAATATATTTCTTGGAAAACTGAGTGCCAATTTTAAAGTAATAAGTATAACCTTGAATTTCGGGTCATAGAAAAAAATGTTTAGAGTGAGGAGCGAGCAAATCAATTGTTACTAAATACATGGTAAAAAACAGACAATTTGTTCCAAATTCAACAAAGTATATCTTGTCCCAATCCTCCATACCCGGTCACGTCCCTGGTCATGTATGTATAAGTGTCAGTTAGAAACCGAATTCATTGCCTGTGTGCTCACTGAAGGTCTGCTTGAGACGATTCCCGACACTTTGGCGCCAGCGGTCAGCTGGGTCTCTCGGAACTTGCTTTTGTCGAGGGCACGATTCGAATGGAAACAGACAACTGTGCTAGTGATTGTTGCAGTCTAATTCTCGAATGAATATTTCACTTGCTCTCGTTGCCTTCACGAATTCTATTTAAAGCAGCTCAATAAGCAAAGAACGAAATAGCTTTATGAGGAACCTTTCAACAACTCCCATATTCGCAAAATAGCACATATTGTGCCAGAATATTTTACAATAACAGTTGTTAATTGTATTTTTGACTGTAAAGACAATAATCTAATAAATATCTTCCCACATTTTTCATCACGTTCAATGAAGTAAAAAATTACAATGTTCGAACTTTCTTGTAATACTTTTCCAGATATCAAAGTTACAAGATGATGTAATTTCTCAATGATATCTTTGTTACAACATTAATATATTTCTGTCATTGTGATCAGCATTTCTTAGCTACGGTATAGTAAACGATCATGCAACTTCCCACTCATTAAAATGACTACACTTTTTGCGTGAGGTGAGATCCTGCCAACATAAGTTAGGATTTGAGGAACAGAAAAGGATGACACGCTCACTCAACAAGAGGCATTGCATCAGTGGTGCTTTAAAATCTGGGCCGAATAACAATTACTAAAGTCAGATCAAGTTTATGCCATAGATTAAGCTGATGCACTCGTATCCGGACTGAGATTTTCTGTGGTTTCTGCAAACGACTGCAGGGATAGCAGCTTCGTCGTTGGCCAGTATTTTTCAAATATTTCTAAATCAAGTAATTCTCCAGAATAGTGGGCATTAAGTGAGAAAGAAAGTGTAGCGTAACGCAACTCCTATGCTGCGTTTGGGATCGAACCAAGAACCTTTATATTCTATTGGGTGGTGTAGTTATTCATCGTTCATCTTTCCGATGGTTGTCACTCGCTTAGCCTAAAGTATAATGTATGCGAAAGGTTACATCCAAAGTTATGGCACAAGAATTCACACGTACAGTAATTGAGCTTCTGTACTCTCCATGACTGAACCGATATGGATATTGATAAGAAAAGGATAATACTTGACTCACAAATATATGAATGTTGTTCCATAGATTGTCCTCTCAATAATGTTAATTGACGCACATCTGATCTTCCAGTTAGAGTTCACTTTCCTCAAGCACCACTGTCCAATAATCGTCCCTCTATCCTTCCTTGCTCTATCCCGTCCACTCGCCAACTCCTCACCCCTTCTGACAATTCCCACACTCATACCACATACGACTTCCAAGTCAATCACCCGACCTTTTCCTGATTACTTATTCAGCATTCCTATCTCTGCTACCTGCTATACTAAGAATTTATACATCCTACCCAATACCTTGGGTACGATACGCTCCTCTACCCCCTAATGAAAATCTTTTGATTTTCACCTAAAGATGAAAAATTTAAAGTTGTATTCCATATCGATCCTTTCTATGGAGAGATTTTTTTATTACAAAATATAGTCCCAAAATTATTGAATTAACATACCATAAGCGAAAATATGAAATTTGAGTAATATTGTTCTTGAAAAAGGAAAAGGAATGGAGAAAAATAAACAATAAATAAACAAAATAAATAAACAATACTTGTCAGCGTATGAACTGTGAACACTGACATGTGAGTTTGTTATGCTGACTCACGTATGCAATGATTGAGAGTTTTACCTCACACACTTCACATACGTTATGATTGTCTAGGCAGAAAATATGTAAACACGCAAACACACACCACGTGACACAATTATAAGGTTATTGTTCCATCAATATTGACCTATTTAAAAGGTTTATGGCACAGTAACACACTAACGAGGTAGTATGTCATCAATCCTGTAAACACTGACACTGTACAACACTATTAAATATGTTGAAGTTAATATTTACAAAATCAGCAACTTGTGATACTCATCCGAGTTACACTTCCACACATATGTCATATTATCGATGTAAATTTCACCGTCTCTTACTTTAGTGTATCATGTAAATCTCGCTGTCGTTTTTATTTATAATATATGTCAACTATCACAGTAAATATTTAATTAGAAAACTTGAAGTTAATCAAAATATATACACTGTATCAAGAACTGTCCTTGAATAATAATATATGTACATGAATTTATGTATTTGAAAATAAGAATATAATAGTGTTCGATAGATAAAATCACAGCACTAACATTTGTCCATAAAATAATCCTTGAGTTATCCTGATTCTCACAAAGAGTTCAAGTAAAATACCATAATTTTACTCTTGTTATCATCACTTAATAGCCTCTGCGCATAGCAATGAAATTTCTTCTTGAACCAAACCACGTATATATGTATATATTAGTTCCTTGTGGCCGTGAAAAATGTTCTTCACTTTGATGCATTAACTTTGCAGCTACAAATATTGTCATTGATGAAAAACGTACAGTAGAGAACTGCATATCGTCGGATTGTGAATGTGAAGTATTTAGATGTATGTAAATATTCCTTCAATTCAATGTATGTATTATCAGCGTTGAATGTCAGGTCTCACTACTACTTGACTTCAGTAGGAATTAATTAGAATAGAATGAAGGAGATCCGTGTTAAACGATTTGGTGCTTATCGACTGATTTCACTGAACTGCATAATTAAAACTGATGAAAGGTCTAATTGTAATTCATGTTTCCATGTGTCAAACAATTAAAATAAAATCTCAGAAATAAAAATCTTGAGAAATTCTCAAAAATGTTCGTAGATCAAAATAATTTCTCTGCGTCCTTCAGGTGTAAATCGTGTTGATTTGTTATTTCTCCAAGGTTTTAGCTGGTGACCATCTCTAGACGTTGACATCTGTGAAAAAGCTGAACTGAGGACTGTTAACATGGTTTCATAATATTGTTAAAATGTTCATTTCACCGTTAAAATTTGAATTATCTGTGAGGCAATTCAGGTAAGTTTTGGAAAGGAAATTTGCATCAGTAGTATAAAAATGTGCATCTGACGACAACTCTGATTTCTTGACCAAACGACTACAAAAAGTTAAAAAACTCACTTTCTCTCCCCGTTCCGCGCCTCATTTATTACGCTGACGATGTTTCACGGGCGCAAAAAGGCAGTGATGAGTGAAAGATGAGCTCTCATCCTCTCATCCTCTCATCTTCTCATTCTCTCATCTTCTCATTCTCTCATCTTCTCATTCTCTCATCTTCTCATCTTCTCATCTTCTCATCCTCTAAAATGTTTGTAGATCGTGACCTTTGTAAACCTCTCTCTCGAGAACGATGTGCCACACATACACACACACACACACACACTCCTCTCATCTTCTCATTCTCTCATTCTCTCATTCTCTCATTCTCTCATCTTCTCATCTTCTCATCTTCTCATCCTCTAAAATGTTTGTAGATCGTGACCTTTGTAAACCTCTCTCTCGAGAACGATGTGCCACACACACACACACACACATACACACATACACTCATTTTCTCTCCACGTTCCGTGCCTCATTTATTACGCTGGCAATGTTTCAGGGCGCAGAAAAGCAGTGATGAGTGAAAGATGAGCTCTCATCTTCTTATTCTCTTATTTTTGAAGGAGCAAATGTTTGTAGATTGCGACCTTTGTAAACCTCTCTCTCGGGATCGACGTGGCACACACACACACACACACACACACACACACACACACACACACACACACACACGCGCGCGCGCGCGCGCGCGCGCGCGTATGTATTGTAACACAAACAAACAAACAAAATAATAATTGTTGTTTTTTAGGATACCTGGCCCCTATAACCTCGCCAGGGTGCGTGGTGCCCAACCAAAAATGTAAAAGTTTTCTAATGGCTGCGGTTATAGATTACCGCACCTCTGTAGAGTTTCACGTGTTTTTTTTTTTTTCCCCAAACTTCCATGAAACCCTACAGAGGACCTCCGTAATGCATGCAACGTGTACTAACGACTCTAGTGTTATTTTGATGTTGTGATATTTTTGGATATAGAGTTTTATTGTGAGATATAGATAAAAATAATTATGTTTATTATTAATATTTTCTTGATGAAGATGGAGAATGTATGTGTGTGTGTTACAAATAAAGTTGCATGCTTTTTTTCTAGTGTGTGTGTATGTGTTTTTGATGTTTCGACAGCATCTGAAACGATAAAAAAGAAAGAATTTTATTGTTAATTTTCTTGTGTAAAAACAACAACAAATTTTTTTGTGCAAATTTTCTGATTGTCTTGTGCTATAGTGATGAAAAAGATATTGTAACTGATAACTAACGAAATTAACATTGTAACTGATCTGAACTAGTGAAATTCGTATTGTGCCATTATAACTGATTGTGCTAATACTAAAAATTTCTTATTGTGCAGGAAAATAGATGTTAAAAACTTGTTAAAACTGCTCTGTGACCCTCTCGTTCTTCACGTCGTAGGCGAAGGACTTCTCTGCAATCAGGATGACGCTACACAGGGTATCCTCGGGCAAGGCATCGTGGAACTCGCAGACGACCTTGATGTTGGTTCGATCGTTGACCACAACCTTTTTTCTCTTAGATGTGTTGATGACGGTCATGGGTCTCCGTGCTTTGAACTCGCTGGGCGTGTAGTACATGTCCACACTTCCCTCGGTCACGCGTTTGTAAGCCGAAAACGCTTCGTAAAGTTTGAGGTAATTGTTTTTGGTCAAGTCGAGGTTGCAATTCTCGCGCGGGAACACTTCGTTCCTGCCATTCTTCAGATAAACGTTCTTGATCTTGCAGTCGTCGAATTTGCTGGAATCTTTTTCCTGATTCTTGTCCCTCCCGGTCTGAAAAAGCACTACGACGAAATCTGGCATGTCGAACTGTATGTTGTTGAACTGCGTCGTCACGTCGAATTCCATGTGACTTCCGGACGCCATCTTCTGCACGCACTGGTAACCGTGAAAGTGAATCGGCACCTGCGGACTTTTCAAGATCTCCGCTTTGTACTTGAGGGCGTAGTTCGTTTCGTATTCCACCACTGGCATTCTCAATTCCATGCTTTGGATGACGCATTTCGCTGCTTCGGGTAGAGTGTTGGCTATCGGCGTGGTGCCGTCCGGACCCAAAGTAGCGTATCGCATCAGTGCGTCGTTGTCGTTGGCCGCTCTTCGAAACGTGACCCTCAGTCCTCCCTTCCACATGATCTCCTTGTAGTCTGAGAAGAAACCCGGCAGCAGACGCATGGGAAAGAGCACCGTGTGACTTCTCGTCGATATTTTGGTCCCGGCTTCGAATCCTCCCGCTTGATAGTATGCTGCGTCCGTTTTGGATAATTTCAACGTTCCCACTGCCGTCGACGTGATGCCTGGATAATCTATTCTGTCGATGACGGTATTGTGTTTCCTCACCTCCACCTGCGAGAACAGGTGAGGCACGAAGTTGTCCACGAGTATCAAGTTTGCTGCTGCAGGAAACGCGTCTCCGCTTTCTTTCTTCACCACGTCGAATTGAAGGTAGAGGTCCGCTCTGTGAGGATGAATAAACCCGTCGCCTACGTCCACGTCGTATTCGATCTCCCTGTTCGCCTCGTTCAGATTGGCAAACGTGCGACGGTTGGGAGGGAAAGATTGCAATTCGTAACTTTCGATTTGCTCCATTTTACATGTATGGTTATTTATTATACGTTGATCTCCACGATGGCAGTAGTTGTTGCACCTGCGAAATCCACCACGTCTCCTTTCTCGTTCGTCACCACCAACTCTATGTCGTCTATGCGGTTGCGACATACTGGAAAATAGATCGGCGAAGAGGGCGTGTAGATGATCGGTTCCATGAACTCGGAACTTGGTTTGAAAGTGGCTATGATTCCCGTCTGCTTGTGACTTCCTAACAATCCGTCCGAGGATTTCGTGATCATACCTTCGGCCACGTTGCAGTGTACGTTCAGAGTCTCTATGGCCAAAAATTTAGGAATGTTTGTTGCCACGTGCTTGATGCCAGCTTCGAGTTTTGTGTTGTTCTCGAAACCTAAAAGTTCTCCTATGGTGCCCAGGTCCACGGTCTCCGTCGCCGACAGGATTTCCACTCTGTGCGTGACCGAATTTTGAGAAAAGTATGTGCCTTTGGGTAACTGAGCTTGCAAAGTGGAAAGATTGTATTGTCCTGGCGTGACGACGATGTGTTCGCTTCCGACGCTAATTTTGTTGTTGTGCTGCGTAACATTAGGTATGAGGTACATGCTGTAGAATGCACGCAGAGCCACGGATTTAGGATAGACAATATCGTCGTGCAGCGTGAGTTTCAAGATTGAAGATTCGCTCGTGAGATGGAACACGCCCATCCTAGTGATGCTGTTTCAGGTTCCACAGTACTTTCTGGAAATCTTCGACCGTAGGGTTATTTATTTTAGAGAGAAACGCGAGCACGGAGAGGCAGAGATGACCGCAGTTCACGTCTCCGAAATCTTGAATGCGTTCGTCGTTGTAGTATATAGAGGTTTCGCTTGTTTTCAGATAATGAATTAAATTTGTAGGTGGAACACCTCCGAAAGAATCGAAAACGAATGCTTTATCATCATTTTTGTGGTAACATATCCAATGCGTGCCTGGATTTTCTTGACCGTCCAAGTTGACTACTCCGCATTCTCTTCTTTTCACGCTTGAAGGTAACGAGTCGGACATAAAAACTCCTCTGAAGTGTTTGATTTGTAACGGTTCGATCAGAGATTCAATGTCTCGGTTGGTGAGTGCTTCTGTTTCTTTTTTTTAAACTTCTTCATCACGCCCTTTCCTCCTTTCTTCTCCATGGCCAGGTTGTGACGTTTCTGTTCTTCCAATTCTGCTTTGTTCTTCTTCGAGTCGATGACGGTTTTCGCGATGGCGGCACTTCCGCCGGCCAAACTTCCAACGGCCCCCAATGCTGCTAGGATGGCCGGGATGCTGAATATGAAACCTCCGATCTTTTGCTGTTTCCGCGAACGCTGCAATCTTTTCAATTGAGGTGTGCTGAGCAGTAATTTCATTCCGTGTCCTTTCGACAAGCAAGAACGTTTCTTCTCGCGTTGTTTCTTGGTGAGTAACCCATCGAGGGCACCTAGATTTTTAAGATTTGAGTATGGTATCTGGTACACGACACCCTTGTGCTTCATGTTGATGCTCTATGTGTTATTTTCACGGTATGTTATTTATATATATTCTGAGATTTTTTTCTTGTGTAGTTTTTTACGGTATGTTATTTATATATTTTCAAGGCCTCGCAGTCGCTACACAAATTCTATTACGTGCTTCGTTTTCTTGCCAAGAAGTTCCTTTGTCCCCTTGTACACGATTCGAGTTTTGTTCTCGATTAAAATAGATAGCTTCTCGTCGGATAACATGTTAGCGTATCGATCTGGTAAAAATAGACTGTATTGTGCGTTGAGCAACAGGCGTACCTTGGGACCATACTGGGTAGAAACAATTGAACCGGAAGTTATCGTGTAAGATTTGTCGACTTCCAATTCCCGAATTTTTACATACTCGACTGACAAATTTAGCATTTGTTTTAATGCTTGGAGATCACTCATTTTTTCAGTTGTCATATCGAAGAAGAGAAAATTTTCAGTGTGTGTATGTTAGAGAAATTTAATTGTTTTTTTTCACGATGTGTGTTATTTATATATCAAGTTTTTTTTGACACGTATATATATTATTATTTTTTTAACAGAGGAAGAAAGTTCGTGCTTCGGAGAACGCGATGATGTGCGTAATGATATCTTCCCTCTCCTGCATAGACTTTTACCAATCATCAGTATACCGTCTTCTTCCCTGCATTGCCTCGTGCAGTTCGTCCAACCTATCGTTTAATTTTTCCCCTGCAGCCGAAAGCAGAATGTTGAGATCACCGCACCTCAGGCCACTGATCTCCCGAAGATGGTCCTTGAGAACCATTTCACAAGGGATGTGAAATTCCGGCGTTGTTCTTGCCATGATTACAAGTTTATTAACATCCCCGTTAACTATCTTTTTGAATATTTTAGATAGTAGCTCGTGCGGCAAATCAGTTATACGAGACATGTTGTTTTTTTACTGTATGTTATTTATATACCCCACCCCAATTTTTGTTTCGTGTTCATGGCGATGGTGGTACCCAGTGCGGCGACCCGTTCACCCAGCGATGCGTCTCTGCTCACGAACCTTTCGAAAGCTGCGTGCTCTAACTTTCTGTCTGCTTCGTGACGTGCATCCAGATCCGTCTGCGTGGTGTTGTAGGCGATGTCGTGATCTTTGCATGCGGCGTCCAACGGATTCACACCCTTGTCTCCTCTCTCCAATCTTTTCTCGAGTTTGGTACCCGGTCCGCAGTACTGGTAGCCAGGTAGATGCATCTCGAAAGGTAACTTGTTGATGATGTCGTTTACGAGTCCCTTTCCTTCGGCCACGTTCCAGAATTTCGGAGGCAGCGTGTTGATGATTTTGATCAGGTAACCTATGCCCTTGTCGTCGTTAACGATGAAGTTGGAAAGTTTCGTGCTAATCATGTCCACGATACCAACCTTCTCGTTGTAGAAATTACGGTTGCCTGCATTCTCTTCGCCGGCTATCACCAACAATCGGTCCACGAGTTTCCTAACGTCGTCCACCCAAACGAATTCTTTGGGTAACGTGTTGTAGCGTTTGACCCCGCTGCCTGTTTTGACCTGGTTCCAAATCGGTTTGATGAGATTCCTGTACTTCTCGCCGCTGCTCGATTTCACCCTATTCTGCGAGGCGTCGTTGTTTTGGTACAAGGCATCCGTCATGATCAGAATTTCCTTGTAACTTTGGTAATCTTCGTCGGTGTAATCTTTCGGCTGCTTTTTCGCGACGAGTTCCCACAGTCCCACCGTACCCGGATACCTGGTCCAACTATCCTTGTCGCCTAAATTGACTTTAATGTCGTTGCCTTCGAAGGTCACCTTCGATTTCCCAATCTTCCACACCACACCGCCGCCTTCGCTGGTTTCCATGCTAGGATACAATCCGAACACTTCATCCTTGTCGAACTTCCCCGTGCTCAGGTAGTCTCGTGCCAAAGGCCCCAACTCGATTTTATCCGAAGACGACGAGGTGCTACCAATAGCTCGACGTCGTGCCGGTGCATCCTTCAGTTCGAATGGCGTCGAAGGAATGCTCGAAATGGGCGTGGGTACGGCGTAACTTTTAGCTGCAAGCGGTACGAGTTCATTAATCAAATTTTTATTTTGTTCCGTGACACTTTTAATTTCTTTACCTAGACCGCTGATGGCATCGATCACAGGTTGATCCTGACGTTTCTTCTCTTCGTAGAATCCGCGATTCTCGGATTTCCAACCTTTGAAGCGTTTCGCGAGGTAATCGCGAAGCTTGAGATTTTCGTCTTCAATTTTTCGTTTCGTCATGACGTTATTTATATACGTCGTTTCTCACAACGTTGCAACGTTTAGAAAGTCGTTGATTTTGTTTCTGTATTTTCCGTCGTTGGGTTTCCTCGTCATGTCGATCGTCACGAATCCGAAATCGTCAGCGTTCCAGCAAGAAGAGCAGCAGCCTTCCGAAAATTGATTGTAGTTCATGTCTCCGCCTACGTAGTCATCGTATGCGTGCTTGAGGTTGGTGTGATCTTGACGAAACAAACATATGAAATTCGCATTGTCGCGTACTAACTGTTTTGGAATTTTGGAAAACGTTTGAGCTAGGTAGAAGCAATCCATTCCTTTGTGACGACCTTGCGTGAAAAAGTTGCGAATTTCATTTTGATTTTCCAGGATGGCGTCGTCGAACACAACGACTGAATTTTCACGACAATCGTCAAGTGGTTTTATTTCCGAGGCGAACGTTGCAATGTCCAGACCATCGTACAGTTTCATCAGTTGCTGGTATTTGGATTGCTCCAAACTTTTCGAGAACACGTACAGGTGCCTGTTCTTCCAATCTAGCCAATTCGGTGCGAGGAGAAAATTGTCCACGAGCAGTGTCGTTTTCCCACACCCCGAAGGACCTACGATCAGACAGCGGATGCTGTCGGGAAGCAATTCGCCGTTCTTTTTCTTCGTTTGACTTTCCGAATTAGGTAAACGTTTCACAACATTCCACGTACTCATAGAATCACTTCGTTTGAATCGATCCAACTTGTTTCCGGAAGTCCCAGCCATTTCACCAAAAGTTTGTTGCCTCTCTTGCGCAAAACTTTTTCGATAAGGTACGTGTCGGGGTATTTAGTTTTAGAGAGTTCCTCCTCGTAGAAGCGCCCCAATAAAATTTCACCGCCACTGTCTTTTATTATATACGTGTGACGGTTCCCGGGTAGAACTCGAACCACGGTAAAAAGTTCAGTACTCCAGTTTCGTGTAAAACCCCTGTCGAACGTTCGCTTCAATTTACTAACCCTCACCTGTTCTCCAATTTTGTATTTAGCCTTTTTTGTCGTGGGCGTGTACTTTGGACAGTAAACGCTAGAAATTAAACGTTGCTCGTCAGACCTGGTAACGTCAGCTGGCTTCATGCCTATCGTTGCGTGCCGTGTGTGATTATAGTCGTTAACAAGTTCGGGAAGAATAGTGACCCACTTGTAGCTTCCCTGAAGCGTGAAGCGTGACCACATGCGCGATTTCAGAGTGCGATTGAATCTTTCCACGATGCTGGCCTTGACGTCGCTGAAGGTCGAGTAATGTTGAACGTTGTGTTTCCGAATAAACTTTTGGAATACGGCATTGTAAAATTCCTTCCCTTTGTCCGTGTGCAGAAACCGAGGTCGTCTGCCGCCGCTTTCGCGAAAAATTGTCTTGAATGCTTCCGTGACGCACGTTCCTGTTTTTGCCTTCAAAGGTAGAGCCCATGCGAATTTCGAAAATGTGTCTATGACGGTGAGGAGGTACTTGTTGCCCTTGTTCAATTTATGCACGTTTTTTAACTTGCCGCTACTCATTTCGACGAGGTCGCTTTCCCAGAGGTCGTCGATTCCCTTGGTTACCACAGCCAAACGTTTGTAGTTGCGGCGTGCAGGTTTATGCAATTCTTGGACGATAGCTTGCCTAGACATTTTTTCTTAGAGATTACGTTTCAAGAGAAGCACCAGCGTGATGGGATTCAAAGAGGGTGGCACTTCGCTCGTGTTTTGAATGATCAGCTTATCGCCGGCACTCACGTCGAAAACGGTGAGATCTTCGTCTTCGTGTATTTCATATATGTTGCGCGTTTCGTTCCAACGTGCCAGAGGAATGTTTCCTGCTTTCTGGACACCACGATTCGATATCAAAGTCATGGTGGGAACGCTAGCTTTTCTGCCGTGAGACCAGTACGAAAATTCGTTTATCTGAATCGTGCCATCGAGGAGAAACTTGTAGTGCGGATGATAAGGATGTAGCATGTACAGTTTGTTACCTTCGACGAACGTGGAGATTCTCTGTTGATTGGGTACGCTGTTGATTTCGATGGCTTGCAGAGAATGCAGTTTAGCGAATTTAGTGTCGACGCTAACGAGGTTGCTGTGAAGCTGACCCAGTGTGTTTTGTACGGGCAACAAATATTCGACTATGGTATCCGTTACGGTAGAAAATGACGGTTTGATTTTCACTTCCACGTTCAACTGCTTGTAGCTTTCGTTGAGTTCTTGCAACTTGGCACCGAAAGAGGCCAGCGTCGATTCCTGCGTTGATTCCAGCACTCCAACTTGATCTCTGATGTTGACGACAATGTTCTGAAGGTTCTCGATTTGATTCAATTTCGAGCTCTTCTCGGTAAGATCGTTCACGATGATTCGCATGTCTGTAAACTGCGTGTGAAGGTCGGCGACGCTCTGCGAAGTGGGCAGCGTCGACACCAGCGAGGCAAGTTCGTCTCGAATCTGTTCCACGTTCGCCGTTTCCGTTTCCAGTCGTTTCAGCATGCGTGATATGTTCCTTTTCAAAGCGTGTAATTCTTTGGAGGTAGGGAGATTGGCCACTTTACTCTCGAGATCGCTCAACGAACTTTTGATGTCACTCGAATCGGATAGTGCCGTCACCGCCGTTTTCAATTTTTCCAAATCTTCGCTCGAAGGCACGCTCGTTCGTAACGATTCCAAGTCACCCTGTATGTTGTCCAGTACGTGATGAAAATGAGTAAGATTGGATTCGACGTTCAAATTTTCCAAATATTGGATCTTCTGCTGAACCGTGCTCAACGTGTCCTGAATACTCGTCAACACACTTGCTTCAGCCTGAATATTTTTAATTTCTTTGTTGATCAATTCCAAGGACGCCTGAAGCGTAGCGATGGTGGTTTGAATGTGTTCGAAATCTTGATAGGCCTCCAATTGAATTTTTATGTTCGCGACGCTTTTACCGATGACCTGCAGTTCGTCCGACGATGGTAGGTTCGTCATTGTATCTTCCAAAGTCTGCAACTTGGATTTGATTTCTTCCAACGTGCCGGTGAATTCTTCTTGTAATTTAGAAACAACGACCTGCAAGCGTTCTACATCAATATCATTCACCACGGTTTGAAGTTCAGAGAAATTTTTTTCTATTGCGGAAGTTCGCTCTTCGATTTCGAGTTTCAATTTTTCCAAATCTTCATTTTTCGATTGAAATTGCTGTAATTTGGCCAAATCATTTTGAAGCGAATCCATGCTCAACTGTATATTTTGAATGTTGTCGTAAGAAGGTACGTCGACATAATTTTTTATCAGTGTTTTCAGTTCGGAATCGATTTTCAGAATGGGATCGAGACATTGCGTTTGGAGCGTAGCGATCTCAGACTCTAAATTTTTGTTTAAGGTTTCCTGTAAAGCGATCAAATCGGTCCTCAACTTCTTAACTCGAACGTCCAGCATGAGAATCTCTTCTGCATGGTCTACACGCTTGGTGTTGCCGAAAATGTCGTTAGGCATTTTTGGTTAACGGTTATTTATAATAGGATAGACGATTCGTAATTCTACGAAGAGAGGAATAAGTTTGTCGTAATCTCCTAGGAGTTCCACGTAAAGATAATCTCCTGCAGACACATCGTACGACATGTTAGAAAGTATCTTGTCGTGCTTCATTCGAAAAATGTTCTTGCCGGTAGAAATTTTGATTTCGCCTGTGTTCTCCGGATTCACGGTGATTTGAAGTTTCCCGTCAATCGGAATTTCATAGAAATGTAAATTGTTATTAAAAACGTAAAACATCTTGCCCACATCGTTATTTATTTCCGTCCATATACTATTAAGATGTACAATTAGTAGACCATTGAGTTTAGATAACACGGAAGGTAAGAGGTTATTGGAAATTGGCGATGCAGTGTCCATGTTGTTTTGTTTGCGAAAACCAAAGAGATTCATTGTCCTTGTTAGTTATTTAACACATTCGAAACATACGGAGGAAAAGAATGAAAGGGGGAGCCCTCGGGCGATGAAAAGTTGCAACCTGTTATTATGTTGTTAAGCCCGCTCCAAACCGAGGCTCATTAAATTCAACTCTTATTTTTCATCGCCCGAGGGCTCCCTCTTTCATTCTTTTCCTCCGTCTGCTTTTGAAGAGGAAAAAACACAGCGGACTTCATGGCTATGAAATTACGGTTAACACACGCCACATTTAACGCTTTTATTGTAGTGCCCCCACTCTCGCGTGTGGATTTGACAATTGAGAACACGTAACTTGTTGTCCGTTGCATCCAATGCGACCTTGGTTACGCGCGTCGTGTACAAATCATGCGATTTACTTGCAATGCGATGATCGGTGCTGAGTTGCCTTTTACCATGAAAAAGGCATTCCTTGTAGTCTTGCATGCTAAATTTGCTGGTACTTATTTTTCCCACCCCCTTCGCTTTCTTGATCTCTTTTTCTTCTGCAATCTTTACACAGTACATTTTGGCACGAAGCCCCGCAAATTCGCTGATGTACTCCCCGCCAACTTCATCTTTGAACTTTCCAATCGTCATTTTGTTTTCTGCCGAATGTAAGTGATGGCCTGATGGTAAGTTGCTAAAATCAAACAGATGCCTCATCTTAGTCAGATCATGTTCGAGGGTTGGTGTTTGGATTAGAAAAATGAAGCTATCCGTGTCAATGTAACATATTTGGATGTTATCTCCATAAAAAGGTTGAAACTGATCGTAGTACGATTGGTACATGTGCAATTTTGATAGTTCAAGAACAGTGGCACCTATGGCAATCGGCTTGTTGAGCATCACTTGCTTCTTGTTCCTCTCGACAAATACTAGATTCTCGTCGAAAATAGTGAAGTTTTTGAAGTAGGGTGACGCGACGATCTTTTCAAATTTCTTTTCATCCGTGACCAACATTGCGTCGATGTAATTACGCACGTTCTCCATCGTCTTGCCGTAGATGGCGTTATTGAACAGTTTGTACAGATCCTTGTCTGCAGGCGATGTCGATTGCGCTCTGCGGCGCGTGTTCTCGGTTATGTAGGGTTCCAGCCACTTGCTCTGTCGGAACTTCAATCCTCTATGAACTTTCTTCAACTGCAAGCCGTGACTTATGTAAAATTGGAGGAGTCGGTAGTGCAGAACGTAATTCCGCTTGTTCTCCATGCTTAGTATGAGTTTTGGCTCCGATCCTCCAGGTGGCTTCTTCTTGGTGGGGGCCAGGGCCAATCCGTGATGTTTCTCGTGAAGTGTTTCGGGATAATCGAGATCCACTTCCAAGAAACAGCCCCATTCATTATCTTCGCTCCAGTTGAGAAAATCTTCGCAGGAGAGTTCCTCTTCGGTCATCCACGCGTAGTCGCTGATGGGAAGACACTGGGACATGGAGTGGCCGTACAGGTTGTTGACATCCCAGTAGACAATGTAGGTGTTGGGCTTCGATGCATCGTAACCAGGCGTATGAGGATTGTTTGCCTGAGCATGGCGTCGGGGACATTGGACGATGCCACCCCGTATCGCACTCTCCATGAAAGCATACTGTTCCTTCTCTGCGATGAGGCCCAGTTCCACGTTGGTGTATTTCATCATCGATTCCCAAGTCAACCCCGGCGTGGTGAAGAAATACGCAGGATCCAACTTGTATATCGCGATGCATCTCTTACGAAACGATTCGAAAATATCCATCAGAAGTGTTACGTCCAATTTCAGATAAAGATCGTGATAATCGCGAAAAGTTTGGCAATTGAATGCCGTCCACACACTACGAGCGTGTTCGTAGTCCTCTTCGGAACAGACGTCCTCCGTGAGAGAAGAATAAAATACCTCCCGGGGTGGAAGTTCCGTCTCGTCAAATTTGTCGAAATTGTTGACGTACTCGTAGGGGTAGACACCCTTGCGACGCAACAGATTCAAATTCTCATCTCTCCCCGAAAAACATTTTTGCTTGGTGGCCACAAGATCTTCGTCGCCAAGTTGAGATGCAAGGCTTGCGAGGCTGGAGGACAGGAAATTGTAAGAGTCCAGGATTCGCACTTCCACACTTCCTCCTTCTTTGAGAGGGATCCACACTCTCACTGTAATATACTTCTCACTCGTTCTCGGAATGATGTTGATTCGAGAAGTTATGTTGTGGAGCTCTTTGACGAAGAGATGTGTGTCGTACTTCTCCGTGTAGTGCAGAAACACGGCAACAAAATGCAACTCCTTAATTTTAAGATTGCACGAATTACAGATGGTGCTTAGAAATAATCCATTCTGGTGGTTATGGTGGACGACCTTGTAATTTTTGGGGGTGAAAGCCTGGTTACACTCCTCGCATCTTGTCGCCGCGTCATGTCTCTGTTGTTGTTCTGTTGTGAGAGCAGGTGGAGAAACGTAAGAGCCTTTCAGCCCGGGGGCAAGTTCTCTCGCGCATTCCGCTATCTTCTCAACAAAATGTTTTGCCGCATCGGGTCCGCAATACAAGATGACATCATTCAATTTTTCTCCGTAGATGGAGAAACTGCAAGGCTCGTGGTGAAAAATTTGGGTCGTGCTTGAGGTAGAGGGATCAGGGTCGCAAGACGTCATGGGAACTTGGAAGCTTTCAAAGTCGGCATAAAGGACGACGGGATGGTGGAGAAGAGCCTGGTGTTTCTGAAATTTCATCTTGGTTCCGGGTTTCGGCATGACATCTTCAGGTTCTGCATTCACAGAGCCAAAACACTTGTGCTGTTCTTTCATCTTCTTACCCCCGCGAAAAATTCTCAAACACCGATCGCAAATTTCGGTCTTATCGTGATTCTTGCTGATCTGTCTTCCTACTAATCCTGAGAAATTCCGTATCAAACTGTAACGGCCATCTACAAGCAAGAGTCGAATTACATTATTCTGGGTTCTAGCAGGTCTTAAGACACGATTATTGCCGGAATCGTCAACCCCAAACACAGAAATATCGATATATTCTCCTTTTTCCTCCCTATAGTTTTTTAAAAATTGATTGATCTTATTCAGGGGCACAGGATAGGAAATTCCTCTCATCATATTCTCGTATCTTCCCTCGTATCCTCTGTAATTGGACAGGCGTTCGGGGTGAACATTATTAGCTGGGTGTAATGCGGCGATGACAGACCATAGGAAACTCTTCTGATCATTACTTTGTATGTTCAACACTGCATTTTGCTTTTTTTGTTTTTTTGTTTTTTTTTTGAGTGCTGCGTAATGGTTTGAAATTGCAGACTCGAAGTTCTAACATGTGGTTGTGACCGCAAAGACTCCATCCACTTCCTCTACCTTCAAACTCTTCTTGTTTTTGTGTCAAGTGCTCAAATAGCCGTGTCACTATCTCGTCAAGATTCTCGTTATTGTCATCGTGTAAGCTTTCACACCCTACGTAAAAGCTGAAAGTGCTTGACTCGGACGAGACAACTTTCTCATACAGCAGGGTCAAGACGAGATGAATTTTAATTGCAACATTGACGAGGCAATCACGTAATTTATCGACTACCAGAGATTTCACATTGTTGAGGAAGATGCTCGAGTCACACTTTTCATCCCTTCCAGATTTATACGTTATGATACGTGCACTTTTATTCAAAGCACCCTCCTCATGCTCATCAATGCGAGGTTTCTTTGCCGGCGGGACTACGGCATCATGATCCGGTAGACGACATTTTTTCAAATGCCTAGCAATATTAGGTTTAGAAATCAACTTTCCACAGTTGCGACATGCCACTTTCCCGCAAAGACCGGAGGGACCTGGTTGCGGTTCCATTTTTTCTCTCTGTTATTTATATATATATATATACAGAGAAATTTTTTGGGGGGGTTGTGGTGATGGTAGTGGAAAGCGCACTGAAACAGAAGGAAAAAAAGTTGAAAAATGCTAGATATTTTTTCCTTCCACATATATATTAGACGCAAACAGTATGTATGTATGTATGTATGTATGTATGTATGTATGTATGTATGTATGTGTGTGTGCACTGTTGTAGGAGGTTAAAAATATAGGACATGTAAGTGTGTGTCAATTTTTTATGACTCCTCTGAATATGTGTGTGTCAGACGCAAAACAAAAATATTAATATATCATGAAAAAATAAAAACTTACCTTTCAACAGAGATAGAGAGAAAAACTTCAAAATAAAAACTTGTAGCTCACTAAAACTTCCACGATGATATATATGTATACTGCCAGATAAACAATTAAGAATACTGAACTGCCACGATTGACGTTCACCTTTCAAGAGAGATAGAGAGACTTCAAAATAAAACTTGTAGCTCACTAAAACTTCCACGATGATATATATGTATACTGCCAGACAAACAAATTAAAAAATACTGAACTGCCACGATTGACGTTCACTATGATAATAACGTACAAAAAAACTGGTAGGTTATATAGGAACTCCTCTCCTTTTTCTCCTTCTCTCCTTCCTACTCCACGCGACTCTCTTTGGTGAAAACACAATGAGCGCTATAGTCAATGTCCTAGCAAATAAAACTCTTGTTGACTGATTTACTCATGTTATATTTTTTTCAACAAAAAATTTTGTGATGCGCACAATATCCTGTGGGGGACAAATAACAATAAACGGGACGTTGATAGTTCCACCCATGTATGTATTGTCGATCATTTCCCCTCGGCCTCTATTCCACGCCCCGTCAGGGTGTGGTGTGTGAAACAAACGATTCCCAGTATAAAACTCAAAAAGCGGAAGATGCTGCTGTGTTTGCTTCCGCCACATCCCCCTCTGATTCTATTGTTATCAGGGATGTGATGGATTCTTCATTCAGAACCGTGGGAAAGCTGAAAAAAATAGAATCTCTTCGGGCGAAAGAGGATGCAAGGTGAATGGGTTCGGGGAGGGGTTGCTGTGGATAGTTTGGTCCGTGATGAAAATGTTACATTGAGCGAGGAAACACAATTTCTCCACAGGGACAGGAAAAATTCTACCGAGCGTCGCTATCCACGCGAACATTAGAAATTGCCTGAATGCCTTGGGGGCTTGGCATAGGATTATCGATTTTCGTTTTAGAGAATAATCTATGTAAGATTCTAGCATCGAGAATAAACAACGTTGATTGAATTTTTGATAATATTCGCAGTATAAATCTAAACTCGTGATGATTTCGCCGTTACCACGCACCCTGGCGAGGTTATAGGGGCCAGGTATCCTAAAAAACAACAATTATTATTTTGTTTGTTTGTTTGTGTTACAATACGGAAATAATAAGAGGTATGCGCGCGCGCGCACGTATGTGTGCGGCACATCGTTCCCTCCCCGAGAGAGAGGTTTACGTAGGTCGCAATATATAAACATTTGGTCCCGGACTTGGAAAATTACGATAAAATACACTCATCTTTCAAAAATAAGAGAATAAGAGAATAAGAAAATGAGAAGATGAGAGCGCGCGCGCATGTGTATATGCCGCATCGTTCCCTCCCCGAGAGAGAGGTTTACGAAGATCACTATATATAAACATTTGGCCCCGTTGATTCCAGCACTCCAACTTCATCTCTAATGTTGACGACAATATTCTAAAGGTAGAGAGAATGAGAGAATGAGAGAATGAGAGAATGAGAGGATGAGAAAATAAGAGGATGAGAAGAGAGGTTTACGAAGATCACGATATATAAACATTTGGTCCCAAACTTGGAAAATTACGATAAAGTGCACTCATCCTTCAAAAAATAAGAGAATGAGAGAATGAGAGAATGAGAAAAGAGGTTTACGTAAGTCACGATATATAAACATTTGGTCCCAGACTTGGAAAATTACGATAAGATGCACTCATCTTTCAAAAAATAAGAAAATAAGAAAATAAAAAAATAAGAGGATAAGAGAAAGATGGGAGAATGAGAGGAGGATGAGAGGAAGATGAGAGAATAAAAAGAGAATGAGAAAGATGAGAAGGATGAGGAGATGAGAGCTCATCTTTCGCTCATCACTGCCTTTTTGCGCCCGTGAAACGTCGTCAGCGTAATAAATGAGGCGCGGAACAGGGAGAGAAAGTGAGTTTTTCAACTTTTTGTGGTCGTTTGGTCAAGAAATCAGAGTTGTCGTCAGATGCACAAATTTATACTACTTGCATCGTATACCGAACAGGCATTTCCTCCTGATCGTTAGTGTAATGTTGTTTGTGAGAGAACTTAATATTTTGGTATGTGTAGAGGTTTTGTTGGGACAAGGGCGCCTCTAAGTCACCCTTTTTTTAAGAAAGTAGTACTTGTAAATATTACAAGTATGAAAAATCTTGTAGTTAAGGGTTGTTATATTTGAGGAAATGGAATTTGAAAAGGAGTACCGATTCAGTCATAACATTTACTCTTACTAAAAATTACCCAAATTCTAATTAATGCCATCCTTTACACACCAAATATAATTATAATCTGGGGAAGAGAAAATAAATAAATATAACTACTAATAATTACTAAAATCAAATTGAACTTTACATATGAATGGAATGTAATGCTGTAAATACTCTTGAAGATTTTATGAGTGTATACTGTATACTACTGCAAAATTTAAATTATAATTGATGTCTGAAAATATTTATAAATAACCATTGAATTGAATAAAATACTTCAAATATTACTAAAATAATGTGTCGAACGATCGTCCTTCTGTTAGTATTATATTGATAAAATAGCGTCATTAATAAAGATTAATTGTAAAATACACAACTTGCTGATAGTGTCCATGACAATTGGAATACGTAAAATAATATTCTAAGAATCCGAAATTTCGTTGTCCATTATAGACTCTGTCCCCCCTAATGATATTGCAATCAGCCTAAGAATATTCGAAGAAAATAATATACAATTGTGTATACAAAAAAAAATATGGAGAGAAGAAAAAAATGAAAGTTGACAATTGGTAGTGTGTAACTACAGGGTGATCGAAAAGTCCCCGAACCCAAACTTCAATTTTTTTTTTCGCCGGTCGTTATTATGATAATGTCAAAATTTCTGTGGAAGCTGGTTTGTGAGAGTCTTGGCTGTACACGACACAAGAGATGGCGCTGGGGAGTGGCGCTAGCAGTCGTGGCGAGGAAATGAACTACGAGCAGTGCTGGTAACAAAATAATCACGCCAGTTGCAAGGATGAATTTGTCGATGGAGGAGGATTTTTTTTCGAAAACCGAGTGAACTCAATTGTGTACCAGGACATTATACAGCAGTTTATCGCGCTTTTGTACGCCGATGGACGAGATGTGTGGTTACAACAAGACGGGGCAACATGCCATTCGCCAATGCGACCATGGCAGTTCTGCGTGAATTTTTTGATGACGGCCTGATTTCATCAGGGCTTTGGCCGGGAAGATCACCTGATTTAACAACACCCGATTTTTTCATGTGGGGTAACAGTTTAGGTTAACTGTTGGTTTGGTTTACCTGATTTTTTTGTTACCAGCACTGCTCCTGGTTCATTTCCTCGCCACGACTGCTAGTGCCACTCGCCAGCGCCATCTCTTGTGTCGTGTACAGCCAAGACCCTCGCAAACCAGCTTCCACAGAAATTTTGTCATTATCATAATAACGACCGGCGATTTTTTTTTTTTTAAAGTTTGGGTTCGGGGACTTTTCGAACACCCAGTTCCCCGGCTAATGTGGAATGTGAGATTTCTGCTGTTTAATTTGCAACGTGTTGGTTACTTCATGTCAAAAGAAAATTTTGCTCCTTTCGGATGTAGAGAGATATCGTTGCCGGAAGAAACGAATAGAATGCCTCACTTGCATATTTCTTCAGTTGTTCTGTCTTCCTGTCACTCCAGTTTCCCCATTGCTTAAAGAGGAAGGAATTTTCCCGGTGCATCCGAGTTGAACTTTATCCTTTTGCTGACGAAAGATATTTTACCATGAAGGCAGTTGAAATTGACTTTGGATATCGCTTCGAGAAGTATGAAATACATGTGAGGGAAATTTTAAGTGGGAATTTTACAAGATGGGAAATTTCTAAGATGTGGAAAAAAAATTAGGAAGTACTCTAAGTAACTTGATTATAACATTCAATAAACTAATTGAGTCGTATTTGGAATGAAGTATCCTAAATTAGATGGATCAATGTAATGTCTACATGTTTAATGAAAGATACTTTACTTCTTCAAAACTGTCGTAATTCATCTCATGACTGTGTCGTTAAATTGTTAATAAAATGTGACAAGTGGCTGCTGATAACTCATGATCGTAACTGTATGTGTAAAATACTACTTATTTCTTCTATGCTCCTAATTGACTTATTACTCTTCATATTAAATTTCAAATCTAGCTCTTATGTAAAGTTATGTAAGAAAAATATACAAAATAATTAAATCTCAATGTAAAATGCGTATAATTATAAAGGTAATCTTAATATTTATATTATTTCCATGTGATACATTTTATTTAAGCTTTATAAATATCAAAGAATTCAATATGTTTACTATTCTCTTCGTTATTATTATTATCTATATTATAATTCTTATTATCGCTCTTATTTAGTTATTATTGATCTGTAGCTCGTTTAATTGAGTAATTTACTGGTTGTATGCCTAGTCAGCTCTTATTATAACTGTTCTCTTTATTTAACGTTATTTAAATCTTATAAAACTGATAATCTCATATTTCTGTCATTTATTTAGATATTAAAATTATAAATGTAATTAACTTAAATTCAACAATTGAAATATTAAAATATGTACTTGTTTAACCCTATTTTGACTAACCACGCTAAATCATAGAGAATTTTAATTCTCATTTTCCTTACCGAATGTGTTTAACACATTTTATTCATAAAAAATACTAAAGTCTATTATCGACTTACACTATTTATCCTTTGTAGTTCACAAAAGATTATTTCCATCGGTTCTCTGCATGCATTCAGAAACCTGAGGAAAATTTCTTGTGCGCAATTTATATTCATCACCATTCCCTTTGTTCACTATTCGTGAATACAATAATATTAATTATTATTATTTTTGCGCGTTCCTGTACTTGTTGTTCATTATTATGAAACCTCGATGTATACGAGTTATAACTAATGATTACAGTGTGGTAGTAACTAGTTTTACACTGCCGTGCAATTATTAAGGGCTAAACAATAATATTTCACATAATTTTAGTGTTTGTTCATTTAAAAAAATATTTGCAAGATTTAAAATTTATTTAGTGCATCAGAGTACTGAAAAGGAAGTTACGTACAGGGTAAAAGGTATGTTCTCACTCATTCACTCCTGACTGTTCCTGTTCTTCAGTCTCATCATCATAATTTACATTCTCATCGCCGCTACCGTGTTCCGAAGCATAGTATTTCTTCAATCTCTGGACCGAAATTGAGTCTACGACTGTCTGTCCCCGTTTTGTCTTATATTCCACTTTGTAAACATTGGGATTTTCTTTCGCTATAATTTTACAAGGTCCTTTATATACTCCCGAAAAGCATTTAGCGGTGTGTACACGATGACTGCCATCGTATACTAGAACCAATTCTCCTGGCGTAAACTCAATGGACTGATGACGTTTATCGTAGTACTTTTTTGCTTGTCGGTGGCGTTTCTGTAGAGACTCATAAGCTGCTTCTCGTGCTTTTTTCGAGAATCTTGAATCTCATCTCGTTGTTTACATTCACACTAGGCGTTAAATGTAGTCCGCTCTCCCAGACTAATCTAGGCGTAAATCCATGAAGAAGAAAAATGGACTGTTCTTCAAATTCTCCTGGTAATTAACATTGTACGACCACACGGCCGATTGCAAGTATAAAAGCCAATCTGTGTGTTTTGAGTTCACGAAGTTTTTCATAAGTCCCTGTAAAATAGCATGTGATAGTTCCAATAATCCAATCAAATTGTGATTAGCTGCTGGAGCGAATTTAAGATGGATTCCACATTTCTCCGATAGTTCTTTAAATAAACTAGCTGTGAATGAAGTCCCTCTGTCCGTATCTATATGAGAAGGACATCCATAGCGTAAAATTACATTTTCAAAAAGGAAGTTAGCTGCTGTCTCATTTGAAGTATCTGCAACTGATTGAGCAATTAAAAATCGAGTACCATGATCGATTGCACTTAGTATATATTTATGGCGAAGCAAACCACTTGGTGGATACGGTCCGCTAAAATCTAAAGCGATTCTATCGAATGGTTTCTGTGAGTTGAACGTTAAAAGTTCTCCATATGGCGCTCCTTTTATGCGCTTATTCTGCTGACAAATTACACATTCCTTGACCATTTTCTGAATATGGTTCTTCATGAATGGAAAGTAAATCCTATCCAGTGCATTTTTGTATGTTTTAGTGAAGCCGTAATGCGCTCCTCCAGCTGGTAAACTATGTAATGTCTCAATAACAGTGTTGCGAAGTGACTTCGGTATGCACAATAATTTTTTAGTCGTAGCTCCCAGTTTATGTTGTCTATAAAGAAGTCCATTTTCCATAATATAATAGCAGGCTTGCCTCTGCAGGGAGGGGTTGGGTGGGTTGTTGCCCCCCTCGTCTTCTTTTCCTTCCAAAATATTAATGATATTTCCAAAAAAAGAATTCTCTCGTTGGTGTATACCAACATCAATTGTCTCATCTAACAATAACAATGTACGTGGCTCTGGAAGCTCCTCGTCTTCATCCTGGGGATCATGTTCTGTTTCTCTGCTGATAGCATCCGCCATATTTTGTGTAGTTTTGCAGTGATCTGGCGTAAAATCGAACTCGGCCATCAACGTGTACCATCTAAATAATTTGTTTGAAAGTTGCGTTGAGGAGCGAATGAATGTGATTGCTTGGTTGTCGGTAAATAATTCGAAATGTCTGCCAAGTAAGAAGAATCTGAATGACTTAAATGCGTATATGATTGCCAACAATTCTTGCTCGATGGTTGAAAGTCGAGTTTCATGGTCTTTTAACACTCTACTGCAATAGGAAATAGGCTGAAAATCACCGTTCGCATTCGGTTGTAAAATCACCGCGCCAATAGCCTTACTGCTTGCATCCGTATATACCCTTACTTCTTTTGATGGATCATATGCTTAATACAGGAGCTGTAAGTAAAGCTTCTTTCAACCTCTCAAATGCAGTTTGCTGTTCTTCCCCCCAGAGAAATTTCTTCTTTTTCCCGATCAATTTCTGCAAGGGAAGTGCCATCTCGGAATATGATTGTAGAAACTTCCTGACATAAGATGTTAATCCGAGAAATGTGCGAACTTGTTTCACAGTTGTCGGTGTCTTATATTTCTTGATATAATCAATGATTTTGTCGTTGATCCGATAGCCAAATTTTGAAATTTTATGTCCTAAAGCAATAATCTCAGTGTAGCCGAAGTGACATTTTTCTATTTCAAGTTTCAATCCCGCGGCCTGTAAACATTGTAACATTTTCTCCAGAGTTACGAGCATTTCTTCAAAGGTATTTCCAAAGCAAAATAAATCATCCATATAATGGGCAAAGTGATTGGGATCCAAGTTTGAACACGCTAGGTGAATGCAACGAGTCATCGCACTTGAAGAACTGACGTGGCCCTGTGGCACGACGTTCATTTGATATTGTGACATTCCTGGTATTGTAAATGCTGTATATTTCTTACTGTCCTCGGTGAGAGGAATATTATACAATCCGCTCTTCAAGTCTGCCGTACAGTAGTATTTCTTGCCCCCATATTGTATAATATTTCATTGATGTTATTCACACCCAGAGCGTCAAATACAGACGAAACATTCAATCTGCGATAATCCTGGCATAATCTATAACCCCCCTTTGCCTTCTTTACAAGGATAACTGGAGAGTTAAAGGGTGATTGTGTAGGAGAAATAACACCTTGCTTTAATAAAGTCTCAATCTGATCTTTAATTTCATCACGAAGGTGAACTGGAATCGGGTAGGATTTTAAGTGAAATTCTGTGTCATCTTTTAGTTGAATTCTATGTTTATAATTCGTGGCTCTACCTATATCATCCTTTGACCACGCAAAAACATGTGGATATTTCATTGAAACAGCCAAAAGTTGCTCGTTTTGCTGGGGTTCTAAATTCGGATTCACATCAAACCGACTAGGGTCCGCCCGTGCGTCACTGAGGTTCCCTGACTCTTTCGTCGCGAAAACCTGTGCCTGTTCACCAATTTCATTCTTATTCTCATCATTATTGTTACTCATGATTGGCCTATCCCATTTTTCAGCTTTCCCGATAATAGTGCCTTTCTTAATTGTAACATTATAATTTAAAGGATTTGTGATCCAAATTAGATTCGAATCCGGATTAATAATTCTTCTGGCAACCATCAATCCCGTTTTCTCTTAAAACTGTAGGTCCGGTTCCAAGAGTGTCCTATCTTTGTCATATGAATTAGTCAATTTCAATGGAATGCATAAATGTGTCCTAGGTTTCACTTTTATCTTTTAGCAGCTACAAATTCTGGTTGCAAAACATGCGCTAACAAATTGGAAACTTTGATTGACACGTCAAAAGCTTTCTTATTCTCATTTTTAATTTGGTTTCTAGGAGGTGTGCCGAATCTATGCAATGTAAGCTTATTTTCCTCAAAATCTAACTTAGCCTTTTGTCCCTTCAAGAAATAATTTCCTAATATAGTAACTTGATTAAAATCCTTAACGATTCTAAATGGATGAACAAATGTTTGGTTATGTATAGAAAATGGCAGTAACACAATTTCCTTAACCGTCAGTTGACTATTAGTGACCCCTCTAATCGCAGTGTTTATATTAAATCGCTTGGCATTGACTGGTATGTTCTTATCTCCCGTTACCGAAATTTGACTTCCACTATCCAGAATGAACTGTCGAATTTCCCCATCTACTTTCACATTGATGTAAATCAGATCTTCAGAAGGAAAAGTAGAGACCGTTAGAGTTTTTCCCGAAAACCTTGCACCTAGGTCCCCCTCATATGCAGGTCTTACTCGTTTAAAATTGCTCCTGCTCTTACGAAAAGTAGAGTGATTTGTATTTACAACCTGATTAGTATGGTTATTTGGATCTTCGCGCCCCTGTTGTTGCTCCAAAAATGTTCGCGGCGATGAAGATGAAGAGTGCGAACTCTGAAATCGAGGGTTACCGCCATTGTGCCATCGCCCCCTATGCGAGCTTTGCGACTGTGTGTCGAGATTATTATGGTGGTTATTATGCCAAGTATTTCTATTCTGAGCTCTATGATTACTATTATGATAATAGGTTCTTCTATTGTTTCTATCTCTATGTCCATATTCTCTAACTGGATATGAGAATGATGACTCAGTGAATGAATGTTTTTTCCGATGTTCTGCAAGTGCATGTACTTTAGCCTCAAGATTCTGAAACTGCGAAACTAAATCTGACTCATGAGACTGGAGTCCCGTGTTCGACTGTAATTGATCACGGTCTTGTTGTAGTTTATTTAATCTTTCCTTGATCTCCCGATTAGCCTGAGAATAACTCATGTCAACATGACCATTGACCGTGCACTGCAACGTGATAGCTTGCTGAGTGGGCATGTAGGCTCGACTCGATTCAGAACACGACAGAGCTTTCATTGTCTCACATTCAGTTTCTAGAATTTTACGTTTTTGCACAAGATATTTGAATTGTTCAACATTTTTCAGGTCTCGTAACATTTCATGCACTGAATCATATTCCCTGTTATAAACTTCTTTCATAAAGTTAGGTTGTAAACCCCCGCTTATTTGCTTAATTTGCTCACTAATGTCCATGGCAGGATCTAATTTTAATAACAATAACTGTTTTTCTCTCACATATTTTGAAACAGGTTCATTTTCCTGATGGAAGCGTAATCTGATTTGTTCTTCTAATTGAAAAGTATCCCCCGGTTCCGTAAATTCTTCCACAATTTTAGTCTTTAAAGTTACAAAATCTATATCCTGTGCTTCCTGAGTTCGACTCCAAGTATTGAACCATTCCAATGCTGAATCACCCAAAAATGCCGATAACATTTGCCTTTTCTTTAAGTCATTCCACTCATTAAGAATAGCTAAACTTTCAAATTTGTCAATGAATTTTAATACATCCTCGTGACGCGTCTGACTACCATGCTCAAGGTCCCGGGTTCGATCCCCGGCCGGTTCAAATCCGGGAACTTTTCTAACGGTGGAAGCGGCCCCGGCGCCCACCCAGCGTCGAATAACATGGGTACCTGGGGGAAACCCTGGGGGGTAAAGGCTGTCAGGGGCGTGATGCTGATCACATCACCCCCCACTCACGACCGGATCAAGAAAGTGTGGGGCGTTACCCCCACACCCCCTATACGCCTTCATGGCGTGGTGCTATGCACAGGGGAACACTTTACCTTTACTTTGAATGTTACCTTGAAACTGGATAGTTTCGAGAATGTCGGGGTTGATAAATCTAGATTGCGCCATGATTCTATGATTAGCCTATGCGCAGGAAAAATGCTTGATTAGCTTAAAATTAGCACTAAGTTGCTTGTTTTCTTTTCTCATCCCCCCGTGGCTTTGACAGGACATTATCAGCAATTCAATTGTTTACTCTCCCGGAAATTTGATAAGTTAGGTTCAACAATCGCGCAACAGAGTGGCGACAGTACCGAACACATCTTTAAAATATTTAACCAACTTTTATGCAACATCCTAATGTTAATTCTCATCTTTTCACAAGCCAATCGCCGAATAACCTAGTTAAAACTCTACTCTTATTTATTTGTGCCTTACGGCGTAGCATATTGCTAGGCCTACCTTTTGCTTTCTTTTCTTGATATTTGGTAATAATTGATTATTAACACAACTTGAAGCTCTAACAAGTGAAAATTCCGGTGCCATATCGCACGTACGTAATTTGAAAAGCTAGAAGGTTCTATTATTTTCATCATATTTCGGGATGAAATAGATGAAAATCGCTGTATTTCACGTACTGCAATGTTTTCTCATCGCATTTGCAAAAAAAAATGGATGAGAAGCCCAAAGCATCTCCACCACGTAACGCAACTCCTATGCTGCGTTTGGGATCGAACCAAGAACCTTTATATTCTATTGGGTGGTGTAGTTATTCATCGTTCATCTTTCCGATGGTTGTCACTCGCTTAGCCTAAAGTATAATGTATGCGAAAGGTTACATCCAAAGTTATGGCACAAGAATTCACACGTACAGTAATTGAGCTTCTGTACTCTCCATGACTGAACCGATATGGATATTGATAAGAAAAGGATAATACTTGACTCACAAATATATGAATGTTGTTCCATAGATTGTCCTCTCAATAATGTTAATTGACACACATCTGATCTTCCAGTTAGAGTTCACTCTCCTCATGCACCACTGTCCAATAATCGTCCCGTCCACTCGCCAACTCCTCACCCCTCCTGACAATTCCCACACTCACACCACATACGACTTCCAAGTCAATCACCCGACCTTTTCCTGATTACTTATTCAGCATTCCTATCTCTGCTACCTGCTATACTAAGAATTTATACATCTTACCCAATACCTTGGGTACGATACGGTAGGCTCTAACAGCTACATTCGTGCAACGATTTAATATATTTTGTTTTACCTTTACATGATTCACATTCATATCATCAATAAATATTCCACACATTTCTGACAATTAATATTATAATGCAATTACTGAAGTGCAATAATGAACGTGGTATGGTGCCTGACTATCACGGGGTGACCTACCTAGGATTTTATTATTAATTAATTCAATACTTCGAATCAATATGTAGCCATTTGCAGCTTTTTATGACAGGTCTACTCATGAGAAACCGTTGATGGGAAAAGTGAACTGTACACCGTATCTGACGAAGAGAAAGACAACTGTTCTTATTAACTAACTAACTCCTTTATTACGAAGAATATTTTTTCTAGGATTAATCTCTAACATGCCCACATGTACGTATTCGTTTAGGTCTCTGGTTTGAATGCTTATTTAGAAAAATTAATAACAGAAATAAAAGTTTCATCGATGTAATTAAATGTCACAAGGATTTGCGCAATGTAGGACAAAGTGAGGAAACCTGATGGAATTTAGTTATTGTTACCGATGGATTACGACTGTAATCCATTTTCCCTTTAACGACATTGAAATCTAAAGTCTTAAAATACCACCATTAAATAGAGATTGTTCATTTTGTGCTCGTAGGCTTGTTGCACTACGTCTCTGTGTATTAGTAGCGACATGTTTTGTGCTGGAAATGTTTCGTGTGTACGTCGATGCAAACTGTTTCTTTCAAACTACACACAATAATAAAACTAGACCTTATGATCGCAATAATCGAGACAGTTAGCTTCTTGTGCTTCTGCAGTCGAGTCAGTTTGTTCAGCCTAGACGACACCATCTACTTTTTATAAGTAGTGAATTGAAAACATTTCTTGTGACTAAGAAATGTCTCCCTCTGTTGCTAATATCGGATTCTTGAGACAACAGTGCAGAATAATGGTGTAGCCACTTCTTTTATTGCGACATATTATGAGAGTTATTTCAGCCAACACTGAAAAGAAAATGTAACGCAACATCAGTTTATGGTTGTACAGTCTGGGTAGTATGATCCCATTGAACGTCAATAATGTTGCTACAACACAGAAGTGTCATTGACTGTAAGATATGAATATTTACCAATAATATACTTCTCCCAACTCTGCCTCGAGAATGTTGGTTCATTTCTGTTTCTTCATCGTGGTTGCGTATTGCAAGGGTGAAGTGTTTGTGATATGGAGGTAGTAAAAAAGGTAAAAAGGATTATTTTTTATCGACATGAAGACATACGATATATAAATTTCTTTACTGTTTGCTTGCTTTCGGTGCAGGTTTAACTCGTTTATTTGAGTTGGTGTTTTAAGTCAATTTTAAGGACAGTAAGACTAATCAGGACTGGACCTACAGTTTAAAATGGAATCCGAATCACTAAGTGCCTCCACCGGGTATCGAACCGGGATACCTTGATTACAAGGCGACGAAGCTACTACTACGACATTTTTTTAAAAAAGGAATACCCCTAAGCGGAAGTATCCCCGTTTTCTCAAGGTTTTCACTTCTCGGTTAATCTCAATTTTCAGTTTTTCTCATTTGGACAAACACAAATACCCATGCCTTACCCGGGACTCGAATCCGGAACCCCTGGCGTTGTAGCGCGCTGTGCTAACCACTCCTCCACGGAGGTCGGCAGGGCCATAGATGAGGGTTTCAGTGAAACTCGTACCCCTCCTACTTGACTGCAAGAAGAACTACCGAAGTATGAAAGGACCGTGTGTCCGGTAAAAAAGGCGCGAGAACGAAATGCTTGTGGTCCAGGTGCTAGGACGCAAAGAAGCACCAGCAGACTTCATGGATGACGTGGAAGTAGAGGTCAGTTGATGAACAGTTGCTGTGATTGGGTGGTTGCAAGTAATGAGATATATGAAACATTTTCTTGTTCGCTCCATTCGCGAAACAAACATTTCTGTACGCTTCACATCAAGTTATACGTCAATCATTCATTATTACAATTACGTCCTATTTCAGGGGATCCCAAACTTTGTAGTTTCAAACGTTTTCCGCGGAGCCCAAGTCAGAATGTAGGCATAAGCCTATCTAAAACTTGCAACGCTAAGTTAGTGTTGTTAGGTTGCTTGCCTTAAGTTAAAAAATAAGCACATATTTCCAATTCAGAAACATTGTTTATGTAAAATGTACTAAATAAGCACATGTTTGGAACAATCATATCTAAAACCATGTGTATACTGACAAGTAAGTGGCATTTCAGTGAAAATATCGGAACATTTCGCGGCGCACATTTTGGGGACCACTGCCCTATTCAATTAATATTGAATCAGTTTGTGAAGAAAGGTTTAATTAAAATGTCCATTAAGACGCACACCATTATATACTTTATAGTTTTACTGAACTGGACCTCTGGTAAATTAACACTTCATTCATTTTACAAAGAAATTAAGTAAGCGAATTTTTCCTCTGCTCGTTTTGTTCAAATGAACAGCCTACATGGAACAGCCATCTGAAGCACCACCCTCCTCCCCCAATATAATAACTCCAACAGAAGTACAGTTTTTGTTGAGTATAGTCTCTAAATTCTGTTCTCACACAGAGAGATAAAATCGTAATAATTTTGTTGCGAGTGACCCTTCACAACGTTGAAAAAAGTGAGATCCTAGTTCCAGCGAATAATTTGTTAGGGCAGCTTTAATAGATTATAGTACACGCTGAGTGTGTAGAGAAAATAGAGTTTCAAATATAATGAGTGGCTTCGCAAATGATCTGCGGAAACTCTATTTGTAAAAGCATCCTCTTCCTTTCCTGAGAAGAATTCAATAAAACAAGCGGCATGCGACACGCTTGACTTGGAAACCAGTATTCAGAAATAAATGCAACCTTTCGTATCAAAGCGACAGGACAAGCTGCAAGTGTCGCTCTGATTAGGCCGTTTTCTCAATACCGTGAATCCTGTCACCTCGTGCTCTTGTTAGCTCATGCGCGGTGAATGTTTGAATTTAGATTAACTGTGCTAGTGTCGCTTGCAGCTTTTGTGTGAATTCTCCGTGTCGCTTGTCGCCTGTCACTTGTCGTCTGTCGTTTGCATCTTTTTGGCTTTGTAAGGGAGATTTCACACGAAAGCGACTACCAACACGCGTCCCTTGGAAGCGAACCAGCAGTAATGAATTGAGCCTTTCGAACAGAAGCGACACGACAAGATGCAGATGTCGCTTGTAGCTTGCGTGTCGCTCTGATTGGCCCGTTTTGTTAATACAGTGCATAATGTCGCTTCGTACTTTTGTTCGCGCATGCACGGTGAATGTTTTGCCTTATATTGAATGGTCTAATGTCGCTTGTCGCTTCGGAATGAAATCTCCATGTCGCTAGTCGCCTGCCGTTTATGCCGTTTAAGCAGCTTCCAGACCGAAGTGTAACGCGACAAACGACAAGCCTCGGTAATCAATGCAATGTTTCGAACTGATGCAACACGATAAGCTGCAAATATCGCACGTCTCTTGGTTGTGTCATTCAAACTGGCTATTTTATCAATATTTTGTGAATCGTGACTCCTCCACCTGTTGTCGTGCACGAGCGGTGAATGTTTTAGTATATAAGACTAAAGGGACCCGGGCTCTTGTCGTTGTGGAGGCACACTGTCGCTTGTCGCCTCTGTCAGAAATCTTCCCTTGACCCCTTCAAGTAGACTTCAGATCGAAGCGACAAGTGGCAGGCGACAATCGACAAGCAACATGGGCGACTTCAATCTAAAGCAAGAAATTCACCGCTCATGCGCGAAAAGCCTAACGCATCGACACACAAGCGACATGTGCAGCTTGTCCTGTCGCATCGATGCGAATGGTCGAATTGATTACTGAGGATTCACTTCCAAGCCTATCATGCCGCAACGGATTGAAACGAAGCTCTTTATTGGCTCGCTACCAAGCGAAATGCAATAGGTAACAAGCGACAAGAGTTGCGGCATGATAGGCCGCACAAGCCTGCTTTGATTTCTGAAATCTTCAAACAACACAAAAAGTATGCAAAGTAAAAATTTAAAATCAGAGATTAGGGTAAATGTGATATTTTTTTTTCCACAGTGGGGTTAAATAAAACCCCTTAAGTACGCCACTGACTGACCTTCCTCAACTCCGCCGCGAGAGAAAATCTTATTTCCCCCTCGCCTTCCTAATGCTCTACGCGAGACAGAAACGGCTCCGTTACTTTGTAACCCCATATTTTTGTACCATCAAAACCTCATTTGCCAAATTTTGTACTATTTTTGTACTACTCAAGAATGCTAAAAATAAATTTTGTACCACTCAATTTACCGTCGAAAAAAATTAATCAAATTTGGGGTTACAGAGTAACGTCTCAACCTCATCATCGGTTTCGGCAATGTTTTCCACATCAAAATATTGTACTATTTATGTACCATTTTGTACCACTATTTAAAAATTTTGTACCCATCAGAAACAGCCAGAAAAAAGGCGGGAAAACTTTTACATTGCAACCATATATTTTTGTACCGTCTCGAGTTGCTTCGAAGAATATTATGCTATTTTTGTACTAATTTCTTTTAAATTAAACTTTATTAACACTACTTTGCAATAAGTGGATATCCGATTTTTATACCGTTCTTAGAAAACCCTCAAAATTTTGAAATTTGTATTTATTTCTTAGAAGCAGTAATTCACGGAAAAATAATGGACAAAATTTTATCGAATACGTGAGGTTTTTGTCTGCGTAATGTTTGAATACAATGTCTAGAATGACTACTTTCCAATAAGCCTCTCCATTATTTTTGTACCGTTACGGAAAACCCGAAAATAATTTTCAATTTTTGGATTTTTCATATCAATGTACTAATTCATATGAATAAATGGACAAAATATTATTACAATGGTGAGTTTAGAGCTCCCCAATTCATCAATAAAATTTTATAGACATGTACCTTATATCAAGTCCCTTTTCAAGTCTTCGCAAAGTCACGAAAAACCCGGGAAACATTTTATAAATTTCACATTCCTCTCAAAGACACGCACTTTACAACAAAATATGGACCAAATATTAACGAATATCTGAGGTTTATATCTGTTTAACGTTTTAAAAAATGCCCTAATTTCTATTAGGCACCTTTCTGATTTTTGTACCTTCACTGAAAACCCGGGAAATATTTTTGAAATCTTACTTCTTCGCTGAGACACGAAGTTTACAAGAAACTATAGACCAAGTAATATCAAGTGTGTGAGGTTTGTATATAAGTAATGTTTAAATTATATCTCCTATATTGTTACTTTATATTAAGCCCGTTATCGATTTTTGTACCGTCACGGAAAACCCGGAAAATATTTTTGAATTCTTACTTCTTCGCTGAGACACGAAGTTTACAACAAACTATAGACCAAGTAATATCAAGTGAGTGAGGTTAGTATGTAAGTAATCTTTAAATTATATCTCCTATATCGTTACTTTCTATTAAACCCGTTATCGATTTTTGTACCGTCACGGAAAACCCGGGAAATATTTTTGAATTCTTACTTCTTCGCTGGGACACGAAGTTTACAAGACACTATAGACCAAGTAATATCAAATGTGTGAGGTTTGTATATAGGTAATGTTTAAATTATATCTCCTATATTGTTACTTTCTATTAAGCCCGTTATCGATTTTTGTACTGTCACGGAAAACTCGGGAAATATTTTTGAATTCTTACTTCTTCGCTGAGACAGGAAGTTTAAAAGAAACTATAGACCAAGTAATTTCAAGTGTGTGAGGTTTGTATATAAGTAATGTTTAAATTATATCTCCTATATTGTTACTTTCTATTAAGCCCCTTATCGATTTTTGTACCGTCACGGAAAACCCGGGAAGTATTTTCGAATTCTTACTTCTTCGCTGAGACACGAAGTTTACAAGAAACTATAGACCTAGTAATTTCAAGTGTGTGAGGTTTGTATATAAGTAATGCTTAAATTAAATCTCCCATATTGTTACTTTCTTTTAAGCCCGTTATCGATTTTTGTACCGTCACGGAAAACCCGGAAAATATTTTTGAATTCTTACTTCTTCGCTGAGACACGAAGTTTACAAGAAACTATAGACAAAGTAATATCAAGTGTGTGAGGTTTGTATATAGTAATGTTTAGATTATATATCCTATATTCTTACTTTCTATTAAGCCCCTTATCGATTTTTGTACCGTCACGGAAAAACCGGAAAATATTTTTGAATTATTACTTCTTCGCTGAGACGCGAAGTTTACAAGAAACTATAGACCAAGAAATATCAAGTGTGTGAGGTTTGTATATAGTAATGTTTAAATTATATCTCCTATATTGTTACTTTCTATTAAGCCCGTTATCGATTTTTGTACCGTCACGGAAAACCCGGGAAATATTTTTGAATTCTTACTTCTTCGCTGAGACAAGAAGCTTACAAGAAACTATAGACCAAGTAATTTCAAGGGTGTGAGGTTTGTATATAAGTAATGTTTAAATTATATCTCCTATATTGTTACTGTCTATTAAGCCCGTTATCGATTTTTGTACCGTCACGGAAAACCCGGGAAATATTTTTGAATTCTTACTTCTTCGCTGAGACACGAAGTTTACAAGAATCTATAGAACAAGTAATATCAAGTTTATAAGGTTTGTATATAAGTAATGATTAAATTATATCTCCTACATTGTTACTTTATCTTAAGCACGTTTTTTATTTCTGTACCGTCACGGAAACCCGGGAATTATTTTTGAATTCTTACCTTTTCGCAGAGACACAAAATTCACAGGATACCATCAACCAAATATTATGGAGTATGTGAGCTTTGTATCTACGTAATTTTCAATGAAATTTTCTTAGTGATTACTTTATATTAAGCCTGTTTTTTTTTTAATTTCTGCACCGCTACGCAAAACAAGGGAAAATTTTTGAATTTTTACTTCTTCGTTCCGACACGAAATTCACAAGAAACCATCGACCAAATATTATCGAGTTTGTGAGGTTTGAATCTAAGTAATCTTTAAATAAAATATTCTATCTGATTACTTCCATTAAGCCCGTTTTTTAATTTTGTACCGCTAAGAAACCCCGGGAAATAATTTGAATTCTTACTTCTTCGTTGAGACAAGAATTTCACAAGAAACTATTTAACAAATATATCGAGTGTGTTAGGCTTGTATCTAAGTAATCTTTACATAATATCTTCTATATGATTATTTTCTATCAAGATTATTTTTGATTTTTGCTTCGTCACGAAAAACCCTGAAAATATTTTTGAATTTTTACTTCCTCGCTGATATACGAGATTCGGAACAAACTATGGACCAAATACTATCGAATGTGTGAGGTTTCTATCTAAGTAATCTTTAAATCAAATATTCTATCTGATTTCTATCTTTTAAGCCCGTATGTTTTGTATCGCCACGGATAACCCGGTAAATATTTCAGAATTATTACTTCTTCCTGTAGACTACCTGTCAACAACAAACTATCGACCAGATATTACTGAGTGTGTGAGGTTTGAATCTTGGTAATCTTTAAATAGAATTTTCTATGTGATTACATTGTGCTAAGCCCATTTTGGATTTTTGTCCGTCACGGAAGACCCGGGAAATAAACTTTATATCTTAGTTATTCGCTGAGACACGAAGTTCACAAGAAACTATAGACCAAGTATTATCAAGTGTGTGATGTTTGTATATAACTAATGCTTAAATTACATCTCCTATATTGTTACTTTCTATTAAGCCCCTTATCGATTTTTGTACAATCAGGGGAAACCCGGGAAATATTTTTGAATTCTTACTTCTTCGCTGTGACACGAAGTTTACAACAAACTATAAACCAAGTATTATCAAGAGTGCAAGGTTTGTATATAACTAATGTTTAAATTACATCTCCTATATTGTTACTTTCTATTAAGCCCGTTATCGATTTTTGTACCGTCACGCAAAACCCGGGAAATATTTTTGAATTCTTACTTCTTTGCTGAGACAGGAAGTTTACAAGAAACTATATACCAAATAATATCAAGTGTGTGAGGTTTGTATATATGTAATGTTTAAACTATATCTGCTATATTGTAACTTTCTATTAAGCCCCTTATCGATTTTTGTACCGTCACGGAAAACCCGGGAAATATTTTTGAATTCTTACTTCCTCGCTGAGACACGATGTTTACATGAAACTATAGACCAAGTATTATCAAGTGCGTGAGGTTTGTATATAACTAATGCTTAAATTACATCTCCTATATTGTTACTTTCTATTAAGCCCGTTATCGATTTTTGTACCGTCACGCAAAACCCGGGAAATATTCTTGAATTCTTACTTCTTTCCTGAGACAGGAAGTTTACAAGAAACTATATACCAAATAATATCAAGTGTGTGAGGTTTGTATATATGTAATGTTTAAATTATATCTGCTATATTGTAACTTTCTATTAAGCCCCTTATCGATTTTTGTACCGTCACGGAAAACTCGGGAAATATTTTTGAATTCTTACTTCTTCGCTGAGACACGAAGTTTATTTAAAGATGTTTGTGATTTTTACATGAAACTATAGACCAAGTAATATCAAGTGTATGAGGTTTGTATTTAAGTAATGTTTAAATTATATCTCCTATATTGTTACTTTCTATTAAGCCCGTTATCGATTTTTGTACCGTCACGGAAAACCCGGGAAATATTTTTGAATTCTTACTTCCTCGCTGAGACACGATGTTTACATGAAACTATAGAACAAGTAATATCAAGTTTATAAGGTTTGTATATAAGTAATGATTAAATTATATCTCCTACATTGTTGCCTTATCTTAAGCACGTTTTTTATTTCTGTACCGTCACGGAAAACCCGGGAAATATTTTTGAATTCTTACCTTTTCGCTGAGACACAAAATTCACAGGATACCATCAACCAAATATTATGGAGTATGTGAGCTTTGTATCTACGTAATTTTCAATGAAATTTTCTTAGTGATTACTTTATATTAAGCCTGTTTTTTTGTTAATTTCTGCACCGCTACGCAAAACAAGGGAAAATTTTTGAATTTTTACTTCTTTGTTCCGACACGAAATTCACAAGAAACCATCGATCAAATATTATCGAATTTGTGAGGTTTGAATCTAAGTAATCTTTAAATCAAATATTCTTTCTGATTACTTCCATTAAACCCGTTTTTAATTTTGTACCGCTAAGAAAAACCGGGAAATATTTTTGAATTCTTACTTCTTCGTTGAGACAAGAATTTCACAAGAAACTATTGAACAAATATATCGAGTGTGTTAGGCTTGTATCTAAGTAATCTTTACATAATATCTTCTATATGATTACTTTCTATCAAGCTTATTTTTGATTTTTGCATCGTCACGAAAAACTCTGAAAATATTTTTGAATTTTTACTTCCTCCCTGATATACGAAATTCGGATCAAACTATGGACCAAATACTATCGAATGTGTGAAGTTTCTATCTAAGTAATCTTTAAATCAAATATTCTATCTGATTTCTATCTTTTAAGCCCGTATTTTTTGTATCGCCACGGAAAACCCGGTAAATATTTCAGAATTATTACTTCGTGTAGACACGTAATTCAACAACAAACTATCGACCAGATATTACTGAGTGTGGGAGGTTTGTATCTTGGTAATCTTTAAAAAGGATTTTCTATGTGATTACTTTGTGTTAAGCCCATTTTGGACTTTTGTCCGTCACGGAAGACCCGGGAAATAAACATTAATTCTTAGTTATTCGCTGAGACACGAAGTTCACAAGAAACTATAGACCAAGTATTATCAAGTGTGTGAGGTTTGTATATAACTAATGCTTGAATTACATCTCCTATATTGTTACTTTCTATTAAGCCCGTTATCGATTTTTTTACAATCACGGGAAACCCGGGACATATTTTTGAATTCTTATTTCTTCGCTGTGACACGAAGTTTACAACAAACTATAGACCAAGTATTATCAAGAGTGCGAGGTTTGTATATAACTAATATTTAAATTACATCTCCTATATTGTTACTTTCTATTAAGCCCGTTATAGATTTTTGTAGCGTCACGGAAAACCCGGGAAATATTTTTGAATTCTTACTTCTTCGCTGAGACACGAAGTTTATTTAAAGATGTTTGTGATTTTTACATGAAACTATAGACCAAGTAATATCAAGTGTATGAGGTTTGTATTTAAGTAATGTTTAAATTATATCTCCAATATTGTTACTTTCTATTAAGCCCGTTATCGATTTTTGTACCGTCACGGAAATTCTTACTTCTTCGCTGAGACAGGAAATTTAAAAGAAACTATAGACCAAGTAATTCCAAGTGTGTGAGGTTTGTAAATATGTAATCTTTAAATTATATCTCCTATATCGTTAGTTTCTATTAAGCGCGTTATCGATTTTTGTACCGTCACGGAAAACCCGGGAAATATTTTTGAATTCTTACTTCTTCGCTGAGAAACGAAGTTTACAAGAAACTATAGACGTAGTAATTTAAAGTGTGTGAGGTTTTTATAAGAGTAATGCTTAAATTATATCTCCCATATTGTTACTTTCTATTAAGCCCGTTATCGATTTTTGTACCGTCACGGATAACCCGGGAAATATTTTTGAATTCTTACTTCTTCGCTGAGACACGAAGTTTACAAGAAACTATAGAACAAGTAATATCAAGCGTGTGAGGTTTGTATATAAGTAATGTTTAAATTATATCTCCTATATTGTTACTTTCTATTACGCCCGCTATCGACTTTTGTACCGTCATGAAAAACCCGGGAAAAAGTTTTGATTTCTTACTTCTTCGCTGAGACACGAAGTTTACAACAAACTATAGACCAACAAATATCAAGTGTGTGAGGTTTGTGTATAATAATGTAAAAATTATATCTCCTATATTCTTACTTTATATTAAGCCCGTTTTTTATTTCTGTACCGTCACGGAAAACCCGAGAAATATTTTTGAATTCTTACGTTTTCGCTGAGACACGAAATTCACAGGATACCATCAACCAAATATTATGGAGTATGTGAGCTTTGTATCTAAGTAATCTTTCAATAAAATTTTCTTAGTGATTACTTTATATTAAGCCTGTTTTTTTTAATTTCTGCACTGCTACGCAAAAGAAGGGAATTGAATTTTTACTTCTTCGTTCCGACACGAAATTCACAAGAAACCATCGACCAAATATTATCGAGTTTGTGAGGTTTGAATCTAAGTAATCTTTAAATAAAATATTCTATCTGATTACTTCCATTAAGCCCGTTTTTTAATTTTGTACCGCTAAGAAAACCCGGGAAATAATTTGAATTCTTACTTCTTCGTTGAGACAAGAATTTCACAAGAAACTATTTAACAAATATATCGAGTGTGTTAGGCTTGTATCTAAGTAATCTTTACATAATATCTTCTATATGATTATTTTCTATCAAGCTTATTTTTGATTTTTGCATCGTCACGAAAAACCCTGAAAATATTTTTGAATTTTTACTTCCTCGCTGATATACGAGATTCGGAACAAACTATGAACCAAATACTATCGAATGTGTGAGGTTTCTATCTAAGTAATCTTTAAATCAAATATTCTATCTGATTTCTATCTTTTAAGCCCGTATGTTTTGTATCGCCACGGAAAACCCGGTAAATATTTCAGAATTATTACTTCTTCGTGTAGACAGGTAATTCAACAACAAACTATCGACCAGATATTACTGAGTGTGTGAGGTTTGAATCTTGGTAATCTTTAAATAGAATTTTCTATGTGATTACCTTGTGCTAAGCCCATTTTGGATTTTTGCCCGTCACGGAAGACCCGGGAAATAAACTTTAAATCTTAGTTATTCGATGAGACACGAAGTTCACAAGAAACTATACACCAAGTATTATCAAGTGTGTGATGTTTGTATATAACTAATGCTTAAATTACATCTCCTATATTGTTACTTTCTATTCAGCCCGTTATCGATTTTTGTACAATCAGCGGAAACCCGGGAAATATTTTTGAATTCTTACTTCTTCGCTGTGACACGAAGTTTACAACAAACTATAGACCAAGTATTATCAAGAGTGCAAGGTTTGTATATAACTAATTTTTAAATTACATCTCCTATATTGTTACTTTCTATTAAGCCCGTTATCGATTTTTGTACCGTCACGCAAAACCCGGGAAATATTTTTGAATTCTTACTTCTTTGCTGAAACAGGAAGTTTACATGAAACAGTAGACCAAGTAATATCAAGTGTGTGAGGTTTGTATATAGTAATGTTTAAATTATATCTCCTATATTGTTACATTCTATTAAGCCCGTTATCGATTTTTGTACCGTCACGGAATTCTCGGGAAATATTTTTGAATTCTTACTTCTTCGCTGAGACACGAAGTGTTTTTAAAGATGTTTGTGATTTTTACATGAAACTATAGACCAAGTAATATCAAGTGTATGAGGTTTGTATTTAAGTAATGTTTAAATTATATCTCCAATGTTGTTACTTTCTATTAAGCCCGTTATCGATTTTTGTACCGTCACGGAAAACCCGGGAAATATTTTTGAATTCTTACTTCCTCGCTGAGACACGATGTTTACATGAAACTATAGACCAAGTGTTATCAAGTGTGTGAGGTTTGTATATAACTAATGCTTAAATTACATCTCCTATATTGTTACTTTCTATTAAGCCCGTTATCGATTTTTGTACCGTCACGCAAAACCCGGGAAATATTATTGAATTCTTACTTCTTTGCTGAGACAGGTAGTTTACAAGAAACTATATACCAAATAATATCAAGTGTGTGAGGTTTGTATATAAGTAATGTTTAAATTATATCTCCTATATTGTTACTTTCTATTAAGTCCTAATCGACTTTTGTATCGTCACGGAAAACCCGGGAAATATTTCTGAATTCTTACTTCTTCGCTGAGACACGAAGTTTACAAGAAACTATACACCAAATAATATCAAGTGTGTGAGGTTTGCATATAAGTAATGTTTAGATTATATATCCTATATTCTTACTTTCTATTAAGCCCCTTATCGATTTTTGTACCGTCACGGAAAACCCGGAAAATATTTTTGAATTATTACATCTTCGCTGAGACGCGAAGTTTACAAGAAACTATAGACAAAGTAATATCAAGTGTGTGAGGTTTGTATATAGTAATGTTTAAATTATATCTCCTATATTGTTACATTCTATTAAGCCCGTTATCGATTTTTGTACCGTCACGGAAAACTCGGGAAATATTTTTGAATTCTTACTTCTTCGCTGAGACACGAAGTTTACATGAAACTATAGACGAAGTAATATCAAGTGTGTGAGGTTTGTATATAAGTAATGTTTAAATTATATCTCCTATATTGTTACTTTCTATTAAGCCCGTTATCGATTTTTGTACCGTCACGGAAAACCCGGAAAATATTTTTGAATTCTTACTTCTTCGCTGAGACACGAAGTTTACAAGAAACTATAGAACAAGTAATATCAAGTTTATAAGGTTTGTATATAAGTAATGATTAAATTATATCTCCTACATTGTTACTTTATATTAAGCACGTTTTTTATTTCTGTACCGTCACGGAAAACCCGGGAAATATTTTTGAATTCTTACCTTTTCGCTGAGACACAAAATTCACAGGATACCATCAACCGAATATTATGGAGTATGTGAGCTTTGTATCTACGTAATTATCAATAAAATTTTCTTAGTGATTACTTTATATTAAGCCTGTTTTTTTTAATTTCTGCACCGCTACGCAAAACAAGGGAAAATTTTTGAATTTTTACTTCTTCGTTCCTACACGAAATTCACAAGAAACCATCGACCAAATATTATCGAATTTGTGAGGTTTGATTCTAAGTAATCTTTAAATCAAATATTCTTTCTGATTACTTCCATTAAGCCCGTTTCTTAATTTTGTACCGCTAAGAAAAACCGGGAAATATTTTTGAATTCTTACTTCTTCGTTGAGACAAGAATTTCACAAGAAACTATTGAACAAATATATCGAGTGTGTTAGGCTTGTATCTAAGTAATCTTTACATAATATCTTCTATATGATTACTTTCTATCAAGCTTATTTTTGATTTTTGCATCGTCACGAAAAACTCTGAAAGTATTTTTGAATTTTTACTTCCTCCCTGATATACGAAATTCGGAACAAACTATGGACCAAATACTATAGAATGTGTGAGGTTTCTATCTAAGTAATCTTTAAATCAAATATTCTATCTGATTTCTATCTTTTAAGCCCGTATTTTTTGTATCGCCACGGAAAACCCGGTAAATATTTCAGAATCATTACTTCTTCGTGTAGACACGTAATTCAACAACAAACTATCGACCAGATATTACTGAGTGTGGGAGGTTTGTGTCTTGGTAATCTTTAAAAAGGATTTTCTATGTGATTACTTTGTGTTAAGCCCATTTTGGATTTTTGTCCGTCACGGAAGACCCGGGAAATAAACATTAATTCTTAGTTATTCGCTGAGACACGAAGTTCACAAGAAACTATAGACCAAGTATTATCAAGTGTGTGAGGTTTGTATATAACTAATGCTTAAATTACATCTCCTATATTGTTACTTTCTATTAAGCCCGTTATCGATTTTTGTACAATCACGGGAAACCCGGGTAATATTTTTGAATTCTTATTTCTTCGCTGTGACACGAAGTTTACAACAAACTATAGACCAAGTATTATCAAGAGTGTGAGGTTTGTATATAACTAATATTTAAATTACATCTCCTATATTGTTACTTTCTATTAAGCCCGTTATAGATTTTTGTAGCGTCACGGAAAACCCGGGAAATATTTTGGAATTCTTACTTCTTCGCTGAGACACGAAGTTTACAAGAAACTATAGAACAAGTAATATCAAGTGTGTGAGGTTTATATATAAGTAATGTTTAAATTATATCTCCTATATTGTTACATTCTATTAAGCCAGTTATCGATTTTTGTGCCGTCACGGAAAACCCGGGAAATATTTTTGAATTCTTACTTCTTCGCTGAGACAGGAAATTTAAAAGAAACTATAGACCATGTAATTCCAAGTGTGTGAGGTTTGTAAATATGTAATCTTTAAATTATATCTCCTATATCGTTACTTTCTATTAAGCCCGTTATCGATTTTTGTACCGTCACGGAAAACCCGGGAAATATTTTTGACTTCTTACTTCTTCGCTGAGAAACGAAGTTTACAAGAAACTATAGACGTAGTAATTTCAAGTGTGTGAGGTTTGTATAAGAGTAATGCTTAAATTATATCTCCCATATTGTTACTTTCTATTAAGCCCGTTATCGATTTTTGTACCGTCACGGATAACCCGGGAAATATTTTTGAATTCTTACTTCTTCGCTGAGACACGAAGTTTACAAGAAACTATAGAACAAGTAATATCAAGCGTGTGAGGTTTGTATATAAGTAATGTTTAAATTATATCTCCTATATTGTTACTTTCTATTACGCCCGCTATCGACTTTTGTACCGTCATGAAAAACCCTGGAAAAAGTTTTGATTTCTTACTTCTTCGCTGAGACACGAAGTTTACAACAAACTATGGACCAACTAATATCAAGTGTGTGAGGTTTGTGTATAGAAATGTATAAATTATATCTCCTATATTGTTACTTTATATTAAGCCCTTTTTTATTTCTGTACCGTCACGGAAAACCCGGGAAATATTTTTGAATTCTTACGTTTTCGCTGAGACACGAAATTCACAGGATACCATCAACCAAATATTATGGAGTATGTGAGCTTTGTATCTAAGTAATCTTTCAATAAAATTTTCTTAGTGATTACTTTATATTAAGCCTGTTTTTTAATTTCTGCACCGCTACGCAAAACAAGGGAAAATTTTTGAATTTTTACTTCTTCGTTCCGACACGAAATTCACAAGAAACCATCGATCAAATATTATCGAGTTTGTGAGGTTTGAATCTAAGTAATCTTTAAATAAAATATTCTATCTGATTACTTCCATTAAGCCCGTTTTTTAATTTTGTACCGCTAGGAAAACCCGGGAAATAATTTGAATTCTTACTTCTTCGTTGAGACAAGAATTTCACAAGAAACTATTGAACAAATATATCGAGTGCGTTAGGCTTGTATCTAAGTAATCTTTACATAATATCTTCTATATGATTATTTTCTATCAAGATTATTTTTGATTTTTGCTTCGTCACGAAAAACCCTGAAAATATTTTTGAATTTTTACTTCCTCGCTGATATACGAGATTCGGAAAAAACTATGGACCAAATACTATCGAATGTGTGAGGTTTTTATCTAAGTAATCTTTAAATCAAATATTCTATCTGATTTCTATCTTTTAAGCCCGTATGTTTTGTATCGCCACGGATAACCCGGTAAATATTTCAGAATTATTACTTCTTCGTGTAGACACGTAATTCAACAACAAACTATCGACCAGATATTACTGAGTGTGTGAGGTTTGAATCTTGGTAGTCTTTAAATAGATTTTTCTATGTGATTACATTGTGCTAAGCCCATTTTGGATTTTTGTCCGTCACGGAAGACCCGGGAAATAAACTTTATATCTTAGTTATTCGCTGAGACACGAAGTTCACAAGAAACTATACACCAAGTATTATCAAGTGTGTGATGTTTGTATATAACTAATGCTTAAATTACATCTCCTATATTGTTACTTTCTATTAAGCCCCTTATCGATTTTTGTACAATCAGGGGAAACCCGGGAAATATTTTTGAATTCTTACTTCTTCGCTGTGACACGAAGTTTACAACAAACTATAGACCAAGTATTATCAAGAGTGCAAGGTTTGTATATAACTAATGTTTAAATTACATCTCCTATATTGTTACTTTCTATTAAGCCCGTTATCGATTTTTGTACCGTCACGCAAAACCCGGGAAATATTTTTGAATTCTTACTTCTTTGCTGAGACAGGAAGTTTACAAGAAACTATATACCAAATAATATCAAGTGTGTGAGGTTTGTATATATGTAATGTTTAAACTATATCTGCTATATTGTAACTTTCTATTAAGCCCCTTATCGATTTTTGTACCGTCACGGAAAACCCGGGAAATATTTTTGAATTCTTACTTCCTCGCTGAGACACGATGTTTACATGAAACTATAGACCAAGTAATATCAAGTGTGTGAGGTTTGTATATAAGTAATGTTTAGATTATATATCCAATATTGTCACTTTCTATTAAGCCCGTTATCGATTTTTGTACCGTCACGGAAAACCCGGAAAATATTTTTGAATTCTTACTTCTTCGCTGAGACACGAAGTTTACATGAAACAATAGACCAAGTAATATCAAGTGTGTGAGGTTTGTATATAGTAATGTTTAAATTATATCTCCTATATTGTTACATTCTATTAAGCCCGTTATCGATTTTTGTACCGTCACGGAAAACTCGGGAAATATTTTTGAATTCTTACTTCTTCGCTGAGACACGAAGTTTATTTAAAGATGTTTGTGATTTTTACATGAAACTATAGACCAAGTAATATCAAGTGTATGAGGTTTGTATTTAAGTAATGTTTAAATTATATCTCCTATATTGTTACTTTCTATTAAGCCCGTTATCGATTTTTGTACCGTCACGGAAAACCCGGGAAATATTTTTGAATTCTTACTTCCTCGCTGGGACACGATGTTTACATGAAACTATAGACCAAGTATTATCAAGTGCGTGAGGTTTGTATATAACTAATGCTTAAATTACATCTCCTATATTGTTACTTTCTATTAAGCCCGTTATCGATTTTTGTACCGTCACGCAAAACCCGGGAAATATTCTTGAATTCTTACTTCTTTCCTGAGACAGGAAGTTTACAAGAAACTATATACCAAATAATATCAAGTGTGTGAGGTTTGTATATATGTAATGTTTAAATTATATCTGCTATATTGTAACTTTCTATTAAGCCCCTTATCGATTTTTGTACCGGCACGGAAAACCCGGGAAATATTTTTGAATTCTTACTTCTTCTCTCATGACACGAAGTTTACAAGAAACTATAGACCAAGTAATATCAAGTGTGTGAGGTTTATATATAAGTTATGTTTAAATTATATCTCCTATATTGTTACTTTTTATTAAGCCCGTTATCGATTTTTGTACCGTCACGGAAAACCCGGGATATATTTTTGAATTCTTACTTCTTCGCTGAGACACGAAGTTTACAAGAAACTATAGAACAAGTAATATCAGGCGTGTGAGGTTTGTATATAAGTAATGTTTAAATTATATATCCTATATTGTTACTTTCTATTACGCCCGTTATCGACTTTTGTACCGTCATAAAAAACCCGGGAAAATTTTTTGATTTCTTACTTCTTCGCTGAGACACGAAGTTTTCAACAAACTATAGACCAACTAATATCAAGTGTATGAGGTTTGTATATAACTAATGCTTAAATTACATCTCCTATATTGTTACTTTCTATTAAGCCCGTTATCGATTTTTGTACAATCACGGGAAACCCGGGAAATATTTTTGAATTCTTACTTCTTCGCTGTGACACGAAGTTTACAACAAACTATAGACCAAGTATTATCAAGAGTGTGAGGTTTGTATATAACTACTGTTTAAATTACATCTCCTATATTCTTACTTTCTATTAAGCCCGTTATCGAGTTTTGTACCGTCACGCAAAACCCGGGAAATATTTTTGAATTCTTACTTCTTTGCTGAGACAGGAAGTTTACAAGATACTATATACCAAATAATATCAAGTGTGAGAGGTTTGTATATAAGTAAAGTTTAAATTATATCTCCTATATTGTTACTTTCTATTAAGCTCTAATCGACTTTTGTATCGTCACGGAAAACCCGGGAAATATTTCTGAATTCTTACTTCCTCGCTGAGACACGAAGTTTACAAGAAACTATACACCAAATAATATCAAGTGTGTGAGGTTTGCATATAAGTAATGTTTAGATTATATATCCTATATTCTTACTTTCTATTAAGCCACTTATCGATTTTTGTACCGTCACGGAAAACCCGGAAAATATTTTTGAATTATTATTTCTTCGCTGAGACGCGAAGTTTACAAGAAACTATAGACAAAGTAATATCAAGTGTGTGAGGTTTGTATATAGTAATGTTTATATTATATCTCCTATATTGTTACTTTCTATTAAGCCCGTTATCGATTTTTGTACCGTCTCGGAAAACCCGGGAAATATTTTTGAATTCTTACTTCCTCGCTGAGACACGATGTTTACATGAAACTATAGACCAAGTATTATCAAGTGCGTGAGGTTTGTATATAGCTAATGCTTAAATTACATCTCCTATATTGTTACTTTCTATTAAGCCCGTTAGTGATTTTTGTACCGTCACGCAAAACCCGGGAAATATTCTTGAATTCTTACTTCTTTCCTGAGACAGGAAGTTTACAAGAAACTATATACCAAATAATATCAAGTGTGTGAGGTTTGTATATATGTAATGTTTAAATTATATCTGCTATATTGTAACTTTCTATTAAGCCCCTTATCGATTTTTGTACCGGCACGGAAAACCCGGGAAATATTTTTGAATTCTTACTTCTTCTCTCATGACACGAAGTTTACAAGAAACTATAGACCAAGTAATATCAAGTGTGTGAGGTTTATATATAAGTTATGTTTAAATTATATCTCCTATATTGTTACTTTTTATTAAGCCCGTTATCGATTTTTGTACCGTCACGGATACCCCGGGATATATTTTTGAATTCTTACTTCTTCGCTGAGACACGAAGTTTACAAGAAACTATAAAACAAGTAATATCAGGCGTGTGAGGTTTGTATATAAGTAATGTTTAAATTATATATCCTATATTGTTACTTTCTATTAAGCCCGTTATCGATTTTTGTACCGTCACGGAAAACCCGGGAAATATTTTTGAATTCTTACTTCTTCGCTGAGACACGAAGCTTACAAGAAACTATAGACCAAGTAATTTCAAGGGTGTGAGGTTTGTATATAAGTAATGTTTAAATTATATCTCCTATATTGTTACTGTCTATTAAGCCCGTTGTCGATTTTTGTACCGTCACGGAAAACCCGGGAAATATTTTTGAATTCTTACTTCTTCGCTGAGACACGAAGTTTACAAGAAACTATAGAACAAGTAATATCAAGTTTATAAGGTTTGTATATAAGTAATGATTAAATTATATCTCCTACATTGTTACTTTATCATAAGCACGTTTTTGTTTCTGTACCGTCACGGAAAACCCGGGAAATATTTTTGAATTCTTACCTTTTCGCTGAGACACGAAATTCACAAGAAACCATCGACCAAATATTATCGAATTGTGAGGTTTGAATCTAAGTAATCTTTAAATCAAATATTCTTTCTGATTACTTCCATTAAGCCCGTTTTTTAATTTTGTACCGCTAAGAAAAACCGGGAAATATTTTTGATTTCTTACTTCTTCGTTGAGACAAGAATTTCACAAGAAACTATTGAACAAATATATCGAGTGTGTTAGGCTTGTATCTAAGTAATCTTTACATAATATCTTCTATATGATTACTTTCTATCAAGCTTATTTTTGATTTTTGCATCGTCACGAAAAACTCTGAAAATATTTTTGAATTTTTACTTCCTCCCTGATATACGAAATTCGGAACAAACTATGGACCAAATACTATCGAATGTGTGAGGTCTCTATCTAAGTAATCTTTAAATCAAATATTCTATCTGATTTCTCCCTTTTAAGCCCGTATGTTTTGTATCGCCACGGAAAACCCGGTAAATATTTCAGAATTATTACTTCTTCGTGTAGACACGTAATTCAACAACAAACTATCGACCAGATATTACTGAGTGTGTGAGGTTTGTATCTTGGTCATCTTTAAAAAGGACTTTCTATGTGATTACTTTGTGTTAAGCCCATTTTGGATTTTTGTCCGTCACGGAAGACCCGGGAAATAAATATTAATTCTTTGTTATTCGCTGAGACACGAAGTTCACAAGAAACTATAGACCAAGTATTATCAAGTGTGTGAGGTATGTATATAACTAATGCTTAAATTACATCTCCTATATTGTTACTTTCTATTAAGCCCGTTATCGATTTTTGTACAATCACGGGAAACCCGGAAAATATTTTTGAATTCTTATTTCTTCGCTGTGACACGAAGTTTACAACAAACTATAGACCAAGTATTATCAAGAGTGTGAGGTTTGTATATAACTAATATCTAAATTACATCTCCTATATTGTTACCTTCTACTAAGCCCGTTATAGATTTTTGTAGCGTCACGGAAAACCCGGGAAATATTTTTGATTTCTTACTTCTTCGCTGAGACACGAAGTTTACAAGAAACTATAGACCAAGTAATATCAAGTGTGTGAGGTTTATATATAAGTAATGTTTAAATTATATCTCCTATATAGTAACATTCTATTAAGCCCGTTATCGATTTTTGTGCCGTCACGGAAAACCCGGGAAATATTTTTGAATTCTTACTTCTTCGCTGGGACAGGAAATTTAAAAAAAACTATAGACCAAGTAATTCCAAGTTTGTAAGGTTTGTAAATATGTAATCTTTAAATTATATCTCCTATATCGTTACTTTCTATTAAGCCCGTTATCGATTTTTGTACCGTCACGGAAAACCCGGGAAATATTTTTGAATTCTTACTTCTTCGCTGAGAAACGAAGTTTACAAGAAACTATAGACGTAGTAATTTCAAGTGTGTGAGGTTTGTATATAGTAATGCTTAAATTATATCTCCCATATTGTTACTTTCTATTAAGCCCGTTATCGATTTTTGTACCGTCACGGATAACCCGGGAAATATTTTTGAATTCTTACTTCTTCGCTGAGACACGAAGTTTACAAGAAACTATAGAACAAGTAATATCAAGCGTGTGAGGTTTGTATATAAGTAATGTTTAAATTATATCTCCTATATTGTTACTTTCTATTACGCCCGCTATCGACTTTTGTACCGACATGAAAAACCCGGGAAAAAGTTTTGATTTCTTACTTCTTCGCTGAGACACTAAGTTTACAACAAACTATAGACCAACTAATATCAAGTGTGTGAGGTTTGTGTATAGAAATGTAAAAATTATATCTCCTATATTGTTACTTTATATTAAGCACGTTTTTTATTTCTGTACCGTCACGGAAAACCCGGGAAATATTTTTGAATTCTTACGTTCTCGCTGAGACACGAAATTCACAGGATACCATCAACCAAATATTATGGAGTATGTGAGCTTTGTATCTAAGTAATCTTTCAATAAAATTTTCTTAGTGATTACTTTATATTAAGCCTGTTTTTTTAATTTCTGCACCGCTACGCAAAACAAGGGAAAATTTTTGAATTTTTACTTCTTCGTTCCGACACGAAATTCACAAGAAACCATCGACCAAATATTATCGAGTTTGTGAGGTTTGAATCTAAGTAATCTTTAAATAAAATATTCTATCTGATTACTTCCATTAAGCCCGTTTTTTAATTTTGTACCGCTAAGAAAACCCGGGAAATAATTTGAATTCTTACTTCTTCGTTGAGACAAGAATTTCACAAGAAACTATTTAACAAATATATCGAGTGTGTTAGGCTTGTATCTAAGTAATCTTTACATAATATCTTCTATAAGATTATTTTCTATCAAGATTATTTTTGATTTTTGCTTCGTCACGAAAAACCCTGAAAATATTTTTGAATTTTTACTTCCTCGCTGATATACGAGATTCGGAACAAACTATGGACCAAATACTATCGAATGTGTGAGGTTTCTATCTAAGCAATCTTTAAATCAAATATTCTATCTGATTTCTATCTTTTAAGCCCGTATTTTTTGTATCGCCACGGAGAACCCGGTAAATATTTCAGAATTATTACTTCTTCGTGTAGACACGTAATTCAACAACAAACTATCGACCAGATATAACTGAGTGTTTGAGGTTTGAATCTTGGTAATCTTTAAATAGAATTTTCTATGTGATTACATTGTGCTAAGCCCATTTTGGATTTTTGTCCGTCACGGAAGACCCGGGAAATAAACTTTATATCTTAGTTATTCGCTGAGACACGAAGTTCACAAGAAACTATAGACCAAGTATTATCAAGTGTGTGATGTTTGTATATAACTAATGCTTAAATTACATCTCCTATATTGTTACTTTCTATTAAGCCCCTTATCGATTTTTGTACAATCAGGGGAAACCCGGGAAATATTTTTGAATTCTTACTTCTTCGCTGTGACACGAAGTTTACAACAAACTATAGACCAAGTATTATCAAGAGTGCAAAGTTTGTATATAACTAATGTTTAAATTACATCTCCTATATTGTTACTTTCTATTAAGCCCGTTATCGGTTTTTGTACCGTCACGGAAAACCCGGAAAATATTTTTGAATTCTTACTTCTTCGCTGAGACACGAAGTTTACATGAAACAATAGACCAAGTAATGTCAAGTGTGTGAGGTTTGTATATAGTAATGTTTAAATTATATCTCCTATATTGTTACATTCTATTAAGCCCGTTATCGATTTTTGTACCGTCACGGAAAACTCGGGAAATATTTTTGAATTCTTACTTCTTCGCTGAGACACGAAGTTTATTTAAAGATGTTTGTGATTTTTACATGAAACTATAGACCAAGTAATATCAAGTGTATGAGGTTTGTATTTAAGTAATGTTTAAATTATATCTCCTATATTGTTACTTTCTATTAAGCCCGTTATCGATTTTTGTACCGTCACGGAAAACCCGGGAAATATTTTTGAATTCTTACTTCCTCGCTGAGACACGATGTTTACATGAAACTATAGACCAAGTATTATCAAGTGCGTGAGGTTTGTATATAACTAATGCTTAAATTACATCTCCTATATTGTTACTTTCTATTAAGCCCGTTATCGATTTTTGTACCGTCACGCAAAACCCGGGAAATATTCTTGAATTCTTACTTCTTTCCTGAGACAGGAAGTTTACAAGAAACTATATACCAAATAATATCAAGTGTGTGAGGTTTGTATATATGTAATGTTTAAATTATATCTGCTATATTGTAACTTTCTATTAAGCCCCTTATCGATTTTTGTACCGGCACGGAAAACCCGGGAAATATTTTTGAATTCTTACTTCTTCTCTCATGACACGAAGTTTACAAGAAACTATAGACCAAGTAATATCAAGTGTGTGAGGTTTATATATAAGTTATGTTTAAATTATATCTCCTATATTGTTACTTTTTATTAAGCCCGTTATCGATTTTTGTACCGTCACGGATAACCCGGGATATATTTTTGAATTCTTACTTCTTCGCTGAGACACGAAGTTTACAAGAAACTATAGAACAAGTAATATCAGGCGTGTGAGGTTTGTATATAAGTAATGTTTAAATTATATATCCTATATTGTTACTTTCTATTACGCCCGTTATCGACTTTTGTACCGTCATAAAAAACCCGGGAAAATTTTTTGATTTCTTACTTCTTCGCTGAGACACGAAGTTTTCAACAAACTATAGACCAACTAATATCAAGTGTATGAGGTTTGTATATAACTAATGCTTAAATTACATCTCCTATATTGTTACTTTCTATTAAGCCCGTTATCGATTTTTGTACAATCACGGGAAACCCGGGAAATATTTTTGAATTCTTACTTCTTCGCTGTGACACGAAGTTTACAACAAACTATAGACCAAGTATTATCAAGAGTGTGAGGTTTGTATATAACTACTGTTTAAATTACATCTCCTATATTCTTACTTTCTATTAAGCCCGTTATCGAGTTTTGTACCGTCACGCAAAACCCGGGAAATATTTTTGAATTCTTACTTCTTTGCTGAGACAGGAAGTTTACAAGATACTATATACCAAATAATATCAAGTGTGAGAGGTTTGTATATAAGTAAAGTTTAAATTATATCTCCTATATTGTTACTTTCTATTAAGCTCTAATCGACTTTTGTATCGTCACGGAAAACCCGGGAAATATTTCTGAATTCTTACTTCCTCGCTGAGACACGAAGTTTACAAGAAACTATACACCAAATAATATCAAGTGTGTGAGGTTTGCATATAAGTAATGTTTAGATTAAATATCCTATATTCTTACTTTCTATTAAGCCACTTATCGATTTTTGTACCGTCACGGAAAACCCGGAAAATATTTTTGAATTATTATTTCTTCGCTGAGACGCGAAGTTTACAAGAAACTATAGACAAAGTAATATCAAGTGTGTGAGGTTTGTATATAGTAATGTTTATATTATATCTCCTATATTGTTACATTCTATTAAGCCCGTTATCGATTTTTGTACCGTCAGGGAAAACTCGGGAAATATTTTTGAATTCTTACTTCTTCGCTGAGACACGAAGTTTACATGAAACAATAGACCAAGTAATATCAAGTGTGTGAGGTTTGTATATAGTAATGTTTAAATTATATCTCCTATATTGTTACATTCTATTAAGCCCGTTATCGATTTTTGTACCGTCACGGAAAACTCGGGAAATATTTTTGAATTCTTACTTCTTCGCTGAGACACGAAGTTTATTTAAAGATGTTTGAGATTTTTACATGAAACTATAGACCAAGTAATATCAAGTGTATGAGGTTTGTATTTAAGTAATGTTTAAATTATATCTCCTATATTGTTACTTTCTATTAAGCCCGTTATCGATTTTTGTACCGTCTCGGAAAACCCGGGAAATATTTTTGAATTCTTACTTCCTCGCTGAGACACGATGTTTACATGAAACTATAGACCAAGTATTATCAAGTGCGTGAGGTTTGTATATAACTAATGCTTAAATTACATCTCCTATATTGTTACTTTCTATTAAGCCCGTTATCGATTTTTGTACCGTCACGCAAAACCCGGGAAATATTCTTGAATTCTTACTTCTTTCCTGAGACAGGAAGTTTACAAGAAACTATATACCAAATAATATCAAGTGTGTGAGGTTTGTATATATGTAATGTTTAAATTATATCTGCTATATTGTAACTTTCTATTAAGCCCCTTATCGATTTTTGTACCGGCACGGAAAACCCGGGAAATATTTTTGAATTCTTACTTCTTCTCTCATGACACGAAGTTTACAAGAAACTATAGACCAAATAATATCAAGTGTGTGAGGTTTATATATAAGTTATGTTTAAATTATATCTCCTATATTGTTACTTTTTATTAAGCCCGTTATCGATTTTTGTACCGTCACGGATACCCCGGGATATATTTTTGAATTCTTACTTCTTCGCTGAGACACGAAGTTTACAAGAAACTATAAAACAAGTAATATCAGGCGTGTGAGGTTTGTATATAAGTAATGTTTAAATTATATATCCTATATTGTTACTTTCTATTAAGCCCGTTATCGATTTTTGTACCGTCACGGAAAACCCGGGAAATATTTTTGAATTCTTACTTCTTCGCTGAGACACGAAGCTTACAAGAAACTATAGACCAAGTAATTTCAAGGGTGTGAGGTTTGTATATAAGTAATGTTTAAATTATATCTCCTATATTGTTACTGTCTATTAAGCCCGTTATCGATTTTTGTACCGTCACGGAAAACCCGGGAAATATTTTTGAATTCTTACTTCTTCGCTGAGACACGAAGTTTACAAGAAACTATAGAACAAGTAATATCAAGTTTATAAGGTTTGTATATAAGTAATGATTAAATTATATCTCCTACATTGTTACTTTATCATAAGCACGTTTTTTTTTCTGTACCGTCACGGAAAACCCGGGAAATATTTTTGAATTCTTACCTTTTCGCTGAGACACGAAATTCACAAGAAACCATCGACCAAATATTATCGAATTGTGAGGTTTGAATCTAAGTAATCTTTAAATCAAATATTCTTTCTGATTACTTCCATTAAGCCCGTTTTTTAATTTTGTACCGCTAAGAAAAACCGGGAAATATTTTTGATTTCTTACTTCTTCGTTGAGACAAGAATTTCACAAGAAACTATTGAACAAATATATCGAGTGTGTTAGGCTTGTATCTAAGTAATCTTTACATAATATCTTCTATATGATTACTTTCTATCAAGCTTATTTTTGATTTTTGCATCGTCACGAAAAACTCTGAAAATATTTTTGAATTTTTACTTCCTCCCTGATATACGAAATTCGGAACAAACTATGGACCAAATACTATCGAATGTGTGAGGTTTCTATCTAAGTAATCTTTAAATCAAATATTCTATCTGATTTCTCCCTTTTAAGACCGTATGTTTTGTATCGCCACGGAAAACCCGGTAAATATTTCAGAATTATTACTTCTTCGTGTAGACACGTAATTCAACAACAAACTATCGACCAGATATTACTGAGTGTGTGAGGTTTGTATCTTGGTAATCTTTAAAAAGGACTTTCTATGTGATTACTTTGTGTTAAGCCCATTTTGGATTTTTGTCCGTCACGGAAGACCCGGGAAATAAACATTAATTCTTAGTTATTCGCTGAGACACGAAGTTCACAAGAAACTATAGACCAAGTATTATCAAGTGTGTGAGGTATGTATATAACTAATGCTTAAATTACATCTCCTATATTGTTACTTTCTATTAAGCCCGTTATCGATTTTTGTACAATCACGGGAAACCCGGAAAATATTTTTGAATTCTTATTTCTTCGCTGTGACACGAAGTTTACAACATACTATAGACCAAGTATTATCAAGAGTGTGAGGTTTGTATATAACTAATATCTAAATTACATCTCCTATATTGTTACTTTCTACTAAGCCCGTTATAGATTTTTGTAGCGTCACGGAAAACCCGGGAAATATTTTTGATTTCTTACTTCTTCGCTGAGACACGAAGTTTACAAGAAACTATAGACCAAGTAATATCAAGTGTGTGAGGTTTATATATAAGTAATGTTTAAATTATGTCTCCTATATAGTAACATTCTATTAAGCCCGTTATCGATTTTTGTGCCGTCACGGAAAACCCGGGAAATATTTTTGAATTCTTACTTCTTCGCTGGGACAGGAAATTTAAAAAAAACTATAGACCAAGTAATTCCAAGTTTGTAAGGTTTGTAAATATGTAATCTTTAAATTATATCTCCTATATCGTTACTTTCTATTAAGCCCGTTATCGATTTTTGTACCGTCACGGAAAACCCGGGAAATATTTTTGAATTCTTACTTCTTCGCTGAGAAACGAAGTTTACAAGAAACTATAGACGTAGTAATTTCAAGTGTGTGAGGTTTGTATATAGTAATGCTTAAATTACATCTCCCATATTGTTACTTTCTATTAAGCCCGTTATCGATTTTTGTACCGTCACGGATAACCCGGGAAATATTTTTGAATTCTTACTTCTTCGCTGAGACACGAAGTTTACAAGAAACTATAGAACAAGTAATATCAAGCGTGTGAGGTTTGTATATAAGTAATGTTTAAATTATATCTCCTATATTGTTACTTTCTATTACGCCCGTTATCGACTTTTGTACCGTCATAAAAAACCCGGGAAAATTTTTTGATTTCTTACTTCTTCGCTGAGACACGAAGTTTTCAACAAACTATAGACCAACTAATATCAAGTGTATGAGGTTTGTATATAACTAATGCTTAAATTACATCTCCTATATTGTTACTTTCTATTAAGCCCGTTATCGATTTTTGTACAATCACGGGAAACCCGGGAAATATTTTTGAATTCTTACTTCTTCGCTGTGACACGAAGTTTACAACAAACTATAGACCAAGTATTATCAAGAGTGTGAGGTTTGTATATAACTACTGTTTAAATTACATCTCCTATATTCTTACTTTCTATTAAGCCCGTTATCGAGTTTTGTACCGTCACGCAAAACCCGGGAAATATTTTTGAATTCTTACTTCTTTGCTGAGACAGGAAGTTTACAAGATACTATATACCAAATAATATCAAGTGTGAGAGGTTTGTATATAAGTAAAGTTTAAATTATATCTCCTATATTGTTACTTTCTATTAAGCTCTAATCGACTTTTGTATCGTCACGGAAAACCCGGGAAATATTTCTGAATTCTTACTTCCTCGCTGAGACACGAAGTTTACAAGAAACTATACACCAAATAATATCAAGTGTGTGAGGTTTGCATATAAGTAATGTTTAGATTAAATATCCTATATTCTTACTTTCTATTAAGCCACTTATCGATTTTTGTACCGTCACGGAAAACCCGGAAAATATTTTTGAATTATTATTTCTTCGCTGAGACGCGAAGTTTACAAGAAACTATAGACAAAGTAATATCAAGTGTGTGAGGTTTGTATATAGTAATGTTTATATTATATCTCCTATATTGTTACATTCTATTAAGCCCGTTATCGATTTTTGTACCGTCAGGGAAAACTCGGGAAATATTTTTGAATTCTTACTTCTTCGCTGAGACACGAAGTTTACATGAAACAATAGACCAAGTAATATCAAGTGTGTGAGGTTTGTATATAGTAATGTTTAAATTATATCTCCTATATTGTTACATTCTATTAAGCCCGTTATCGATTTTTGTACCGTCACGGAAAACTCGGGAAATATTTTTGAATTCTTACTTCTTCGCTGAGACACGAAGTTTATTTAAAGATGTTTGAGATTTTTACATGAAACTATAGACCAAGTAATATCAAGTGTATGAGGTTTGTATTTAAGTAATGTTTAAATTATATCTCCTATATTGTTACTTTCTATTAAGCCCGTTATCGATTTTTGTACCGTCTCGGAAAACCCGGGAAATATTTTTGAATTCTTACTTCCTCGCTGAGACACGATGTTTACATGAAACTATAGACCAAGTATTATCAAGTGCGTGAGGTTTGTATATAACTAATGCTTAAATTACATCTCCTATATTGTTACTTTCTATTAAGCCCGTTATCGATTTTTGTACCGTCACGCAAAACCCGGGAAATATTCTTGAATTCTTACTTCTTTCCTGAGACAGGAAGTTTACAAGAAACTATATACCAAATAATATCAAGTGTGTGAGGTTTGTATATATGTAATGTTTAAATTATATCTGCTATATTGTAACTTTCTATTAAGCCCCTTATCGATTTTTGTACCGGCACGGAAAACCCGGGAAATATTTTTGAATTCTTACTTCTTCTCTCATGACACGAAGTTTACAAGAAACTATAGACCAAATAATATCAAGTGTGTGAGGTTTATATATAAGTTATGTTTAAATTATATCTCCTATATTGTTACTTTTTATTAAGCCCGTTATCGATTTTTGTACCGTCACGGATACCCCGGGATATATTTTTGAATTCTTACTTCTTCGCTGAGACACGAAGTTTACAAGAAACTATAAAACAAGTAATATCAGGCGTGTGAGGTTTGTATATAAGTAATGTTTAAATTATATATCCTATATTGTTACTTTCTATTAAGCCCGTTATCGATTTTTGTACCGTCACGGAAAACCCGGGAAATATTTTTGAATTCTTACTTCTTCGCTGAGACACGAAGCTTACAAGAAACTATAGACCAAGTAATTTCAAGGGTGTGAGGTTTGTATATAAGTAATGTTTAAATTATATCTCCTATATTGTTACTGTCTATTAAGCCCGTTATCGATTTTTGTACCGTCACGGAAAACCCGGGAAATATTTTTGAATTCTTACTTCTTCGCTGAGACACGAAGTTTACAAGAAACTATAGAACAAGTAATATCAAGTTTATAAGGTTTGTATATAAGTAATGATTAAATTATATCTCCTACATTGTTACTTTATCATAAGCACTTTTTTTTTTCTGTACCGTCACGGAAAACCCGGGAAATATTTTTGAATTCTTACCTTTACGCTGAGACACGAAATTCACAAGAAACCATCGACCAAATATTATCGAATTGTGAGGTTTGAATCTAAGTAATCTTTAAATCAAATATTCTTTCTGATTACTTCCATTAAGCCCGTTTTTTAATTTTGTACCGCTAAGAAAAACCGGGAAATATTTTTGATTTCTTACTTCTTCGTTGAGACAAGAATTTCACAAGAAACTATTGAACAAATATATCGAGTGTGTTAGGCTTGTATCTAAGTAATCTTTACATAATATCTTCTATATGATTACTTTCTATCAAGCTTATTTTTGATTTTTGCATCGTCACGAAAAACTCTGAAAATATTTTTGAATTTTTACTTCCTCCCTGATATACGAAATTCGGAACAAACTATGGACCAAATACTATCGAATGTGTGAGGTTTCTATCTAAGTAATCTTTAAATCAAATATTCTATCTGATTTCTCCCTTTTAAGACCGTATGTTTTGTATCGCCACGGAAAACCCGGTAAATATTTCAGAATTATTACTTCTTCGTGTAGACACGTAATTCAACAACAAACTATCGACCAGATATTACTGAGTGTGTGAGGTTTGTATCTTGGTAATCTTTAAAAAGGACTTTCTATGTGATTACTTTGTGTTAAGCCCATTTTGGATTTTTGTCCGTCACGGAAGACCCGGGAAATAAACATTAATTCTTAGTTATTCGCTGAGACACGAAGTTCACAAGAAACTATAGACCAAGTATTATCAAGTGTGTGAGGTATGTATATAACTAATGCTTAAATTACATCTCCTATATTGTTACTTTCTATTAAGCCCGTTATCGATTTTTGTACAATCACGGGAAACCCGGAAAATATTTTTGAATTCTTATTTCTTCGCTGTGACACGAAGTTTACAACATACTATAGACCAAGTATTATCAAGAGTGTGAGGTTTGTATATAACTAATATCTAAATTACATCTCCTATATTGTTACTTTCTACTAAGCCCGTTATAGATTTTTGTAGCGTCACGGAAAACCCGGGAAATATTTTTGATTTCTTACTTCTTCGCTGAGACACGAAGTTTACAAGAAACTATAGACCAAGTAATATCAAGTGTGTGAGGTTTATATATAAGTAATGTTTAAATTATGTCTCCTATATAGTAACATTCTATTAAGCCCGTTATCGATTTTTGTGCCGTCACGGAAAACCCGGGAAATATTTTTGAATTCTTACTTCTTCGCTGGGACAGGAAATTTAAAAAAAACTATAGACCAAGTAATTCCAAGTTTGTAAGGTTTGTAAATATGTAATCTTTAAATTATATCTCCTATATCGTTACTTTCTATTAAGCCCGTTATCGATTTTTGTACCGTCACGGAAAACCCGGGAAATATTTTTGAATTCTTACTTCTTCGCTGAGAAACGAAGTTTACAAGAAACTATAGACGTAGTAATTTCAAGTGTGTGAGGTTTGTATATAGTAATGCTTAAATTACATCTCCCATATTGTTACTTTCTATTAAGCCCGTTATCGATTTTTGTACCGTCACGGATAACCCGGGAAATATTTTTGAATTCTTACTTCTTCGCTGAGACACGAAGTTTACAAGAAACTATAGAACAAGTAATATCAAGCGTGTGAGGTTTGTATATAAGTAATGTTTAAATTATATCTCCTATATTGTTACTTTCTATTACGCCCGCTATCGACTTTTGTACCGACATGAAAAACCCGGGAAAAAGTTTTGATTTCTTACTTCTTCGCTGAGACACTAAGTTTACAACAAACTATAGACCAACTAATATCAAGTGTGTGAGGTTTGTGTATAGAAATGTAAAAATTATATCTCCTATATTGTTACTTTATATTAAGCACGTTTTTTTATTTCTGTACCGTCACGGAAAACCCGGGAAATATTTTTGAATTCTTACGTTTTCGCTGAGACACGTAATTCACAGGATACCATCAACCAAATATTATGGAGTATGTGAGCTTTGTATCTAAGTAATCTTTCAATAAAATTTTCTTAGTGATTACTTTATATTAAGCCTGTTTTTTTAATTTCTGCACCGCTACGCCAAACAAGGGAAAATTTTTGAATTTTTACTTCTTCGTTCCGACACGAAATTCACAAGAAACCATCGACCAAATATTATCGAGTTTGTGAGGTTTGAATCTAAGTAATCTTTAAATAAAATATTCTATCTGATTACTTCCATTAAGCCCGTTTTTTAATTTTGTACCGCTAAGAAAACCCGGGAAATAATTTGAATTCTTACTTCTTCGTTGAGACAAGAATTTCACAAGAAACTATTTAACAAATATATCGAGTGTGTTAGGCTTGTATCTAAGTAATCTTTACATAATATCTTCTATATGATTATTTTCTATCAAGATTATTTTTGATTTTTGCTTCGTCACGAAAAACCCTGAAAATATTTTTGAATTTTTACTTCCTCGCTGATATACGAGATTCGGAACAAACTATGGACCAAATACTATCGAATGTGTGAGGTTTCTATCTAAGTAATCTTTAAATCAAATATTCTATCTGATTTCTATCTTTTAAGCCCGTATTTTTTGTATCGCCACGGAAAACCCGGTAAATATTTCAGAATTATTACTTCTTCGTGTAGACACGTAATTCAACAACAAACTATCGACCAGATATAACTGAGTGTTTGAGGTTTGAATCTTGGTAATCTTTAAATAGAATTTTCTATGTGATTACATTGTGCTAAGCCCATTTTGGATTTTTGTCCGTCACGGAAGACCCGGGAAATAAACTTTATATCTTAGTTATTCGCTGAGACACGAAGTTCACAAGAAACTATAGACCAAGTATTATCAAGTGTGTGATGTTTGTATATAACTAATGCTTAAATTACATCTCCTATATTGTTACTTTCTATTAAGCCCCTTATCGATTTTTGTACAATCAGGGGAAACCCGGGAAATATTTTTGAATTCTTACTTCTTCGCTGTGACACGAAGTTTACAACAAACTATAGACCAAGTATTATCAAGAGTGCAAAGTTTGTATATAACTAATGTTTAAATTACATCTCCTATATTGTTACTTTCTATTAAGCCCGTTATCGATTTTTGTACCGTCACGCAAAACCCGGGAAATATTTTTGAATTCTAACTTCTTTGCTGAGACAGGAAGTTTACAAGAAACTATATACCAAATAATATCAAGTGTGTGAGGTTTGTATATATGTAATGTTTAAACTATATCTGCTATATTGTAACTTTCTATTAAGCCCCTTATCGATTTTTGTACCGTCACGGAAAACCCGGGAAATATTTTTGAATTCTTACTTCCTCGCTGAGACACGATGTTTACATGAAACTATAGACCAAGTAATATCAAGTGTGTGAGGTTTGTATATAAGTAATGTTTAGATTATATATCCAATATTGTCAATTTCTATTAAGCCCGTTATCGATTTTTCTACCGTCACGGAAAACCCGGAAAATATTTTTGAATTCTTACTTCTTCGCTGAGACACGAAGTTTACATGAAACAATAGACCAAGTAATATCAAGTGTGTGAGGTTTGTATATAGTAATGTTTAAATTATATCTCCTATATTGTTACATTCTATTAAGCCCGTTATCGATTTTTGTACCTTCACGGAAAACTCGGGAAATATTTTTGAATTCTTACTTCTTCGCTGAGACACGAAGTTTATTTAAAGATGTTTGTGATTTTTACGTGAAACTATAGACCAAGTAATATCAAGTGTATGAGGTTTGTATTTAAGTAATGTTTAAATTTGATCTCCTATATTGTTACTTTCTATTAAGCCCGTTATCGATTTTTGTACCGTCACGGAAAACCCGGGAAATATTTTTGAATTCTTACTTCCTCGTTGAGACACGATGTTTACATGAAACTATAGACCAAGTATTATCAAGTGCGTGAGGTTTGTATATAACTAATGCTTAAATTACATCTCCTATATTGTTACTTTCTATTAAGCCCGTTATCGATTTTTGTACCGTCACGCAAAACCCGGGAAATATTCTTGAATTCTTACTTCTTTCCTGAGACAGGAAGTTTACAAGAAACTATATACCAAATAATATCAAGTGTGTGAGGTTTGTATATATGTAATGTTTAAATTATATCTGCTATATTGTAACTTTCTATTAAGCCCCTTATCGATTTTTGTACCGGCACGGAAAACCCGGGAAATATTTTTGAATTCTTACTTCTTCTCTCATGACACGAAGTTTACAAGAAACTATAGACCAAGTAATATCAAGTGTGTGAGGTTTATATATAAGTTATTTTTAAATTATATCTCCTATATTGTTACTTTTTATTAAGCCCGTTATCGATTTTTGTACCGTCACGGATAACCCGGGATATATTTTTGAATTCTTACTTCTTCGCTGAGACACGAAGTTTACAAGAAACTATAGAACAAGTAATATCAGGCGTGTGAGGTTTGTATATAAGTAATGTTTAAATTATATATCCTATATTGTTACTTTCTATTACGCCCGCTATCGACTTTTGTACCGTCATAAAAAACCCGGGAAAATTTTTTGATTTCTTACTTCTTCGCTGAGACACGAAGTTTTCAACAAACTATAGACCAACTAATATCAAGTGTATGTGGTTTGTATATAACTAATGCTTAAATTACATCTCCTATATTGTTACTTTCTATTAAGCCCGTTATCGATTTTTGTACAATCACGGGAAACCCGGGAAATATTTTTGAATTCTTACTTCCTCGCTGTGACACGAAGTTTACAAAAACTATAGACCAAGTATTATCAAGAGTGTGAGGTTTGTATATAACTACTGTTTAAATTACATCTCCTATATTCTTACTTTCTATTAAGCCCGTTATCGAGTTTTGTACCGTCACGCAAAACCCGGGACATATTTTTGAATTCTTACTTCTTTGCTGAGACAGGAAGTTTACAAGAAACTATATACCAAATAATATCAAGTGTGTGAGGTTTGTATATAAGTAAAGTTTAAATTATATCTCCTATATTGTTACTTTCTATTAAGCTCTAATCGACTTTTGTATCGTCACGGAAAACCCGGGAAATATTTCTGAATTCTTACTTCTTCGCTGAGACACGAAGTTTACAAGAAACTATACACCAAATAATATCAAGTGTGTGAGGTTTGCATATAAGTAATGTTTAGATTATATATCCTATATTCTTACTTTCTATTAAGCCACTTATCGATTTTTGTACCGTCACGGAAAACCCGGAAAATATTTTTGAATTATTACTTCTTCGCTGAGACGCGAAGTTTACAAGAAACTATAGACAAAGTAATATCAAGTGTGTGAGGTTTGTATATAGTAATGTTTATATTACATCTCCTATATTGTTACATTCTATTAAGCCCGTTATCGATTTTTGTACCGTCAGGGAAAACTCGGGAAATATTTTTGAATTCTTACTTCTTCGCTGAGACACGAAGTTTACATGAAACTATAGACGAAGTAATATCAAGTGTGTGAGGTTTGTATATAAATAATGTTTAAATTATATCTCCTATATTGTTACTTTCTATTAAGCCCGTTATCGATTTTTGTACCGTCACGGAAAACCCGGGAAATATTTTTGAATTCTTACTTCTTCGCTGAGACACGAAGCTTACAAGAAACTATAGACCAAGTAATTTCAAGGGTGTGAGGTTTGTATATAAATAATGTTTAAATTATATCTCCTATATTGTTACTGTCTATTAAGCCCGTTATCGATTTTTGTACCGTCACGGAAAACCCGGGAAATATTTTTGAATTCTTACGTTTTCGCTGAGACACGAAATTCACAGGATACCATCAACCAAATATTATGGAGTATGTGAGCTTTGTATCTAAGTAATCTTTCAATAAAATTTTCTTAGTGATTACTTTATATTAAGCCTGTTTTTTTAATTTCTGCACCGCTACGCAAAACAAGGGAAAATTTTTGAATTTTTACTTCTTCGTTCCGACACGAAATTCACAAGAAACCATCGACCAAATATTATCGAGTTTGTGAGGTTTGAATCTAAGTAATCTTTAAATAAAATATTCTATCTGATTACTTCCATTAAGCCCGTTTTTTAATTTTGTACCGCTAAGAAAACCCGGGAAATAATTTGAATTCTTACTTCTTCGTTGAGACAAGAATTTCACAAGAAACTATTTAACAAATATATCGAGTGTGTTAGGCTTGTATCTAAGTAATCTTTACATAATATCTTCTATATGATTATTTTCTATCAAGATTATTTTTGATTTTTGCTTCGTCACGAAAAACCCTGAAAATATTTTTGAATTTTTACTTCCTCGCTGATATACGAGATTCGGAACAAACTATGGACCAAATACTATCGAATGTGTGAGGTTTCTATCTAAGTAATCTTTAAATCAAATATTCTATCTGATTTCTATCTTTTAAGCCCGTATTTTTTGTATCGCCACGGAAAACCCGGTAAATATTTCAGAATTATTACTTCTTCGTGTAGACACGTAATTCAACAACAAACTATCGACCAGATATAACTGAGTGTTTGAGGTTTGAATCTTGGTAATCTTTAAATAGAATTTTCTATGTGATTACATTGTGCTAAGCCCATTTTGGATTTTTGTCCGTCACGGAAGACCCGGGAAATAAACTTTATATCTTAGTTATTCGCTGAGACACGAAGTTCACAAGAAACTATAGAAAAAGTATTATCAAGTGTGTGATGTTTGTATATAACTAATGCTTAAATTACATCTCCTATATTGTTACTTTCTATTAAGCCCCTTATCGATTTTTGTACCGTCACGCAAAACCCGGGAAATATTTTTGAATTCTTACTTCTTTGCTGAGACAGGAAGTTTACAAGAAACTATATACCAAATAATATCAAGTGTGTGAGGTTTGTATATATGTAATGTTTAAACTATATCTGCTATATTGTAACTTTCTATTAAGCCACTTATCGATTTTTGTACCGTCACGGAAAACCCGGGAAATATTTTTGAATTCTTACTTCCTCGCTGAGACACGATGTTTACATGAAACTATAGACCAAGTAATATCAAGTGTGTGAGGTTTGTATATAAGTAATGTTTAGATTATATATCCAATATTGTCACTTTCTATTAAGCCCGTTATCGATTTTTGTACCGTCACGGAAAACCCGGAAAATATTTTTGAATTCTTACTTCTTCGCTGAGACACGAAGTTTACATGAAACAATAGACCAAGTAATATCAAGTGTGTGAGGTTTGTATATACACTGCCTGACAAAAAAAGTTAAGCACCCAGAAGGAGTGGTTGGATGTGAATGAAACTACATATGCTGAAAGTCCATGTACCTTTATTGAACTGATTACAATATAGGATGCAAGAGTCAAGGCCGTGGGCAGTTACAGGTGGAATGGTGGCACCAGGTCAGTAGGGTGTCGCACCCCCTCTGGCTGCAATGCATGCCCTTATGCGGTTCGGAATAGTGTCAAACAGCCTTTGGATCCTCTCCTGAGGCACGTTCTTCCACGGGTGTTGCAGCTGTCCCTCCAGATCCCACAGGTTGGCACTAGGACGGAGTTCCCGTCCAATGTCATCCCACACATGTTAAATGATGGAGATGTCCGGGGATCGTGCTGGCCACAGTAGGACCTCAACATGCTCTAGGCAGTCTATAGACACATGGGCTGTGTGTGGGCGTGCACTATCTTGTTGGAACACTGTCCCAGGGTGCTGTGCCATAAGGGGTAGGACGTATGGATGCAGAATGTCTGTGACATATCGCTGTGCCGTCAAAGTTTGCCGAAGCACTATTAGAGGTGACCTGAACGCATATCCAATGGCTCCCCACACCATGATGCCAGGGGTCACACCTGTGTGTCTCTCCACAATGTAGGCAGGATGTGCCCTCTGCCCTCGACGCCGCCACACCCGCACACGATGGTAATCGGAGGTCATGGAGAAGCAGGACTCATCACTGAACATGATGCAACGCCATTCGTCCTCTGTCCACACCTCCCGAGCATGGCACCACACCAACGGCAGGCATCGGTGTTGTGGTGTCAACGGCAACCAGCGCATGGGGCGGTAGGACCCAAATCCGGTGGATGCGAGTCGTCGGGACACTGTGCGGGAACTCACAGGATGTTGTAGTGTCCAGTACATGTTCTTGGATGACGGGTGCCGAAGTTGTGGGATCCCGCACTGCTTGGAGCGCCATATGACGGTCCTCCCTCGGGGTGGTGTTTCTTGGTCGACCTGAACCTGCACGACGTTCATGGTTGCCCTCATGTACCCATTGATTCCAACATCGGGCCACTGTGACATCTGAATGGCCCACATGCCTGGAAATTGCCCGATACGACCAACCTGCCTCATGCAGTCCCACAATGCGGCCTCTGTCAAATGCTGTCAATTGCTGGATCGGCTGTCTAACGTGTCTGCGAGGCATCGCCGGTGCTTCGTTTTCCTCTCTGAACTTCGTGCTGCACTGTCTGACTCATAGCAGGTGACTGGTCCCACCTTATCAGCAACAGGAGGTGACGTCACAAATGCCCTCTGGTGGGCGTTCTACACATTACAGATCCTTGTACATCTAATCATTTACTCACACATCAATGGTATGCATGTATACCGAAATGGGGTAATCTTCGACCACTCCTTCTCGGTGCTTCACTTTTTTTGTCAGCCAGTGTAGTAATGTTTAAATTATATCTCCTATATTGTTACATTCTATTAAGCCCGTTATCGATTTTTGTACCGTCACGGAAAACTCGGGAAATATTTTTGAATTCTTACTTCTTCGCTGAGACACGAAGTTTATTTAAAGATGTTTGTGATTTTTACATGAAACTATAGACCAAGTAATATCAAGTGTATGAGGTTTGTATTTAAGTAATGTTTAAATTTGATCTCCTATATTGTTACTTTCTATTAAGCCCGTTATCGATTTTTGTACCGTCACGGAAAACCCGGGAAATATTTTTGAATTCTTACTTCCTCGCTGAGACACGATGTTTACATGAAACTATAGACCAAGTATTATCAAGTGCGTGAGGTTTGTATATAACTAATGCTTAAATTACATCTCCTATATTGTTACTTTCTATTAAGCCCGTTATCGATTTTTGTACCGTCACGCAAAACCCGGGAAATATTCTTGAATTCTTACTTCTTTCCTGAGACAGGAAGTTTACAAGAAACTATATACCAAATAATATCAAGTGTGTGAGGTTTGTATATATGTAATGTTTAAATTATATCTGCTATATTGTAACTTTCTATTAAGCCCCTTATCGATTTTTGTACCGGCACGGAAAACCCGGGAAATATTTTTGAATTCTTACTTCTTCTCTCATGACACGAAGTTTACAAGAAACTATAGACCAAGTAATATCAAGTGTGTGAGGTTTATATATAAGTTATGTTTAAATTATATCTCCTATATTGTTACTTTTTATTAAGCCCGTTATCGATTTTTGTACCGTCACGGATAACCCGGGATATATTTTTGAATTCTTACTTCTTCGCTGAGACACGAAGTTTACAAGAAACTATAGAACAAGTAATATCAGGCGTGTGAGGTTTGTATATAAGTAATGTTTAAATTATATATCCTATATTGTTACTTTCTATTACGCCCGCTATCGACTTTTGTACCGTCATAAAAAACCCGGGAAAATTTTTTGATTTCTTACTTCTTCGCTGAGACACGAAGTTTTCAACAAACTATAGACCAACTAATATCAAGTGTATGTGGTTTGTATATAACTAATGCTTAAATTACATCTCCTATATTGTTACTTTCTATTAAGCCCGTTATCGATTTTTGTACAATCACGGGAAACCCGGGAAATATTTTTGAAATCTTACTTCTTCGCTGTGACACGAAGTTTACAAAAACTATAGACCAAGTATTATCAAGAGTGTGAGGTTTGTATATAACTACTGTTTAAATTGCATCTCCTATATTCTTACTTTCTATTAAGCCCGTTATCGAATTTTGTACCGTCACGCAAAACCCGGGACATATTTTTGAATTCTTACTTCTTTGCTGAGACAGGAAGTTTACAAGAAACTATATACAAAATAATATCAAGTGTGTGAGGTTTGTATATAAGTAAAGTTTAAATTATATCTCCTATATTGTTACTTTCTATTAAGCTCTAATCGACTTTTGTATCGTCACGGAAAACCCGGGAAATATTTCTGAATTCTTACTTCTTCGCTGAGACACGAAGTTTACAAGAAACTATACACCAAATAATATCAAGTGTGTGAGGTTTGCATATAAGTAATGTTTAGATTATATATCCTATATTCTTACTTTCTATTAAGCCACTTATCGATTTTTGTACCGTCACGGAAAACCCCGAAAATATTTTTGAATTATTACTTCTTCGCTGAGACGCGAAGTTTACAAGAAACTATAGACAAAGTAATATCAAGTGTGTGAGGTTTGTATATAGTAATGTTTATATTATATCTCCTATATTGTTACATTCTATTAAGCCCGTTATCGATTTTTGTACCGTCAGGGAAAACTCGGGAAATATTTTTGAATTCTTACTTCTTCGCTGAGACACGAAGTTTACATGAAACTATAGACGAAGTAATATCAAGTGTGTGAGGTTTGTATATAAGTAATGTTTAAATTATATCTCCTATATTGTTACTTTCTATTAAGCCCGTTATCGATTTTTGTACCGTCACGGAAAAACCGGGAAATATTTTTGAATTCTTACTTCTTCGCTGAGACACGAAGCTTACAAGAAACTATAGACCAAGTAATTTCAAGGGTGTGAGGTTTGTATATAAATAATGTTTAAATTATATCTCCTATATTGTTACTGTCTATTAAGCCCGTTATCGATTTTTGTACCGTCACGGAAAACCCGGGAAATATTTTTGAATTCTTACTTCTTCGCTGAGACACGAAGTTTACAAGAAACTATAGAACAAGTAATATAAAGTTTATAAGGTTTGTATATAAGTAATGATTAAATTATATCTCCTACATTGTTACTTTATATTAAGCACGTTTTTTATTTCTGTACCGTCACGGAAAACCAGGGAAATATTTTTGAATTCTTACCTTTTCGCTGAGACACAAAATTCACAGGATACCATCAACCGAATATTATGGAGTATGTGAGCTTTGTATCTACGTAATTTTCAATAAAATTTTCTTAGTGATTACTTTATATTAAGCCTGTTTTTTTTAATTTCTGCACCGCTACGCAAAACAAGGGAAAATTTTTGAATTTTTACTTCTTCGTTCCGACACATAATTCACAAGAAACCATCGACCAAATATTATCGAATTTGTGATGTTTGAATCTAAGTAATCTTTAAATCAAATATTCTTTCTGATTACTTCCATTAAGCCCGTTTTTTAATTTTGTACCGCTAAGAAAAACCGGGAAATATTTTTGATTTCTTACTTCTTCGTTGAGACAAGAATTTCACAAGAAACTATTGAACAAATATATCGAGTGTGTTAGGCTTGTATCTAAGTAATCTTTACATAATATCTTCTATATGATTACTTTTTATCAAGCTTATTTTTGATTTTTGCATCGTCACGAAAAACTCTGAAAATATTTTTGAATTTTTACTTCCTCCCTGATATACGAAATTCGGAACAAACTATGGACCAAATACTATCGAATGTGTGAGGTTTCTATCTAAGTAATCTTTAAATCAAATATTCTATCTGATTTCTCCCTTTTAAGCCCGTATGTTTTGTATCGCCACGGAAAACCCGGTAAATATTTCAGAATTATTACTTCTTCGTGTAGACACGTAATTCAACAACAAACTATCGACCAGATATTACTGAGTGTGTGAGGTTTGTATCTTGGTAATCTTTAAAAAGGACTTTCTATGTGATTACTTTGTGTTAAGCCCATTTTGGATTTTTGTCCGTCACGGAAGACCCGGGAAATAAACATTAATTCTTAGTTATTCGCTGAGACACGAAGTTCACAAGAAACTATAGACCAAGTATTATCAAGTGTGTGAGGTTTGTATATAACTAATGCTTAAATTACATCTCCTATATTGTTACTTTCTATTAAGCCCGTTATCGATTTTTGTACAATCACGGGAAACCCGGAAAATATTTTTGAATTCTTATTTCTTCGCTGTGACACGAAGTTTACAACAAACTATAGAACAAGTATTATCAAGAGTGTGAGGTTTGTATATAACTAATATTTAAATTACATCTCCTATATTGTTACTTTCTATTAAGCCCGTTATAGATTTTTGTAGCGTCACGGAAAACCCGGGAAATATTTTTGAATTCTTACTTCTTCGCTGAGACACGAAGTTTACAAGAAACTATAGACCAAGTAATATCAAGTGTGTGAGGTTTATATATATGTTATGTTTAAATTATATCTCCTATATTGTTACATTCTATTAAGCCCGTTATTGATTTTTGTGCCGTCACGGAAAACCCGGGAAATATTTTTGAATTCTTACTTCTTCGCTGGGAGAGGAAATTTAAAAGAAACTATAGACCAAGTAATTCCAAGTGTGTGAGGTTTGTAAATATGTAATCTTTAAATTATATCTCCTATATCGTTACTTTCTATTAAGCCCGTTATCGATTTTTGTACCGTCACGGAAAACCCGGGAAATATTTTTGAATTCTTACTTCTTCGCTGAGAAACGAAGTTAACAAGAAACTATAGACGTAGTAATTTCAAGTGTGTGAGGTTTGTATAAGAGTAATGCTTAAATTATATCTCCCATATTGTTACTTTCTATTAAGCCCGTTATCGATTTTTGTACCGTCACGGATAACCCGGGAAATATTTTTGAATTCTTACTTCTTCGCTGAGACACGAAGTTTACAAGAAACTATAGAACAAGTAATATCAAGCGTGTGAGGTTTGTATATAAGTAATGTTTGAATTATATCTCCTATATTGTTACATTTACTAAGCCCATTTTCTTTTTTGTACAGCCACGGAAAACTCGGGAAACATTTTTCAAATCATACTTCTTCGCTGAGCAAGAAACTTAAGACCAAATATTATCGAACGTGTCCTGTTTGTATGAAAGTAATCTTTATATAAAATCTTATATATTCATTTATTTCCAATTAAGATCGTTTTTGAAATTTTTACCGTCACGAGAAATAATTTTTGAGTTCTTCGCTGAGATCCGAAATTCAAAAGAATATATCGCTCAAATTGTATGGAGTGTGTGAGATCTGTTACTAAGAAATTTTTAAATATAATCTTCCATGTGATTAATTTGTATTAAGCATATTTTTTATTTTTGTACCGCCAAGGATTACCCGGGAAATATTTTGGAATTCTTATTTCTTCGCTGAGACACGAACTTCCCAAGAGACCAACGACCAATTGTTATCCAGAGTGAGAGTTCCAAATCTAAGTAATTTTTAATAAAATAATTTATGTGATTACTTTTTATTAAGCCCGTTTTATATTTTTGTACAGTCACGGAAAACCCTGGAAATATTTTTGAATTCTTACTTAATCGCTAATATACGAAATTCGGAACAAACTATGGACCAAATGTTATCTAAAATGTGTGAGGTTTGTATATAAGTAATCTTTATATAAAAACATCTATATAATTACTTCCTATTATGCCCGTTCATGATTCTTGTACCTTCACGAAAAATCCGGGAAGTTTTTTTAATTTCTTACTTCTTCGCTGAGACTCGAAATACACAGGAAACTATCAACAAGGTATTATCGAGTGTGTGAGGATTGATTCTAAGTAATCTTTTAATAAAATTTTATATGTGATTACTTTCTATTAAGACCATTTTGGACTTTTGTACATCCACGGGAAACTCCGGAAATATTTTTGAATTCGTACTTCTTCGCAGAGACTCGAAGTTCAAAGGAAACTATTGACAAAATATTATCGAGTGTGTGAGGTTTCTATCTAAGTAATCCTTAAATAAAAAATTTGGTATGATTTCTATCTATTAAGCCCGTTTTTGATTTTTGTACCGGTACGGAAAACTTGGGAAATATTTTTGAATTCTTACTTCTTCACTCAGACACGAAATTCACAAGAAACTACTGACCAGGCATTATCAAATTTCTGAGATTTGTATCAAAGTAATCCTTATAGAAAATCTTTTATGCGATTAACTTCTTTTAAGCCCATTTGTGAGTTTTGTACCGTCACGGAAAACACGGGAAAGATTTTTGAATTCTCACATCTTCGCTGGGACAAGAAGTTCCAAGAAACTATAGACCAAGTAATATCAAGTATTTTTAGGTTTGTATATAAGTAATGTTTAAATTATATCTCCTATACTGTCACTTTCTATTAAGCTCATTTTCAATTTTTGTACCGTCACGGAAAACCCGGGAAATATTTATGAATTCTTACTTCTTCGCTGAGACACGAAGTTTACAAGAAACTGTAGACCAAGTAATATCAAGTGTGTGAGATTTGTATATAAGTAATGTTTATATTATATCTCCTATACTGTCACTTTCTATTAAGCTCATTTTCAATTTTTGTACAGTCACGGAAAACCAGGGAAATATTTTTGAATTCTTACTTCTTCACTGAGGCACGGATTTCACAAGAAACTATACACCAAATATTATCGAATGTGTGAAATTTGTATCTATCTAATCTTTTTATAAATTCATTTATATAATTACTTTCTATAAAGGCCGCTTTTTTATTTTTGTACCGTCAAGGAATCCTTACATTTTTCGCTGAGACACGAAATTCACAAGAAACCATCGACCAAATATTATCGAGTGTGTAAGGCTTGTATCTAATTAATTTTTAAATAAAATCTTCTCTTTAATTATCTTCTATTTAGCCTCCTTTTTATTTTTGTACCGTCACGGAAAACACTGGAAATATTTTTGAATTTTTACTTCTTCGCTGAGACACGAAATGCACAAGAAACTATACACCAAATATTATGGAATGTGTGAGGTTTGTATCTAAGTATTCTTTATATAAAGTCATCTATATAATTATTTTCAATTAAGTCAGTTTTTTTGTTTTTGTACCATCACAGTAGTAATAAATACCATAGGATGAGGACAAAAAATCGTACAAATGAAGAGTTCATATGATTATCTGACCGATTTGGCTATACTTAAAACTATGTCAAGATGCCCATATGAGTCAATTGCCCCATGTGTGATACACTGTCAAATCGAAAGAATCCTGAATTCTAGTCTACAAATGAAGAACTCTTAACATACTAATTTGGCTTCACTTAAAACTATATCAAGTTGTCCATAAGAGCCTATTGCCTACAGTGTGCTACTCTGTCAAAATCCCAAGAATCCCGAATTCTAGTGTACAAATGAAGAACCCTCAACAGACTGATTTGGCCATGTGTACAAAAGCTGCATCAGTCAGTCTGTTGTCTATAAGCCTGCTAAAAATATAGCCCTTTTGCTTACACAGTAGTACACTGTAATATATGCTTAAATAATAAAATACAAGATAAACTTTTGTAATACCCTGTAGTTGCTAACATGGGCAAAACGTTTGTGATATGCTGTAGCTCAGAACTGCCGCCGGGAAAAAATCAATACTCGATCTGTAACCGGACATGAGTTGGCACTTCAGTTGGAAAAAACCCACATTAGAAAAAAACCACGGTAATGTTTTGACTCCGTCACCTAGACAACAGACTGAGTATTTGGAAAAACCCCACGGTAATGTTTTGACTCCGTCACCCGGACAACAGACCAAAGCAGTAGAATTCTATGCTCTGAACAATATCAGCCCAGGTCGGACTTTGAAAATATTCACCGCAGATTCGGAACTCCAACTTCTGACTGTAATATAGCTGATATCATCTGATGGCTCCCGGGTTCTATACCTGGTGGAGTGTAGGCCTCCCCGATGGCGCAGCGATAGTGTCGCCGCCTTGTAATCAAGGGGCTCCAAAGTTTGATACTTGGTGAAATGAAGGCCTCCCCCGATAGCGCAGCGAAAGTTTCGCCGCCTTGTAATCAAGGGGGTCCCGGGTTGCAGGCCTCCCCGATGGCGCAGAGATAGTGTCGCCGCCTTGTAATCAAGGGGCTCCCAAGTTTGATATTTGGTGGAGAAGTGGTAGCGTTGCTGCCTTGTAATACCTTGTTGCCTGTTGCACAGAAAACATATCCCAAACTGCTTGGCCTTTTGATGTTGAGGAATTGTGCCGATTCTATTGGCTTACATAACTTTGGTTGTGCGACAGATGTCGAGTTCTAGAATTGTATAGGCCTCCCCCGATCGCGCAGCGATAGTGTCGCTCCCTTGTAATCAAGGGGGTCCCGGGTTTGATACCCGGTGGAGTGTATAGGCCTCCCCCGATGGCGCAGCGATAGTGTCGCCGCCTTGTAATCAAGGGTGTCCCGGGTTTGATACCCGGTAGAAGCACAAGTGGTTCGGATCCCAACAACAACTCTAGAATTGTGTCTTTAAAAACATATGAGCAAATGCTGGACTCTGGAATATTTATGAATAGCTGTATGCTGTTAAGCATTTGCTAGTAGTTAAATTGTCTATTGGAGTGGGCAAATCCAAACTGATTGGCGTTTTGGATAATTCTATTTGGTAGAATATAATTGTACTCAATTTTGGGCTGTACGACACGTTTGTCAAGTCTGTTGTTGTCTGCTGTTGTCTGGGTATAAGAGCACCCGCTCAGCCACCAACTGCTGCTATAATTGTTTTGGCATACTATCCATAGTTCTGTTTTTGGCCGCCCAAGAAATCTTATATAATAAACCTACAATAAAAAAAATGCAAAATCAGAAATATTGTAATCAGTGTAATAAGAATATATCTAGTTCTAATTGGGCTAGGCACCGGCATAATTGTGATCCTAAGAAATGTAGAAAGCCTACTATAATGTGCTCAAAATGCCATAAAATATTTAGCAAAGCATATTACAATAGGCATAAGTATACTTCTTATGTACAGCCTTCTACTTCATCACAGCCATCTACATCCTCATCTGGTCTAAAAAGAAAGCTTGATACATCCGATAATACTAGACCAGCAAAGCAGCTACGCAATGCACTCATCCATAGTAGTTTTAACGGTCAACTTAGTGATTTCTGTTCTGTATCAGAGCCAAAATGTATTATTAGAAATTTTTTGAACAGTACAAATCCTGATGTGCAGGCTATTCTAAATGCACAAAATGGCTCTTATAAGCTATCTCTGAAATTGTATACTCAATATAAGAAATCAAACGGCACAAAATTTACACAGCCCCATATAACAGAAACTGTATCTGTATACTCAAATATAAACTCGGACGAAATACTATGCAGGTTGATAGACCAATTGCTTATCAAAACACTCTGAGTTTTCTGCTATGGAATCGGGTTGGAGCCTTTGTGGATCTCCACACAAGCTCTATGTTAATATTTCCGAATTCAGACCGATACAAGGTTCTAGATATCTGCCATTACCTGACAATATCAAAAAGAAAATAAAAAAAAGCGGTGGTTATCCTAAAAAAATGATGATCAGAAAAGCTTTTAGTGGTGTATTTTGACGGCTTTGTTTCCAGTTTTAAACCACCCAGAGCGAATAAGTCATTATACACCGCGTGAACATGATTTTGATGACGCTATGGAGGGCTTAGAATATCCAATGTCTGTTCAGAATATTGATAAATTTGAAAAAAAAAGCCAGAGATATCAACGGTATGCCGTTATCTATTAATGTGTTTATTAATTCTACTGCTCATGGCAATTGCTTGATAGAACCTGTCCGAATCAGTACACTTGATGATGATTCTGCTGCCCCGATAGATCTGCTCTTATTTGAAGAGGACGGTACATACCATTACGCTCTGATACGCGATCTTGAAGCTTTAGTCAGAAAACAACTAGACAAATCTAATACAATATACAAGTTGTGTCGAAGATGTTTTGACTGTATTTGATGATCAAAAAATAGTAAATGGCGTTCGTAAACGGAATACCGAAATTGCTAAAAACAAGTTGGTTGAACATTTAAAATACTGTGGCAACCATAAACCTGTTCATATGGTTATGCCTAAACCAAATAAAAATGCCGAATTCAAAAAATTCGAAGCCTTGTTGGGGCACCCAGCGTATATAGTCTGTGATTTTGAATCGAATCTCAAATCCTTTGCATTCTGCAGCCCAGATTCTGATAAATCTTCAAGTACATCGTATCAGCTACATGAACCTTCTAGTTTTTATTATGTGGTTGTACAAAATGGTGTTGTTAGTAATAAATATTTATACATGGGACCAGATGCCATCAAAGAATTTGCACATAAAATAGAAATGAGTGCCGTTTCATAGCCTCTAATGTGTTGTTAAAATCAAAACCTATGATGCCTTTAACAGAGGATCAGATCGAAGATTTCAACAATGCAGAAAAATGCCCGGTATGGAATTCTGAATTTTCGGACATAAATATCAAAGTGTCTCACCATTCCCATACAGATGGTAAATTCAAAATGGATCTATGTAGTAGCTGTAATTTTAAGATCCAGAGACCGAAATTTGTTCCGATATTTTGTCACGGGGCACCCAATTATGATTTCCATCATCTGATCAGATACGAGGGGTTTGACAAGCAGAATTTAAATATTTTAGCAGAAAATGACGAAAAACATATTGCTATTAGCAAAATAATTAGTGTTGATGGTAGGCCTATACACTTAAGATTTCTAGATTCATATAGATTTCTGTCGGCTAGCCTTGCCACTCTGGCCAGTCAATTATCTGATGCCCAATTCAAAATCACATGTGCTATGTTTCCAAATTTGGACCTGAAATTGCTTAGGCGTAAGGGTGTATATCCATACGACTATGTTACCGATTTTTCCAAATTTGACGAGCGTGCTCTGCCACCGCAACAAGAGTTCTATAGCAAGCTCAGAGCATCAGTAATTAGTAATTATGATTATCGCCATGCCCAGTTGATGTGGACCAACTTAAATTGTCAGAATCTTGGTGATTATCATAAATACTATTTGACACTCGATGTGACGCTCTTAGCCGATGTTATTGAGGCATTTAGAGCATCCTCAATCCAAAATTATTACCTTGGCCCGGTCTATTTTACAGTGCTCCAGGCCTAGCATGGTCTGCGATGTTTCTGAACACTAAAATAAAATTGGATCTGATCCAGGACCAGGACATGTATCTGTTTATTGAACAATGTATACGAGGGGGCATGGTACAATGTTCTCAAAGATATGCCAGAGCCAACAACAAGTGTGTTCCCAATTATGATTCTGCGCGACCATCAAACTATATACTTTATGTGTGTATGCCAACAGCCTATATGGTTATGCTATGATGGATAAACTGCCATACGCAGGGCTTGAGTGGGTCGAAGATTTCAACATTAAGGATCTTCAAGACTTTGATAACAGTGACTATGGCCTGTTCTTAGAGGTTGATCTGACAATTCCTGATAATTTGCACAGCCATTTTTCTTATCTGCCGCCAATTCCTGAGGTCGAGTGTCCACCTGGCTCTAAACAGAAGAAGCTAATGATGACTCTAAAACCAAAACAGGGTTATGGCATATACTACAAGAACCACCAGTTCCTGATGCGTCATGGTGTTAAAGTAAGCAAGGTTGGCAAAGTCTTAAGGTTCAGGCACTCAAAATGGTTGAAGCCATATATTGATACAGATACCGAGCTTCGAACATGTGCGATAACACAATTTGATAAGACCTTGTTCAAATTGATGGTCAATTCGGTGTATGGTAAGACCATAGAAAATGTCAGAAAGCATACTGATGTCAAGTTGGTTACCGACCCCAGCCAAAGCAAAAAGTTGGTAGCAAAGCCTAATTTCAACTACAGAAAAATTTATGATGACATTCTGGCACTCTTCAACATGAAAAAAACTAAGATCAAGTTTGATAAGCCTATTTATGTAGGGGCTGTAATATTAGAATTGGCCAAATTACACATGCAGGAGCTATATTACGATGTGCTGAAGCCTTTTTATGGTGATCGTATAAGACTGATATATATGGACACAGATAGCTTTATTCTTGATATTCAGACAGAAGATGTCTATCAAGATATAGCACAGTCTGCATTGCTTGAATATTTCGATACTAGCGAATTGCCTGGCCATCTGAATATTCAACCCCACAACAAAAAGGTGCCTGGCAAGTTAAAAGACAAGACACTTGGCGATGTTATTGTAGCATTTGCTGGGTTAATGGCCAAGATGTACAGCTTTGAAACATCCAGTGGTGCTGTCACCAAAAAAGCCAAGGGCATTGGTAGAGTAACTGTGGACAAAGAGCTCAGATTTAAAGATTATTTAGATTGTCTCAAATCATATAGCACAATCAGAACATCAGAATGTAGAATCCAGAGTGTGGATCACTTGTTGACCACAAATATTGTAAGAAAAGTGGCTCTGGACCCACATGACGATAAGAGATGCGTTTTATCATGTGGTATACATACTCTACCATGGGGTCATTGTGACTTGATAAGTGGCAAGCAATGCCCAATCACGGAGCATGGTTTACAATAAATAAACATGCCGATGAACTTATTTGGGTTCAAAAAACAGGTTATTATGGACCTGCCAACACCAGCACCCTCTCCTGATATACAGTCTATGCTATCTAAACTAAGTGGTTTGTTAATTACACTGATCGGCATGAAAATCCTCCACGAGGATGAAAGGGTGTACCTTATAGATTTCGAGTCGCTGATCACGAATATCGCATAGAAAAAGTTCCAGCACGTAGTTTTTTTTTAGGGGGCATTTTCCATAAAAATTTACCAAAAATTGTATTTTCTTAATGAAATGTGTGATTTTTATGCTTGGGATGCATAATTGTGTATTTTACCTCAATCCAAGAATTGTTACTATATCCTAGGAACATTCTTTCCCCTGCCCCCACAACCCCCCTCACCCGAAATAGGAAAAAGTACCAAATACACCCCACCCCCCAAAAAAACAGTGAATTCGGCCACAACACACATTTTTTTTGAGTATTCCAGATAAATGTCAAAACAAAAATGTGAATAATATTGCATTTTAACATTACTGCTGGAAGAAATATTTTCACGGTGTCCTACGAGCCATAAGTCACTGGCTCTAAAATGAATGGTATCTTACAGTTTTTAACTATGTGTGACAGGCTTATTTGTGTACATTGGAGTTCAACGTTTTACTTTCATTACACTCTTCTTACACTGTCACCTCCGCTTCCTTCAAGGTAAAAGGATTCATAATCAACTTGTGGTCATTCGTTGGCACGTACTTGTCTATACGACAAACCGGATGTCACTGGAAAAAGGTGCCAAGACATCCACCTCGTTGCCCTGTGAAGCAGATATTTTACTTCCGAGGCGATCGTGGTGTAAGGGAGTTGCGTTACTGTGTGTACCGTTAAGGAAAAATATTTCTGCGTGAAATATTGACATTTGTGTTAAACCAACATGCCACGAACTTGCAAAAACTCGGTAGATTCATTGTGCTACATATGTGGGGAAGTGGTCTTCAAGGGACAAAGTAGGCCATTGTCACCGTTCCTAAATACAGCGTACCACCTGTACTTTGGGTGTAAAGTCGGCGACCAGGATCGCGATTGGGCTTCCAAACAAAGTTGTAACTCCTGTGCGCATACTCTAAAAGGATGGTTGAAAGGTACACACAAATCGATGCCGTTCGCAGTAAGTATGGTTTGGCGCGAGCCCCGGGATCATGTTGCAGACATACTTCTGCCTGATCAATATTACAGGTTTCTCAAAAGCCACGAAGCATAAAATACAGTATCCTGACTTGGATTTCGCGAGGAGATCTGTCCCACATGATGTTGTTCTGCCTGTACCCATACCACCAGACTCATACACACTGAACAGTGTTTCATCCGAAGAAGATCCTGCGGCTTGTCAGGATGTTGCACAGTCTTCGAGTACGCATTCAGATCCCAATTACGCCCCACTGTCTGACACTAAGTTGATTGATTGATTGATTTGGTGTTTTAAGTCCACTTTATGCACAGTAAGGCTAATCGGGACTGGACCTACAGTTTAAAGTGGGATCCGAACCACTTGTGCCTCCACCGGGTATCGAACCCGGGACCCCTTGAATACAAGGCGACGGCGCTACCACTGCGCCATCTGGGAGGCCCTGTCTGACACTAAGGAACCACATGTGATAAGTCAGGAAGAACTGAATGATCTGATCAGAGACTTAAACCTTCCGAAGACCAAGGCCCTGTTGCTTGCATCACGACTTCAACAATGGAATCTACTTGACCGAGATGTGAATATATCGATGTACAGAAAAGGAGAGGTGAGCCTAGTTCCTAATTTTACAAAAATGGTGATTTGGTGTATTGCAGTGACTTTCCGTCGCTTAGGGAACAACTGAAATTTGACTACATCACTGAAGAATATAGACTGATCGTAGATTCGTTGCGGACTAGCCTCAAGGCAGAGTTAATACACAATGGCAATCAATATCCTGCCATCCCTGTTGTTCATGCTGTGCATATGAAAGAAACATACGGAAACATACGGAACCTGCTACAGAAATTAAATTACGAACAGTTTAAGTGGTGTGTATGTGCTGACTTTAAGGTTATTGCCATCCTCACCGGTTTACAAGGAGGTTACACCAAACACTGCTGTTTCATGTGTCGTTGGGACAGTCGAGCCAAAGAGCAGTACACCATCACAAAATGGCCGCAAAGGAACCAACTGGTCTCAGGAGAGATGAGCGTGGCTAATGAACCTCTTGTGGATCCGGAGAAAGTATTCTTACCACCTCTCCATATAAATTTAGGTCTAATGAAGGTATTTGTCAAGGCCCTGAAGCGGGATGGTGAAGCATTTACTCATCTCAGAAAACTGTTCACAAGACTTAGCGAGGCCAAGGTGAAAGAAGCTGTTTTTACAGGGCCTCAAATCAGAGACGTTTTGAAGGATCCTACATTTCCTTCTAAGCTGAGTGATGTGGAACGTGAGGCTTGGGAGGCCTTTCGAGATGTGTGCAGTAATTTTCTCGGGAATCGTAAGTCACCTAATTACAAAGACATTGTGGGCAGGTTAATTACTTCATTTCGTACCAGGGGTGCAATATGTCCTTCAAGTTACATTTCCTGCATTGTCACTTGGACTTCTTCCTTCAACAGTACAGCTTGGGGGAGGTCTCCGATGAACACGGTGAAAGGTTTAATCAACAAATAGCTACGATGGAGGGGCGCGACACGCGAGACATCCTGTACAAACTACAAGAGGAGCAGGAACACAAATTGACATGGAAGTGTTGAACTTTTACTCCTTATGTAGTTGTATCTGCTTGTTTTATATTGAAATTCTGATGATAGCGTGCAAATTAATATGGGGGGAGAATAGCACCTTTGCGTGGTCATTAAAACCTGCCCCCACCCCCTCCCTCAAAACTGTTACGTCCTGGAGAAAAACGGGTTTCGGATTCGAACTCAGGAGCTCGAAATCTATAAGAATTACCTATTTTGGTTCATGGGAGCGACAAAAAGTTTAATTTTGCAGAACAGTGTTATTCATCTGAATAGCATACTTACAGATGTTGATGTTAATACGGGTAAAACATTGTACATATTTAACAGTTACCTGTAGGTGGTCAATTACAATTTATTACAACCCCCGAGGGCAATGTCAAGGTTTCAATAGGCAAAAATATTTACAGAATTAAGCCGTCAAACATGGTTTCTGGCACTGTATATACTGTCTCTGCCGGTGACTGTTTATATATTGAGGTCCCGGGACACTACGACAAGCTTATACCTTTTTTTATATAATTAAGAATCAGATACTCTATAATAAATAACCGTTAAAAAAACACACACACAATGCCTAACGATATATTTGGACATACAAGGCGCGAAGATCACAGTGATGAGATTCTGATGCTTGATGTCAGAGTCAAAAAATTAAGAAGTGATTTACAAGCTCTACAAACTACACTCAATGCCAGTCTTCAACTAGAGATTACCAATTTACAATCACAATGCATGGACCCTCTTCTTAAAATTGACTCTGAACTCAAATTGCTGCTTCAGAAATATACTGACTTGGACACATTAGATAATTTTCAAAGTTTAGAGGAGGCTATAGCAGCTCTTCAAGCCCAATTTAAGACCCAGGCTATCAACTCTGAGCAATTGAAACACCAACTAGAAGAGCAGATTGGTAGTGTCCAGACACAGCTCCAAATAATTGTCAAAAGCATAAAGTCCCAAGATGATATTGATCTAGTGATTTCTGCTTTAAAAGAACAGATTCAATCACTACAGATACCTAATCTGGACCCCTTAAACAATGCCATAGCCGAGGTTAAAGAAAAAATCGAGACACTCGAGAACTTTATGGGCAACCTACCATCTTCTGATGCTCTGAGTGCTATCACTCGTAGTGTTGCCAACATCAAGCTGCAACTCGAGACATATGAAGATATTGGAAAAATTCAGAGTGCCATAAGCGATCTTGAGGGTACCATAGCAGCAGTACAAAATGATCTGACAAATGTACAAGAAACTCTAGAATCCCGTTTACCTGGTATCGTAGACACCCTTGCCAGTGTCCAGCAACAGATCACCAAACTTGAAAACTTCAACACCGAATACGAGCTATCCCATTTTCATCACTTGATCGATGATATTCAAACAAAGCTTGACATTTTACAACAATCAACACCTACTCAGGCAGACATAGCCCTGCTCCAAGATGCTATGCGTAGTGTAGCTGATGCTACTGAATTAAATGCTGTAAAATTGGCCCTTGAGTCTCTGCAGAATACGGAGGCCAATCTGCCTGCATCGCAGGAACTTAAAAATATTAAAATAGCCGTGAATCGCATACTGAAATCAGAAGACATCAAGAATATCCAGACAGAGATCAAACAGCTTACTCAGACAGTGTCCACTCTACCAACGAATCAACATATTAGCGAACTGCATGCCCTATCTGAGGATATCAGAACCCAAGTCCATGATCTTACAGCTCAAAGTTCAAAATTGGCTGTTGTTGAAAATCTACAGCAAATTGTAGCCAACATCAAGCAACAGTTAGGGACCCTAGAATCCAACCAAGCAAATGCTCTGTCTGTTTTTGCCACACAGCTTCAAGAGATTGTGCAACAATACAAAAAACTTGCTGTGAACATAAAAATCAAAGCGGGCCACGACGATGTTGTTAGGACTATCAATGAGCACCTTCAATCTGTAATAAGTAGATTGCTTACAGCAGAAAAAGAAATAACTGGCCTAATCGAGAATCCTAAGCACACATTAATTCTTGAATTGTACAGTGTCCCCAACAGAGAATATGAATCACCGTTTACACCAGGTGGCAAACTGTATATGTTGTCCCCTGCTTAATTTTATTACCAGTTCTTCGTAAGAGGCACACTCAGACCGGTCAAGATCAAATACTGGTTACACCCACAGGCACACCACTACCCTACCTTGTCAATAGCCAATGCTGACAACATACCAAAGGTCACCAGTGTGGAGTTAGAGGATTTTACAGACCCCTATACACTAGAAACAGCCTATGCTGAAGATGATGGTTCTCTCGAATTTAATATACAAATAGGGGATAAGCTGTATTTAGAAAATCCTGTAGTATCAGCTGCTGAACACCCCATAGTTGCAATATTCTTGTTTACGTACTATGTCTAGACAAATCATAGTTGACGAGCTACACAGACCAGCCAGACGTAACTATAAGCGACTGCCAGTGGTTACAAAAGGCATAGACGATTTGTGGCAGGCTGACTTGGTTGAGATGGCAAGTGGACAGCTGAAAAACATAGACAAGATCAACAAGGGCTGTAAATATCTACTTACTGTCATAGATACATTTTCGAAATATGCCTGGGCTGTGCCACTCAAATCCTAGACTGGAGCCTGTGTTACAGAAGCTTTTAGGACAATCATCAATCAGAGTGGCAGATTACCGCGCTATCTACAAACAGATAATGGCAAAGAATTATATAATTTGGTGTTTCAACAATTTGTTAAGAGCCAGTCAATACGACATTACTCAAGTTACAGCGATCTCAAAGCCTCTATTGTAGAAAGATTCAACAGGACCCTAAAAAGTCATATGTATAAGCAATTTACGCTTCAAGGTAATTATAAATGGGTTGCTATGATACCAGAACTTCTAGATCAGTATAACAACTCGGTCCACACCACAATTAATAAGAAGCCATCTGATGTAACCAAATCTGACGAGCAGCACTTGATCAACACTGTTTACTATCCGAGATATCAGCCAACAACCAGAATACCTAAATACAAGATAGGTGATCAAGTGAGGATTAGTAAATATAAACACATATTCAAAAGAGGCTTTACTAGAAACTGGAGCACTGAATTATTTACAGTAGTTCAAGTTAAACCTGGGACCCGTAACACTTATATAATAAAAGACCATCACAACAAAATCCTCAAAGGCCGATCCTATGAAGAAGAACTCAGAAAAACTAAAGAGCCTGACACTTATCTCATAGAAAAAGTCATTCGCAGAAAAGGCAACAAGATAGTGGTCAAATGGCTAGGTCTCCCAGAACACAGCTGGATCGAGGCAGACAAAGTGATACTATGAACACCTGGGATGTTATAAAGCGACTACCAGAGCCTGAACAGCAGACTAAGAGAAATGGCAATCTGCTACCTGATAATATTCGTTGTCTTATTGTTGGGCCATCGGGTTGTAGTAAAACAACGCTACTGGTTGATAATTTTTTACTGGCACCTAACTGGTTAGACTGGAAAAACAGACACTTGTACGTCCTCTCTAAAAGCTTAGAACAATTAAAATATCAGCAGCTGATGAAGCTATACGATGGACTGGATATAGCCACTTTTGAATCAGATGTTAAGCCACTCGATGACTGTCTCGATAACTCTGTTGTTGTGTTTGATGACATTATACTGGATAACCAAAACGAGGTAAGAAATTTTTTACACAGGGGCGACACAAAAACATAGATTGCTTCTACCTGGCACAGACCTTTTCCAAAATACCAAAACAGCTGCTACGAGACAACAGCAATTTTATATGTGTGTTTCGTCAAGACCATACTAACCTCAAACACATACATGATGAGTATGTAGGTAGGGACTTGAGCTATAAAGATTTTTCTAAGTTTTGTAGTAGGTGCTGGAACCAGGAGAGCTATGGGTTTGTCACAATCGATATGACAAGAAAGCCCAATAGTGGTAAATATAGGAGCAAAATCAACAATTTTCTAGACGTAGAGACGTATATAAACAACCATGAAACGACCAATCGTTGACGATCTTAAATTAAGAGACTATCTTGTAAAACGTTTCAAGGGATGGAAATCAGATAACCGAGGTTTTTATGAACAACACAAGCGCACAGAACAGCCTATTATTGATGCTATTGGTGAACTGGGTAAAAATATCAAAGCTGTTACAGAGCAGAACCAAAATTTGATCACACAGCTTGTGCCGGTAGCTGCTAGGAACATATTAGATTATCCAATCACCCCACTTTCTAGTATTCACACACCTAGTCCTGTTCGTCGTCGAAGAATCGAAGCTAGTCAGGATCCTATTGAATTGGGCCTTCTTGCTCAAAAATATTTAAGCACACCTAAAGACAAGAAAGATGAGGTCTTCGGTTTATATGCTGACACAGAGCGTCACGGTAGCATCATACATAAAATTGGCAATTTTAGGGTAACATTTATGGGCGATGATCTGATTGTATATTCAGAATCTCATCTTGGAGAAAGAAGTGGTTTTGTTAAGTATCCTGGAAAACCTGGATTGTGGGAACTGATGACTCGTAAACGGCCTGACAACTATACAGATCAAGACTATGAGTACTACAAAGAAATACTAATAAAATAGGATGCCCTGTACCAAAACAACGATCCTACACAAAAAGAGTCAAGTCTAGCAGTGGAGCAAAATACAACAACTTAATCAAGCCCATATGGTCACAGATCAAGACAGGTAGCGGAATCAAACAGTACAGCACCCTGCCTAAAGAATTTGTCTGGGTTGATGATGTCAGGAAACTTGTAGATAGGCTGCTGGTAATAGCTGGCGAAGAAAATGCCTTTTTACAATGAAAAGGTTGGAATTATGGACATGATAGCCACCAAATTGTCTAATTTTATAGTCAACGATACTAAGGGGATTGGTTATCTTATAAAAGTTATTAATACTCGACCGCCTAAATTTTGGAATATCTCTGAGGGTCGGGGGCTGGTTAATGACATCATAAACAAGCTGCCATTTGAGCTACACATACCAGGCTATCAGTATTGTGGTCCCGGTACCAAACTATACTATAGATTAAACAGGGGGGACCCTGGTGTTAATCCCCTAGACGCTGCTTGTAGAGACCATGACATAGCATACAACACACATTCTGATCTTGACAAGCGACATGCGGTAGACAGAAAATTAGAAGAGGCTGCTTTCAATAGATTAGTAAGCAGAGATGCTTCTTTGAGTGAGAGAATAGCAGCGTTGGGGACCACCATAGCTATGAATACCAGACAAATACTAGGGTGGGGGTTGTAATAGATTAAATACACTGGCTACAACTTAATTGAGCTAGTCAATCCCAGAATGTGTATATAATAAACCTACAATGAAAGCCAAGGGTGTTATGTATTAGATACCATATGCGGGTCTCAAATCACTTGGAACTATCGATAGTCTTCTAACCAAAAACCAGCGTAAGAGAGAAAGCTCTTGTCTTGCCAAGGGCCACGGCATGAAATTGTTACTTACTACACCCCAATTAAAAAAGTTACAGCATTCCAGGAAAAAAAATCGCATATAAGGGGCTTCATATTTAGTATCCCGGCTATCTTAGCAGCACTAGGAGCAGTTGGTAGCTTAGCAGGGGGATCAGCTGCCATAGCAAAAACAGTAACAGATGCGAAAAAAATAAGGCAGAATTAGATGAACTGAAGCGCCATAATCTGGCCATAGAGAGACAAGGCAAAGGTCTTAAAAAAGTCATGATTACGTTAAAAAAAACAAGTGCCGCTTACCAACCAAAATATCGAAGCTTTAATCAAACCACTGGGCATCAGAAATTTTAGAGGTGTGTACATGTTTGATTCTTTACCAGAACAATCACTCAAAAAAGAGTGTGTCATAGTCAATTTGGATAAATACAAAAATCAGGGCACACACTGATTTTTTTTTTTTAATTTGAATTTAAAATTTTGGGAGCGTCAGCACTTAGGCTATTTTGCTCCCGTCACATTATACGGGGGCCAGCCCCTTATCATTACAAATAACAACTCTAACGTTGCATAACTAAAAATGTTAAAATGTTCTGACTTCTGTTAAAAGCTGAGGCCGTAAACGGGCACTCAGCACACACAAGGACAACAAACAGGACAACACACACAAAATTATACTGGCCATGGGGCCAGTCGCCAGAGCCTCGTTAGTCATTAGTCCAGGGTGCACTACGTGGAAGTGAGGTTGACTTTTGGGCGCCTACGTGGAAGGTCACCCCTTACACCCCAGGGCACACACTGGATCTGCTTTCTTAAATATTCAAACAAGAAGGCCTTTGTGTTCGATTCGTTTGGGGGGATTCCACCTAATAACATAGTAAAATATCTAAAATCTCATAATCTGTATTACAATGACGATCGTATTCAAAATTTTGAAGATATTAATTGTGGACATCTGTGTTTATCTGGTCTTAGATATCTGTCCCAAATAAATAAACCATCAATTGAAGATTTTCAAAAAGTCCTGTGGTATCTAAAACATCATGGGCATATTCCATCTGACCAGCCAGAATTCAATATTGAAACTCAGACTACATGATGATATAGTATACGCCAAAACAATAGCTCTCAGAGCATTCTACGGCATGTACTTGATCCCCAATATTACACACCATAACAAAACAATCACAGTTGGTGACCAAAACATTGTCATCACTCCAGGGCAGTATAATCATGCTCAGTTACCCAGAGGTGTAGTGTTAACTCAAAATTCTGTCACTCGCAGAGTTGAGATTGTGTCTGCTACAGAGACAGTAGATCTGGGTACTATAGGAGAGCTATTGGGTTTCCAGAACAATACAAAACTTGAACTAGCCATCAAACACACTGCTATTAATATACCTAAATTCTTAGCTATAGAGACTCTGAATATTCACTGTAATGTGGCCGAGGGTATGATCACCAAATCGGATGGCATAGGCACTCACAAACAAACTGGCATCATCGCAACATTCAAAAATAACTCTGAATTTATGGAGCCAATCATTTACACTCCATCACCAACATTGTATTTTCCGGTGTGCCATAATAGAATCGACTACATTGAGTTGGTGGTCACTAACGAAAAAGAAGAATTAGTTGATTTTGTCGGAGCCACAACAACCGCCATCATAGAGATTAATATATAAATAAAATATATACTAAAAAATGGAGCATATCGAGAGTTACGAGCTACAGTCGTTCCCCCCGAACCGTAGGACCTTTGCCAATTTGAATCAGCCTAACACAGAGATTGAGGTTGACCTTGACGTAGGTGATGGCTTTATACACCCCCACAGAGCAGACCTATATATCAAGTTTGATGTTGTAAAGCTCGATGGTACAGATTATCCGGCTAACTCAAATATAAGACTAGTAGACAATTTTGTACCGCATCTGTTTTCTCAAATCGAGATCAGAAAACATGGTGTTGTCATAAACATAGTAGACTCTCCTGGTATTACACTACAGCTTTGGCCACACTGAACTTATCCAAGACCGAGGCTTCTTACTACAAAATAGGTGGATTTGAGGCTGGTGATAAAATATTAACCAAGGGCCACACTGTATTGTTCCCGATGCGCCTGTTACCTGGATTTTTCTCAGATTATAAAGACATTATGTGGAAGGGTGGTTTAAGAATCACATTTCGAAGAGCCGTCAATGATAATAATGCTTTGATGCGGTATAGTACATTAAACTGTACTGGTGCAGCTCTGCCTGATACCCTACCTGACGAAGGCAAATGTCTTATTCAGACTATGGAGCTAAGAATCTCGGTTGTTGAATATGAGGCCAGCTATGCTCTTAAATACAAAGCAGGTATACTAAAAATCCACAGGTACCTTTACAATTTTATACATATCAATGTGTCCAGAAACCTGCTACTGGTAGCTATTATGAATTTGATGCTACAAACTCATTCTCCAGTATACAATATGACATGCCAGATTTGTGGTGGTGCTGTTTCAGACTGGTCGAGACAACAAACAGCAAAAAATTCAAGTAAGTTCGATAGCTGTAACATAAAGAACATATATCTTAAAAATCTCCGAAACGAAGTGTTTCCTAGAGAAAATTATAATTTAGACATGACCAAAGATGATTTTCTTAAATTATACGAGGCCTACACAGCATACAAAAGAGTCACTACAGGCGATACCGACATGTATTACTCACCCGATGAATTCAAAGCACAGAGATCGATGATTGTAATGAACACCTCAAAACGCAAACAGGTTGTAGTTAATGACAGGACAAATATTAAAATAATTTGTGAATTCCATGATACACCACCTGCCAACACAATATGCAGTGTTATTCTTATAGGTCAGAAATCATATGTTTATGATATAAGAAACGAGAGAGTCACAGAGCAATTTTAGAAGACCTCTGTACAATGCATTATTTTAGTATTAGATATATGAGTTGAGCCTGGTGCCCAATTAAAATATTTGGGTTAACATATTAATACTCTGAACAAGTATTTAAGCATATATTACAGTGTACTACTGTGTAAGCAAAAGGGCTATATTTTTAGCAGGCTTATAGACAACAGACTGACAGATGCAGCTTTTGTACACATGGCCAAATCAGTCTGTTGAGGGTTCTTCATTTGTACACTAGACTTTTGGATTCTTGGGATTTTGACAGAGTAGCACACTGTAGGCAGTAGGCTCTTATGGACAACTTGATATAGTTTTAAGTGAAGCCAAATTAGTCTGTTAAGAGTTCTTCATTTGTACACTAGAATTCAGGATTCTTTCGATTTGACAGTGTAACACACTTGGGGCAATTGACTCATATGGGCATCTTGACATAGTTTTAAGTATAGCCAAATCGGTCAGTTAATCATATGAACTCTTCATTTGTACGATTTTTTGTCCTCATCCTATGGTATTTATTACTACTCATCACGAAAAATCTTGGAAACATGTTTTAATTCTTACTTCTTCGCTGATACACGAAATAACCGGAGATATTTAGCTTCTACTTGAATACAGGTATTTTCCTAACAACGTGCCGATACAATGGTAGTGAGACCTAAATCCAATATAGTTGTGTATTGAGTATTCATTGCCATTCACTGCTATTCAAGTACAACTTCTCACATAAGAGTTATTCTCCTAGCAAACACCTGCGATGTAAGACGCTATCGCTACTCGTGGGACATTTAATGGTCCCGGGTTAAGATCCCTGCGTTCCTAAAGGAACGATACGATTATACCAAGCTGACGCTAAGTATGTTAATGTTATTTTCGGTAAGTTACGTTGAGGAAAAATTCAAAAAGAGATAATATAAAGTACATGTCCATTAAGTTTTGATTTGATATTATTACACAAAAAGCTGAAGAAACAAATTCACATTTGTTGTGAAAAAGAGCCTCTCAACAGGAAACGAAACTTATTTTAAAAAATTCTAGGTGTTCCGTAACGGTTCTCAAATCAAGAAGAGTTAATATAACGCATTATATATAAATATATAAAAATTTATCAAATATAAACCTCACACTTGTGATAATATTTGACCCATATTATCTTATGAACTGCGTTTGTTACAGAGGAAGAAATAATTTAAGAAATATTTCCCGTTTTTTCCCTAACAGCACAAAAATAAAAAAGGGACTTCATACATAGATATAGTCCATGAAATATTACAGGAAGGATTAAATAGCCTTATAACTCACCAACATAATAACATTTTGTCCATGAATTCATACGAATAATTACATCGAAGCGAAAAAAAAATATTTTCAGAATAGTCTTAGGGGTTTCCGTAACGGTACAAAAATAAAAAAAGCGGGCTTAATAGAAAGTATTCACATAGAGGATTTTATATAAAGATTACTTAAAAACAAACTTCACACACTCGATAATATTTGGCCCATTGTTTCCTGTAATCTTCGTGTATCAGCGAAGAAGTAAGAATTAAAAATTACTTCCCGGATTTTCCGTGACGGTACAAATATCAAAGACGGGCTTAATAGAAAGTAATCGGAAATATATGTTTATTTAAAGATTACTTAGATACAAAACTCACACATTCGATAATATTTGGTCAACAGTTTCTTGTGAATTTCGTGTCTCAGTAAAGAAGTAACAATAAAAAAACTCGGATTTCTCGAGACGGTACGGCCTAATAGAAAGTAATCACATTGAATATTTTATTTAAAGATTACTTAGATTCAGAACCCACACACTGGATAATATTTGGTCCTTAGTTTCTTGTAAATTTCGTGTTTCAGCTAAGAAGAAAGAATTTTTAAAAAATCCTGGATTTTTAGTGACAATACAAAAATAAAAAATAGGCTTAATAGAAAGTAATCACATAGAAGATTTTATGTCTCAGACAGGAAGTAAGAATTCAAAAATATTTCCAGTTTTTTTCGTGACGATACAAAAATAAAATAACGGGCTTAAAAGAAAGCAATAACATAGAATATTTTAAATAGAGATTACTTAGATACAAACCTCACACATTCGATAATATTTGGTCGATGCTTTCTTTAAAATTTCGTGTCTCAGCGAAGAAGTAAGAATTCAAAAATATTTAGCGCGTTTCCGTGACAGTAAAAATATCAAAGGCGGGCTTAATAGAAAGTAATAGGAAATATATGTTTATCTAAAGATTTCTTAGATACAAAACTCACACATTCGATACAATTTGGTGAAAAGTTTCTTTTGAATTTCGTGTCTCAGCGAAGAAATAACAATTCAAAAATATTTCCCGAGTTTTCCGTGACGGTACAAAAATCGATAACGGGCTTAATAGAAAGTAACAATATGGGAGATATAATTTAAGCATTACTTATATACAATCCTCACACACTTGAAATTACTAGGCCTATAGTTTCTTGTAAACTTTGTGTCTCAGCGAAGAGGTAAGAATTCAAAAATATTTCCCGGGTTTTCAGTGACGGTACAAAAATCGATAACGTGCTTAATATAAAGTAACAATATAGGAGATATAATTTAAAAATTACATATATACAAACCTCACACACTTGAAATTACTTGGTCTATAGTTTCATTTAAATTTCCTGTCTCAGCGAAGAAGTAAGAATTCAAAAATATTTTCCGGGTTTTCCGTGACGGTACAAAAATCGATAACTGGCTTAATAGAATGTAACAATATAGGAGATATAATTTAAACATTACTATATACAAACCTCACACACTTGATATTACTTTGTCTATAGTTTCTTGTAAACTTCGTGTCTCAGCGAAGAAGTAAGAATTCAAAAATATTTCCCGGGTTTTCCGTGACGGTACAGAAATAAAAAACGTGCTTAATATAAAGTAACAATATAGGAGATATAATTTAATTTACTTATATACAAACCTTATAAACTTGATATTACTTGTTCTATAGTTTCTTGTAAACTTCGTGTCTCAGCGAAGAAGTAAGAATTGAAAAATATTTCCCGGGTTTTCCGTGACGGTACAAAAATCGATAACGGGCTTAATAGACAGTAACAATATAGAAGATAAAATTTAAACATTACTTATATACAAACCTCACACACTTGAAATTACTTGGTCTATAGTTTCTTGTGAAATTCTTGTCTCAACGAAGAAGTAAGAATTCAAAAATATTTCCCGGGTTTTCTGAGCGGTACAAAATTATAAAACGGGCTTAATGGAAGTAATCAGATAGAATATTTTACTTAAAGATTACTTAGATTCAAACCTCACAAACTCGATAATATTTGGTCGATGGTTTCTTGTGAATTTCGTGTCGGAACGAAGAATTAAAAATTAAAAAATTTTCCCTTGTTTTGCATAGCGGTGCAGGAATTAAAAAAAGGCTTAATATAAAGTAATCATTAAGAAAATTTTATTGAAAGATTACTTAGATACAAAGCTTACATACTCCATAATATTTGGTTGATGGTATCCTGTGAATTTCGTGTCTCAGCGAAAAGGTAAGAATTCAAAAATATTTCCCGGGTTTTCCGTGACGGTACAGAAATGAAAAACCGGGCTTAATATAAAGTAACAATATAGGAGATATAATTTAAACATTACTTATATACAAACCTCATAAACTTGATATTACTTGGTCTATAGTTTCTTGTAAACTTCGTGTCTAGTTAAGAGGTAAGAATTAAGAAATATTTCCCGGGTTTTCCGTGCCGGTACAAAAATCGATAACGGGCTTAATAGAAAGTAACATTATAGGAGATATAATTTAAACATTACTATATACGAACCTCACACACTTGAAATTACTTGGTCTAGAGTTTGTTGTAAACTTCGTGTCTCAGCGAAGAAGTAAGAAATCAAAACTTTTTCCCGGGTTTTTCATGAAGGTACAAAAGTCGATAGCAGGCGTAATAGAAAGTAACAATATAGGAGATATAATTTAAACATTACTTATATACAAACCTCACACACATGGTATTACTTGGTCTATAGTTTCTTGTAAACTTCGTGTCTCAGCGAAGAAGTAAGAATTCAAAAATATTTACCGGGTTTCCCGTGACGGTACAAAAATCGATAACTGGCTTAATAGAAAGTAACAATATAGGAGATATAATTTAAACATTACTTATATACACACCTTACACACTTGATATTACTTGGTCTATAGTTTCATGTAAACTTCGTGTCTCAGCGAAGAAGTAAGAATTCAAAAATATTTCCAGGGTTTTCCGTGACGGTACAAAAATCGATAACGGGCTTAATAGAATGTAACAAAATAGGAGATATAAATTAAACATTACTATATACGAGCCTCACACACTTGATATTACTTGGTCTATAGTTTCATGTAAACTTCGTGTCTCAGCGAAGAAGTAAGAATTCAAAAATATTTCCCGGGTTTTCCGTGACGGTACAAAAATCGATAAGGGGCTTAATAGAAAGTAACAATATAAGAGATATAATTTGAACATTACATATATACAAACCTCACACACTTGGAATTACTTGGTCTATAGTTTCTTTTAAATTTCCTGTCTCAGCGAAGAAGTAAGAATTCAAAAATATTTCCCGGGTTTTTCGTGACGATACAAAAATCAATAACGGGCTTAATAGAATGTAACTATATAGGAGATATAATTTAAACATTACTTATATACAAACCTCACACACTTGATATTATTTGGTATATAGTTTCTTGTAAACTTCCTGTCTCAGCAAAGAAGTAAGAATTCAAAAATATTTCCCGGGTTTTGCGTTAAGGTACAAAAATCTATAACGGGCTTAATAGAAAGTAACAATGTAGGAGATGTAATTTAAACATTACTTATATACAAACCTTGCACTCTTGATAATACTTGGTCTATAGTTTGTTGTAAACTTCGTGTCACAGCGAAGAAGTAAGAATTCAAAAATATTTCCCGGGTTTCCCGTGATTGTACAAAAATCGATAACGGGCTTAATAGAAAGTAACAATATAGGAGATGTAATTTAAGCATTAGTTATATACAAACCTCACACACTTGATAATACTTGGTCTATAGTTTCTTGTGAACTTCGTGTCTCAGCGAATAACTAAGAATTAATACTTATTTCCCGGGTCTTCCGTGACGGACAAGAATCCAAAATGGGCTTAACACAAAGTAATCACATAGAAAATTCTATTTAAAGATTACCAAGATACAAACCTCACACACTCAGTAATATCTCGTCGATAGTTTGTTGTTGAATTACGTGTCTACACGAAGAAGTAATAATTCTGAAATATTTTCCGGGTTTTCCGTGGCGATACAAAAAATACGGGCTTAAAGGATAGAAATCAGATAGAATATTTGATTTAAAGATTACTTAGACAGAAACCTCACACATTCGATAGTATTTGGTCCATAGTTTGTTCCGCATTTCGTATATCAGCGAGGAAGTAAAAATTCAAAAATATTTTCAGGGTTTTTCTTGACGATGCAAAAATCAAAAATAATCTTGATAGAAAATAATCATATAGAAGATATTATTTAAAGATTACTTAGATACAAGCCTAACACACTCGATATATTTGTTCAATAATTTCTTGTGAAATTCTTGTCTCAACGAAGAAGTAAGAATTCAAAAATATTTCCCGGGCTTTCTTAGCGGTACAAAATTAAAAAACGGGCTTAATGGAAGTAATCAGATTAATATTTTATTTAAAGATTACTTAGATTCAAACCTCACAAACTCGATAATATTTGGTCGATGGTTTCAAGTGAATTTCGTGTCGCAACGAAGAATTAAAAATTAAAAAATTTTCCCTTGTTTTGCATAGCGGTGCAGGAATTAAAAAAAGGCTTAATATAAAGTAATCATTAAGAAAATTTTATTGAAAGATTACTTAGATACAAAGCTTACATACTCCATAATATTTGGTTGATGGTATCCTGTGAATTTCGTGTCTCAGCGAAAAGGTAAGAATTCAAAAATATTTCCCGGGTTTTCCGTGACGGTACAGAAATGAAAAACCGGGCTTAATATAAAGTAACAATATAGGAGATATAATTTAATCATTACTTATATACAAACCTCATAAACTTGATATTACTTGGTCTATAGTTTCTTGTAACCTTCGTGTCTAGTTAAGAGATAAGAATTAAGAAATATTTCCCGGGTTTTCCGTGCCGGTACAAAAATCGATAACGGGCTTAATAGAAAGTAACATTATAGGAGATATAATTTAAACATTACTATATACGAACCTCACACACTTGAAATTACTTGGTCTAGAGTTTGTTGTAAACTTCGTGTCTCAGCGAAGAAGTAAGAAATCAAAACTTTTTCCCGGGTTTTTCATGAAGGTACAAAAGTCGATAGCAGGCGTAATAGAAAGTAACAATATAGGAGATATAATTTAAACATTACTTATATACAAACCTCACACACATGGTATTACTTGGTCTATAGTTTCTTGTAAACTTCGTGTCTCAGCGAAGAAGTAAGAATTCAAAAATATTTACCGGGTTTCCCGTGACGGTACAAAAATCGATAACTGGCTTAATAGAAAGTAACAATATAGGAGATGTAATTTAAACATTACTTATATACACACCTTACACACTTGATATTACTTGGTCTATAGTTTCATGTAAACTTCGTGTCTCTGCGAAGAAGTAAGAATTCAAAAATATTTCCAGGGTTTTCCGTGACGGTACAAAAATCGATAACGGGCTTAATAGAATGTAACAAAATAGGAGATATAAATTAAACATTACTATATACGAACCTCACACACTTGATATTACTTGGTCTATAGTTTCATGTAAACTTCGTGTCTCAGCGAAGAAGTAAGAATTCAAAAATATTTCCCGGGTTTTCCGTGACGGTACAAAAATCGATAAGGGGCTTAATAGAAAGTAACAATATAGGAGATATAATTTGAACATTACATATATACAAACCTCACACACTTGGAATTACTTGGTCTATAGTTTCTTTTAAATTTCCTGTCTCAGCGAAGAAGTAAGAATTCAAAAATATTTCCCGGGTTTTTCGTGACGATACAAAAATCAATAACGGGCTTAATAGAATGTAACTATATAGGAGATATAATTTAAACATTACTTATATACAAACCTCACACACTTGATATTATTTGGTATATAGTTTCTTGTAAACTTCCTGTCTCAGCAAAGAAGTAAGAATTCAAAAATATTTCCCGGGTTTTGCGTTAAGGTACAAAAATCTATAACGGGCTTAATAGAAAGTAACAATGTAGGAGATGTAATTTAAACATTACTTATATACAAACCTTGCACTCTTGATAATACTTGGTCTATAGTTTGTTGTAAACTTCGTGTCACAGCGAAGAAGTAAGAATTCAAAAATATTTCCCGGGTTTCCCGTGATTGTACAAAAATCGATAACGGGCTTAATAGAAAGTAACAATATAGGAGATGTAATTTAAGCATTAGTTATATACAAACCTCACACACTTGATAATACTTGGTCTATAGTTTCTTGTGAACTTCGTGTCTCAGCGAATAACTAAGAATTAATACTTATTTCCCGGGTCTTCCGTGACGGACAAGAATCCAAAATGGGCTTAACACAAAGTAATCACATAGAAAATTCTATTTAAAGATTACCAAGATACAAACCTCACACACTCAGTAATATCTGGTCGATAGTTTGTTGTTGAATTACGTGTCTACACGAAGAAGTAATAATTCTGAAATATTTTCCGTGTTTTCCGTGGCGATACAAAAAATACGGGCTTAAAGGATAGAAATCAGATAGAATATTTGATTTAAAGATTACTTAGACAGAAACCTCACACATTCGATAGTATTTGGTCCATAGTTTGTTCCGCATTTCGTATATCAGCGAGGAAGTAAAAATTCAAAAATATTTTCAGGGTTTTTCGTGACGATGCAAAAATCAAAAATAATCTTGATAGAAAATAATCATATAGAAGATATTATTTAAAGATTACTTAGATACAAGCCTAACACACTCGATATATTTGTTCAATAATTTCTTGTGAAATTCTTGTCTCAACGAAGAAGTAAGAATTCAAAAATATTTCCCGGGCTTTCTTAGCGGTACAAAATTAAAAAACGGGCTTAATGGAAGTAATCAGATTAATATTTTATTTAAAGATTACTTAGATTCAAACCTCACAAACTCGATAATATTTGGTCGATGGTTTCAAGTGAATTTCGTGTCGCAACGAAGAAGTAAAATTTCAAAAATTTTCTCTTGTTTTGCGTAGCGGTGCAGAAATTAAAAAAAACAGGCTTAATATAAAGTAATCACTAAGAAAATTTTATTGAAAGATTACTTATATACAAACCTCATAAACTTGATATTACTTGGTCTATAGTTTCTTGTAAACTTCGTGTCTAGCGAAGAGGTAAGAATTCAAAAATATTTCCCGGGTTTTCCGTGCCGGTACAAAAATCGATAACGTGCTTAATAGAAAGTAACAATATAGGAGATATAATTTTTACATTACTATACACAAACCTCACACACTTGATATTAGTTGGTCTATAGTTTGTAGTAAACTTCGTGTCTCAGCGAAGAAGTAAGAATTCAAAGATATTTCCCGGGTTTTCCGTGACGGTACAAAAATCGATAACGGGCTTAATAGAAAGTAACAATATAGGAGATGTAATTTAAATATTAGTTATATACTTACCTCACAATCTTGATAATACTTGGTCTATAGTTTGTTGTAAATTTCGTGTCACAGCGAAGAAATAAGAATTCAAAAATATTTCCCGGGTTTCCCGTGATTGTACAAAAATCGATAACGGGCTTAATAGAAAGTAACAATATAGGAGATGTAATTTAAGCATTAGTTATATACAAACCTCACACACTTGATAATACTTGGTCTATAGTTTCTTGTGAACTTCGTGTCTCAGCGAATAACTAAGAATTAATACTTATTTCCCGGGTCTTCCGTGACGGACAAAAATCCAAAATGGGCTTAACACAAATTAATCACATAGAAAATCATATTTAAAGATTACCAAGATACAAACTTCCCACACTCAGTAATATCTGGTCGATAGTTTGTTGTTGAATTACGTGTCTACACGAAGAAGTAATAATTCTGAAATATTTACCGGGTTTTCCGTGGCGATACAAAAAATACGGGCTTAAAAGATAGAAATCAGATAGAATATTTGATTTAAAGATTACTTAGATAGAAACCTCACACATTCGATAGTATTTGGTCCATAGTTTGTTCCGAATTTCGTATATCAGGGAGGAAGTAAAAATTCAAAAATACTTTCAGAGTTTTTCGTGACGATGCAAAAATCAAAAATAAGCTTGATAGAAAGTAATCATATAGAAGATATTATGTAAAGATTACTTAGATACAAGCCTAACACACTCGATATATTTGTTCAATAGTTTCTTGTGAAATTCTTGTCTCAACGAAGAAGTAAGAATTCAAAAATATTTCCCGGTTTTTCTTTTCGGTACAAAATTAAAAAACGGGCTTAATGGAAGTAATCAGATAGAATATTTTATTTAAAGATTACTTAGATTCAAACCTCACAAACTCGATAATATTTGATCGATGGTTTCTTGTGAATTTCGTGTCGGAACGAAGAAGTAAAAATTCAAAAATTTTCCCTTGTTTTGCGTAGCGGTGCAGAAATTAAAAAAAAACAGGCTTAATATAAAGTAATCATTAAGAAAATTTTATTGAAAGATTACGTAGATACAAAGCTCAAATACTCCATAATATTTGGTTGATGGTATCCTGTGAATTTTGTGTCTCAATTAAAAGGTAAGAATTCAAAAATATTTCCCGGGTTTTCCGTGACACTACAGAAATAAAAAACGTGCTTAAGATAAAGAAACAATGTAGGATATATAATTTAATCATTACTTATATACAAACCTTATAAACTTGATATTACTTGTTCTATAGTTTCTTGTAAACTTCGTGTGTCAGCGAAGAAGTAAGAATTCAAAAATATTTCCCGGATTTTCCGTGACGGTACAAAAATCGATAACGGGCTTAATAGAAAGTAACAATATAGGAGATATAATTTAAACATTACTATATACAAACCTCACACACTTGATATTACTTGGTCTATAATTTCATGTAAACTTCGTGTCTCAGCGAAGAAGTAAGAATTCAAAAATATTTCCCGAGTTTTCCGTGACGGTACAAAAATCGATAACGGGCTTAATAGAATGTAACAATATAGGAGATATAATTTAAACATTACTATATACAAACCTCACACACTTGATATTACTTTGTCTATAGTTTCTTGTAAACTTCGCGTCTCAGCGAAGAAGTAATAATTCAAAAATATTTTCCGGTTTTTCCGTGACGGTACAAAAATCGATAAGGGGCTTAATAGAAAGTTACAATATAGGAGATATAATCTAAACATTACTTATATGCAAACCTCACACACTTAATATTATTTGGTCTATAGTTTCTTGTAAACTTCGTGTCTCAGCGAAGAAGTAAGAATTCAGAAATATTTCCCGGGTTTTCCGTGACGATACAAAAGTCGATTAGAGCTTAATAGAAAGTAACAATATAGGAGATATAATTTAAACATTACTTATATACAAACCTCACACACTTGATATTGTTTGGTATATAGTTTCTTGTAAACTTCCTGTCTCAGCAAAGAAGCAAGAATTCAAAAATATTTCCCGGGTTTTGCGTGACGGTACAAAACTCGATAACGGGCTTAATAGAAAGTAAGAATAGAGGAGATGTAATTTAAACAGTAGTTATATACAAACCTCACACTCTTGATAATAATTGGTCTATAGTTTGTTGTAAACTCTGTGTCACAGCGAAGAAGTAAGAATTCAAAAATATTTCCCGGGTTTCCCGTGATTGTACAAAAATCGATAACGGGCTTAATAGAAAGTAACAATATAGGAGATATAATTTAAACATTACTTATATACAGGGTGTTTCTAAAGGTCGTTTACAACGCTTGGGAGGTGATTCCTCACACGAAAACAAGCAAAAAGTCTAAGTTCCATTTTTACGACTGAGGCTTCGTTTCCGAGATAGGAGCCTCGCAAAAGGTGACAAAGTGAACGTCACACCTGACTTGTACGAATACTATAACAGATAGAGAGGCGGTTCCAAGGGAATCATAAAGGAATCGTATGTGCTCAGTCCGGAAGTCACTATGAAAAGTTCACTGCACGCATGCGCAATGGAGTCCTCAAAGGAATTGGGGATTTCCAGCAAGAACAATACATGGAAAGGGTATGTAACGCAGCAAGAAGGACCGTGACAATGAGAAATGCGTTAAAGACAACACATCCCGACCTCAAACATCAAAACATGAGCACCGAACATAAAATCCGAAAAGTTGAGCACGGTTGCATACCCCAGTTACACGCGAGGAATGAACGAATCATGTCATGTGGCATACGAGAGACACATTACTCCACCAGGAGGAGGGAAAGAAAAACACATTATCAGGTGATTGCGACAACGTGTATTTTTACACGCGACAACTACGTAATACCCCCCCCCACACACACACACAACAAACAACAAATGCTACAATATCTTACGCACAGACAGTCCGTGTCACTGTACACCAACTGAAGATGTCACTTTCACCACACAAAGGGGGTGGGGAGCAATACCAAGAGTGTTCTCACTGAGATTTGCCGAGGGCAATAATCACAGACGGTTTTCAAAATGTCTGCCATTCACTTCTACGCAGAGATGACAGCGACATTTCAAGGATTGTCGAGTACGAGCAAACAAGCCAGAAGTATCTGCTACCGTCGCGGCGGCGACGTTCATGCGACAACGAGGTCCTCAGCTGATGTGACAGGTGTGTCGTATACGAGGGTTTTCATTTCTCCCCAGAAGAAAAAATCGAGAGGGTTGAGATCTGGCGACCTCGGTGGCCAAGGCACAGGCTCATCCCTACCAATGAACCTATTGCGAAACACGTCATGCAGGAAATGTCGTACATTACAATCGATATGAGCTGGTGCACCATCGTGTTGGTACCACATTTCTTGCCGCAGTGCCAAAGGTACGGTCTCCAACAGTTCAGGCAGAACATCACTAAGAAATGCATGATATGTGCGACCATTCAGGCGAACAGGGAGAATGTAAGGTCCAATTAAATGATCATGTACTATCCCGCACAACACATTCACTGAAAACCTGTGCTGGTGATGGGCCACAAAAAGTGCATGTGGGTTGTCAAAGTCCCATACATGACTGTTTCTACTATTGAAGACATCAATCCTGGTGAAAATGGCTTCATCTGTCCACAATACGTTTGCCCCGAAGTGAGGGTTTGTGTCCAGATGATGCAACAACCATTGGCAAAACTCCATACGAGGGCGAAAGTCACGAGGTAACAGTTCTTGTACTTTCTGCAGTTGAAAAGGGTGCATTCCTTCCTCTGACAACACTCGCCAAACATTCACATGAAACGTGTTTCGTTCCCGAGCGAGCACGCGCGTACTAGTTCCAGGATGTTCTGCGACCGCTGTTAACACATCTTCTGCAAACTGATGTGTGCGTACACTTCGGGGTCTTCCAACTTCTTGCCGCGGTGGTAACACTGACCCTGTTTCACGCAGTCGATTGTCCACTACCTGAAAGAAGGTGTGAGACGGTAAAGGTCTATGTGGAAAGCGTTCTCCATAAAGACGCCTTGCCTCACGGCTATTACCACGTGCCTCCCCATACATGAGATGCATGTCTGCTAGCTGCTGGGTCGTATACGCAGCCATCTGTGTAATAGGGAGCTGGAACTGCAAAGTATTGTTTTTGTTTAACACTGGCACACTGCACAAATTGGCCGTATCACCGTACGAACACCACAGACCAATTGTTGCGATACTTGACTTGTCCACTCCACCACGTCAACTTCTATCAATACAACATACTAGTACTCTCCAATGCGTATGACAGCCTAGAGCGAACTGCTGATCATATCCCAGCACCTGCAACACGACTGGAACGACTGCCGGAGAGAACCAACCCTTCGAGCTCCTCTCGCGGGAACAGCAGTCATGAAGGTCAAACGTAGACTACGAGAGCCAGACTTGCCTGTGCAGCGCTTCCAAAACTGGTCTCTTTTACGTCACAATGATCGCGTGCGAACACTTTTGGTATTGCTCCCCACCCCCTTTGTGTGGTGAAAATGACATCTTCAGTTGGTGTACAGTGACACGCACTGTCTGTGCATAAGACATTGTAGCATTTGTTGTTTGTTGTGTGTGTGTGTCGGGGGGGGGGGATATTACGTAGTTGTCGCGTGTAAAAATACACGTTGTCGCAATCACCTGATAATGTGTTTTTCTTTCCCTCCTCCTGGTGGAGTAATGTGTCTCTCGTATGCCACATGACATGATTCGTTCATTCCTCGCGTGTAACTGGGGTATGCAACCGTGCTCAACTTTTCGGATTCTGTGTTCGGTGCTCATGTTTTGATGTTTGAGGTCGGGATGTGTTGTCTTTAACGCATTTCTCATTGTCACGGTCCTTCTTGCTGCGTTACATACCCTTTCCATGTATTGTTCTTGCTGGAAATCCCCAATTCCTTTGAGGACTCCATTGCGCATGCGTGCAGTGAACTTTTCATAGTGACTTCCGGACTGAGCACATACGATTCCTTTATGATTCCCTTGGAACCGCCCCTCTATCTGTGATAGTATTCGTCCCAGTTAGGTGTGACGATCACTTTGTCACCTTTTGCGAGGCTCCTATCTCGGAAACGAAGCCTCAGTCGTAAAAATGGAACTTAGACTTTTTGCTTGTTTTCGTGTGAGGAATCACCTCCCAAGCGTTGTAAACGACCTTTAGAAACACCCTGTATAAACCTCACACACTTGATATTACTTGGTCTATAGTATCTTGTAAACTTCGTGTCTCAGCGAAGAAGTAAGAATTCAAAAATATTTCCCGGGTTTTCCGTGCCGGTACAAAAATCGATAACGTGCTTAATAGAAAGTAACAATATAGGAGATATAATTTTTACATTACTATACACAAACCTCACACACTTGATATTAGTTGGTCTATAGTTTGTAGTAAACTTCGTGTCTCAGCGAAGAAGTAAGAAATCAAAACTTTTTCCCGGGTTTTTCAAGACTGTACAAAAGTCGATAACGGGCGTAATAAAAAGTAACAATATAGGAGATATAATTTAAACATTACTTATATACAAACCTCACACGCTTGATATTACTTGTTCTATAGTTTCTTGTAAACTTCGTGTCTCAGCGAAGATGTAAGAATTCAAAAATATTTCCCGGATTATCCGTGACGGTACAAAAATCGATAACGGGCTTAATAGAAAGTAACAATATGGGAGATATAATTTAAGCATTACTCTTATACAAACCTCACACACTTGAAATTACTACATCTATAGTTTCTTGTAAACTTCGTTTCTCAGCGAAGAAGTAAGAATTCCAAAATATTTCCCGAGTTTTCCGTGACAGTACAAAAATCGATAACGGGCTTAATAGAAAGTAACAATATAGGAGATATAATTTAAAGATTACATATTTACAAACCTCACACACATGGAATTACTTGGTCTATAGTTTCTTTTAAATTTCCTGTCTCAGCGAAGAAGTAAGAAAATCAAAAATATTTCCCGGGTTTTCCGTGACGGCACAAAAATCGATAACGGGCTTAATAGAATGTAACAATATAGGAGATATAATTTAAACATTACTTATATATAAACCTCACACACTTGATATTACTTGGTCTATAGTTTCTTGTAAACTTCGTGTCTCAGCGAAGAAGTAAGATTTCAAAGATATTTCCCGGGTTTTCCGTGACGGTACAAAAATCGATAACGGGCTTAATAGAAAGTAACAATATAGGAGATGTAATTTAAATATTAGTTATATACTTACCTCACACTCTTGATAATACTTGGTCTATAGTTTGTTGTAAACTTCGTGTCACAGCGAAGAAATAAGAATTCAAAAATATTTCCCGGGTTTCCCGTGATTGTACAAAAATCGATAACGGGCTTAATAGAAAGTAACAATATAGGAGATGTAATTTAAGCATTAGTTATATACAAACCTCACACACTTGATAATACTTGGTCTATAGTTTCTTGTGAACTTCGTGTCTCAGCGAATAACTAAGAATTAATGTTTATTTCCCGGGTCTTCCGTGACGGACAAAAATCCAAAATGGGCTTAACACAAATTAATCACATAGAAAATCATATTTAAAGATTATCAAGATACAAACTTCCCACACTCAGTAATATCTGGTGGATAGTTTGTTGTTGAATTACGTGTCTACACGAAGAAGTAATAATTCTGAAATATTTACCGGGTTTTCCGTGGCGATACAAAAAATACGGGCTTAAAAGATAGAAATCAGATAGAATATTTGATTTAAAGAATACTTAGATAGAAACCTCAAACATTCGATAGTATTTGGTCCATAGTTTGTTCCGAATTTCGTATATCAGAGAGGAAGTAAAAATTCAAAAATATTTTCAGGGTTTCTTGTGACGATGCAAAAATCAAAAATAAGCTTGATAGAAAGTAATCATATAGAAGATATTATGTAAAGATTACTTAGATACAAGCCTAACACACTCGATATATTTGTTCAATAGTTTCTTGTGAAATTCTTGTCTCAACGAAGAAGTAAGAATTCAAAAATATTTCCCGGTTTTTCTTTTCGGTACAAAATTAAAAAACGGGCTTAATGGAAGTAATCAGATAGAATATTTTATTTAAAGATTACTTAGATTCAAACCTCACAAACTCGATAATATTTGATCGATGGTTTCTTGTGAATTTCGTGTCGGAACGAAGAAGTAAAAATTCAAAAATTTTCCCTTGTTTTCCGTAGCGGTGCAGAAATTAAAAAAAAACAGGCTTAATATAAAGTAATCACTAAGAAAATTTTATTGAAAGATTACGTAGATACAAAGCTCAAATACTCCATAATATTTGGTTGATGGTATCCTGTGAATTTTGTGTCTCAGCGAAAAGGTAAGAATTCAAAAATATTTCCTGGGTTTTCCATGACGGTACATATATAAAAAACGTGCTTAAGATAAAGTAACAATGTAGGAGATATAATTTAATCATTACTTATATACAAACCTTATAAACTTGATATTACTTGGTCTATAGTGTCTTGTAAACTTCGTGTCTCAGCGAAGAAGTAAGAATTCAAAAATATTTCCCGGGTTTTCCGTGACGGTACAAAAATCGATAACTGGCTTAATAGAATGTAACAATATAGGAGATATAATTTAAACATTACTATATACAGACCTCACACACTTGATATTACTTGGTCTATAGTTTCTTGTAAACTTCGTGTCTCAGCGAAGAAGTAAGAATTCAAAAATATTTTCCGGGTCTTCCGTGACGATACAAAAATCGATAACGGCTTAAAAGAAAGTAACAATATGGGATATTTAATTTAAGCATTACTTATATACAAACCTCACACACTTGAAATTACTAGGTCTATAGATTCTTGTAAACTTCGTGTCTCAGCGAAGAAGTAAGAATTCAAAAATATTTCCCGGGTTTTCCGTGACGGTACAAAAATCGATAACGGGCTTAATAGAAAGTTACAATATAGCAGATATAATTTAAACATTACTTATATACAAACCTCACACACTTGAAATTGCTTGGTCTATAGTTTCTTTTAAACTTCCTGTCTCAGCGAAGAAGTAAGAATTCAAAAATATTTCCCGAGTTTTCCGTGACAGTACAAAAATCGATAACGGGCTTAATAGAAAGTAACAATATAGGAGATATAATTTAAACATTACTTATATACAAACCTCACACACTTGATATTACTTGGTCTATAGTGTCTTGTAAACTTCGTGTCTCAGCGAAGAAGTAAGAATTCAAAAATATTTCCCGGGTTTTCCGTGACGGTACAAAAATCGATAACGGGTTTAATAGAAAGTAACGATATAGGAGATATAATTTAAAGATTACTTGCATACTAACCTCACTCACTTGATATTACTTGGTCTATAGTTTGTTGTAAACTTCGTGTCTCAGCGAAGAAGTAAGAATTCAAAAATATTTTCCGGGTTTTCCGTGACGGTACAAAAATCTTTAACGGGCTTAATAGAAAGTAACAATATGGGAGATATAATTTAAACATTACTTATATACAAACCTCACACACTTGATATTACTTGGTCTATAGATTCTTGTAAACTTCGTGTCTCAGCGAAGAAGTTAGAATTCAAAAATATTTCCCGAGTTTTCCGTGACGGTACAAAAATCGATAACGGGCTTAATAGAATGTAACAATATTGGAGATATAATTTAAACATTACTATATACAAACCTCACACACTTGATATTACTTTGTCTATACTTTCTTGTAAACTTCGCGTCTCAGCGAAGAAGTAATAATTCAAAAATATTTCCCGGATTCCGTGACGGTACAAAAATCGATAAGGGGCTTAATAGAAAGTTACAATATAGGAGATATAATCTAAACATTACTTATATGCAAACCTCACACACTTGATATTATTTGGTCTATAGTTTCTTGTAAACTTCGTGTCTCAGCGAAGAAGTAAGAATTCAGAAATATTTCCCGGGTTTTCCTTGACGATACAAAAGTCGATTAGGGCTTAATATAAAGTAACTATATAGGAGATATAATTTAAACATTACTTATATACAAACCTCACACACTTGATATTATTTGGTATATAGTTTGTTGTAAACTCCGTGTCACCTCGAAGAAGTAAGAATTCAAAAATATTTCCCGGGTTTTCCGTGCCGGTACCAAAATCGATAACGTGCTTAATAGAAAGTAACAATATAGGAGATATAATTTAAACATTACTATATACAAGCCTCACACACTTGATATTAGTTGGTCTATAGTTTGTTGTAAACTTCGTGTCTCAGCGAAGAAGTAAGAAATCAAAACTTTTTCCCGGGTTTTTCATGACGGTACAAAAGTCGATAGCGGGCGTAATAGAAAGTAACAATATAGGAGATATAATTTAAACATTAGTTATATACACACCTCACACGCTTGATATTATTTGGTATATAGTTTCTTGTAAACTTCGTGTCTCAGCGAAGAAGTAGGAATTCAAAAATATTTTCCGAGTTTTCCGTGACGGTACAAAAATCGATAACGGGCTTAATAGACAGTAACAATGTAGGAGATATATTTAAACATTACTTATATACAAACCTCACACACTTGAAATTACTTGGTCTATAGTTTCTTGTAAGCTTCGTGTCTCAGCGAAGAAGTAAGAATTCAAAAATATTTCCCGGGTTTTCCGTGACGGTACAAAAATCGATAACGGGCTTAATAGAAACTAACAATATAGGAGATACAATTTAAACATTACTTATATACAAACCTCACACACTTGATATTACTTTGTCTATATTTTCATGTAAACTTCGTGTCTCATCGAAGAAGTAAGAATTCAAAAATATTTCCCGAGTTTTCCGTGACGGTACAAAAATCGATAACTGGCTTAATAGAATGTAACAATATAGGAGATATAATTTAAACATTACTATATACAAACCTCACACACTTGATATTACTTTGTCTATAGTTTCTAGTAAACTTCGTGTCTCAGCGAAGAAGTAAGAATTCAAAAATATTTTCCGGGTTTTCCGTGACGATACAAAAATCGATAACGGGCTTAAAAAAGTAACAATATGGGATATTTAATTTAAGCATTACTTATATACAAACCTCACAAACTTGAAATTACTAGGTCTATAGATTCTTGTAAACTTCGTGTCTCAGCGAAGAAGTAAGAATTCAAAAATATTTCCCGGGTTTTCCGTGACGGTACAAAAATCGATAAGGGGCTTAATAGAAAGTAACAATATAGGAGATATAATTTAAACATTACTTATATACAAACCTCACACACTTGAAATTGCTTGGTCTATAGTTTCTTTTAAACTTCCTGTCTCAGCGAAGAAGTAAGAATTCAAAAATATTTCCCGAGTTTTCCGTGACAGTACAAAAATCGATAACGGGCTTAATAGAAAGTAACAGTATAGGAGATATAATTTAAACATTACCTATATACAAACCTCACACACTTGATATTACTTGGTCTATAGTGTCTTGTAAACTTCGTGTCTCAGCGAAGAAGTAAGAATCCAAAAATATTTCCCGGGATTTCCGTGACGGTACAAAAATCGATAACGGGTTTAATAGAAAGTAACAATATAGGAGATATAATTTAAACACTACTATATACAAACCTCACACACTTGATATTAGTTGGTCTATAGTTTGTTGTAAACTTAGTGTCTCAGCGAAGAAGTAAGAAATCAAAACTTTCTCCCGGGTTTTTCATGACGGTACAAAAGTCGATAGCGGGCGTAATAGATAGTAACAATATAGGAGATATAATTTAAACATTAGTTATATACAAACCTCCCACGCTTGAAATTACTTGGTCTATAGTTTCTTGTAAGCTTCGTGTCTCAGCGAAGAAGTAAGAATTCAAAAATATTTCCCGGGTTTTCCGTGACGGTACAAAAATCGATAACGGGCTTAATAGAAAGTTACAATATAGCAGATATAATTTAAACATTACTTATATACAAACCTCACACACTTGATATTACTTGGTCTATAGTTTCATGTAAACTTCGTGTCTCATCGAAGAAGTAAGACTTCAAAAATATTTCCCGAGTTTTCCGTGACGGTACAAAAATCGATAACTGGCTTAATAGAATGTAACAATATAGGAGATATAATTTAAACATTACTATATACAGACCTCACACACTTGATATTACTTGGTCTATAGTTTCTTGTAAACTTCGTGTCTCAGCGAAGAAGTAAGAATTCAAAAATATTTTCCGGGTCTTCCGTGACGATACAAAAATCGATAACGGCTTAAAAGAAAGTAACAATATGGGATATTTAATTTAAGCATTACTTATATACAAACCTCACACACTTGAAATTACTAGGTCTATAGATTCTTGTAAACTTCGTGTCTCAGCGAAGAAGTAAGAATTCAAAAATATTTCCCGGGTTTTCCGTGACGGTACAAAAATCGATAACGGGCTTAATAGAAAGTTACAATATAGCAGATATAATTTAAACATTACTTATATACAAACCTCACACACTTGAAATTGCTTGGTCTATAGTTTCTTTTAAACTTCCTGTCTCAGCGAAGAAGTAAGAATTCAAAAATATTTCCCGAGTTTTCCGTGACAGTACAAAAATCGATAACGGGCTTAATAGAAAGTAACAATATAGGAGATATAATTTAAACATTACTTATATACAAACCTCACACACTTGATATTACTTGGTCTATAGTGTCTTGTAAACTTCGTGTCTCAGCGAAGAAGTAAGAATTCAAAAATATTTCCCGGGTTTTCCGTGACGGTACAAAAATCGATAACGGGTTTAATAGAAAGTAACGATATAGGAGATATAATTTAAAGATTACTTGCATACTAACCTCACTCACTTGATATTACTTGGTCTATAGTTTGTTGTAAACTTCGTGTCTCAGCGAAGAAGTAAGAATTCAAAAATATTTTCCGGGTTTTCCGTGACGGTACAAAAATCTTTAACGGGCTTAATAGAAAGTAACAATATGGGAGATATAATTTAAACATTACTTATATACAAACCTCACACACTTGATATTACTTGGTCTATAGATTCTTGTAAACTTCGTGTCTCAGCGAAGAAGTTAGAATTCAAAAATATTTCCCGAGTTTTCCGTGACGGTACAAAAATCGATAACGGGCTTAATAGAATGTAACAATATTGGAGATATAATTTAAACATTACTATATACAAACCTCACACACTTGATATTACTTTGTCTATACTTTCTTGTAAACTTCGCGTCTCAGCGAAGAAGTAATAATTCAAAAATATTTCCCGGATTCCGTGACGGTACAAAAATCGATAAGGGGCTTAATAGAAAGTTACAATATAGGAGATATAATCTAAACATTACTTATATGCAAACCTCACACACTTGATATTATTTGGTCTATAGTTTCTTGTAAACTTCGTGTCTCAGCGAAGAAGTAAGAATTCAGAAATATTTCCCGGGTTTTCCTTGACGATACAAAAGTCGATTAGGGCTTAATATAAAGTAACTATATAGGAGATATAATTTAAACATTACTTATATACAAACCTCACACACTTGATATTATTTGGTATATAGTTTGTTGTAAACTCCGTGTCACCTCGAAGAAGTAAGAATTCAAAAATATTTCCCGGGTTTTCCGTGCCGGTACCAAAATCGATAACGTGCTTAATAGAAAGTAACAATATAGGAGATATAATTTAAACATTACTATATACAAGCCTCACACACTTGATATTAGTTGGTCTATAGTTTGTTGTAAACTTCGTGTCTCAGCGAAGAAGTAAGAAATCAAAACTTTTTCCCGGGTTTTTCATGACGGTACAAAAGTCGATAGCGGGCGTAATAGAAAGTAACAATATAGGAGATATAATTTAAACATTAGTTATATACACACCTCACACGCTTGATATTATTTGGTATATAGTTTCTTGTAAACTTCGTGTCTCAGCGAAGAAGTAGGAATTCAAAAATATTTTCCGAGTTTTCCGTGACGGTACAAAAATCGATAACGGGCTTAATAGACAGTAACAATGTAGGAGATATATTTAAACATTACTTATATACAAACCTCACACACTTGAAATTACTTGGTCTATAGTTTCTTGTAAGCTTCGTGTCTCAGCGAAGAAGTAAGAATTCAAAAATATTTCCCGGGTTTTCCGTGACGGTACAAAAATCGATAACGGGCTTAATAGAAACTAACAATATAGGAGATACAATTTAAACATTACTTATATACAAACCTCACACACTTGATATTACTTTGTCTATATTTTCATGTAAACTTCGTGTCTCATCGAAGAAGTAAGAATTCAAAAATATTTCCCGAGTTTTCCGTGACGGTACAAAAATCGATAACTGGCTTAATAGAATGTAACAATATAGGAGATATAATTTAAACATTACTATATACAAACCTCACACACTTGATATTACTTTGTCTATAGTTTCTAGTAAACTTCGTGTCTCAGCGAAGAAGTAAGAATTCAAAAATATTTTCCGGGTTTTCCGTGACGATACAAAAATCGATAACGGGCTTAAAAAAGTAACAATATGGGATATTTAATTTAAGCATTACTTATATACAAACCTCACAAACTTGAAATTACTAGGTCTATAGATTCTTGTAAACTTCGTGTCTCAGCGAAGAAGTAAGAATTCAAAAATATTTCCCGGGTTCTCCGTGACGGTACAAAAATCGATAAGGGGCTTAATAGAAAGTAACAATATAGGAGATATAATTTAAACATTACTTATATACAAACCTCACACACTTGAAATTGCTTGGTCTATAGTTTCTTTTAAACTTCCTGTCTCAGCGAAGAAGTAAGAATTCAAAAATATTTCCCGAGTTTTCCGTGACAGTACAAAAATCGATAACGGGCTTAATAGAAAGTAACAGTATAGGAGATATAATTTAAACATTACCTATATACAAACCTCACACACTTGATATTACTTGGTCTATAGTGTCTTGTAAACTTCGTGTCTCAGCGAAGAAGTAAGAATCCAAAAATATTTCCCGGGATTTCCGTGACGGTACAAAAATCGATAACGGGTTTAATAGAAAGTAACAATATAGGAGATATAATTTAAACACTACTATATACAAACCTCACACACTTGATATTAGTTGGTCTATAGTTTGTTGTAAACTTAGTGTCTCAGCGAAGAAGTAAGAAATCAAAACTTTCTCCCGGTTTTTTCATGACGGTACAAAAGTCGATAGCGGGCGTAATAGATAGTAACAATATAGGAGATATAATTTAAACATTAGTTATATACAAACCTCCCACGCTTGAAATTACTTGGTCTATAGTTTCTTGTAAGCTTCGTGTCTCAGCGAAGAAGTAAGAATTCAAAAATATTTCCCGGGTTTTCCGTGACGGTACAAAAATCGATAACGGGCTTAATAGAAAGTTACAATATAGCAGATATAATTTAAACATTACTTATATACAAACCTCACACACTTGATATTACTTGGTCTATAGTTTCATGTAAACTTCGTGTCTCATCGAAGAAGTAAGACTTCAAAAATATTTCCCGAGTTTTCCGTGACGGTACAAAAATCGATAACTGGCTTAATAGAATGTAACAATATAGGAGATATAATTTAAACATTACTATATACAGACCTCACACACTTGATATTACTTGGTCTATAGTTTCTTGTAAACTTCGTGTCTCAGCGAAGAAGTAAGAATTCAAAAATATTTTCCGGGTCTTCCGTGACGATACAAAAATCGATAACGGCTTAAAAGAAAGTAACAATATGGGATATTTAATTTAAGCATTACTTATATACAAACCTCACACACTTGAAATTACTAGGTCTATAGATTCTTGTAAACTTCGTGTCTCAGCGAAGAAGTAAGAATTCAAAAATATTTCCCGGGTTTTCCGTGACGGTACAAAAATCGATAACGGGCTTAATAGAAAGTTACAATATAGCAGATATAATTTAAACATTACTTATATACAAACCTCACACACTTGAAATTGCTTGGTCTATAGTTTCTTTTAAACTTCCTGTCTCAGCGAAGAAGTAAGAATTCAAAAATATTTCCCGAGTTTTCCGTGACAGTACAAAAATCGATAACGGGCTTAATAGAAAGTAACAATATAGGAGATATAATTTAAACATTACTTATATACAAACCTCACACACTTGATATTACTTGGTCTATAGTGTCTTGTAAACTTCGTGTCTCAGCGAAGAAGTAAGAATTCAAAAATATTTCCCGGGTTTTCCGTGACGGTACAAAAATCGATAACGGGTTTAATAGAAAGTAACGATATAGGAGATATAATTTAAAGATTACTTGCATACTAACCTCACTCACTTGATATTACTTGGTCTATAGTTTGTTGTAAACTTCGTGTCTCAGCGAAGAAGTAAGAATTCAAAAATATTTTCCGGGTTTTCCGTGACGGTACAAAAATCTTTAACGGGCTTAATAGAAAGTAACAATATGGGAGATATAATTTAAACATTACTTATATACAAACCTCACACACTTGATATTACTTGGTCTATAGATCCTTGTAAACTTCGTGTCTCAGCGAAGAAGTTAGAATTCAAAAATATTTCCCGAGTTTTCCGTGACGGTACAAAAATCGATAACGGGCTTAATAGAATGTAACAATATTGGAGATATAATTTAAACATTACTATATACAAACCTCACACACTTGATATTACTTTGTCTATACTTTCTTGTAAACTTCGCGTCTCAGCGAAGAAGTAATAATTCAAAAATATTTCCCGGATTCCGTGACGGTACAAAAATCGATAAGGGGCTTAATAGAAAGTTACAATATAGGAGATATAATCTAAACATTACTTATATGCAAACCTCACACACTTGATATTATTTGGTCTATAGTTTCTTGTAAACTTCGTGTCTCAGCGAAGAAGTAAGAATTCAGAAATATTTCCCGGGTTTTCCTTGACGATACAAAAGTCGATTAGGGCTTAATATAAAGTAACTATATAGGAGATATAATTTAAACATTACTTATATACAAACCTCACACACTTGATATTATTTGGTATATAGTTTGTTGTAAACTCCGTGTCACCTCGAAGAAGTAAGAATTCAAAAATATTTCCCGGGTTTTCCGTGCCGGTACCAAAATCGATAACGTGCTTAATAGAAAGTAACAATATAGGAGATATAATTTAAACATTACTATATACAAGCCTCACACACTTGATATTAGTTGGTCTATAGTTTGTTGTAAACTTCGTGTCTCAGCGAAGAAGTAAGAAATCAAAACTTTTTCCCGGGTTTTTCATGACGGTACAAAAGTCGATAGCGGGCGTAATAGAAAGTAACAATATAGGAGATATAATTTAAACATTAGTTATATACACACCTCACACGCTTGATATTATTTGGTATATAGTTTCTTGTAAACTTCGTGTCTCAGCGAAGAAGTAGGAATTCAAAAATATTTTCCGAGTTTTCCGTGACGGTACAAAAATCGATAACGGGCTTAATAGACAGTAACAATGTAGGAGATATATTTAAACATTACTTATATACAAACCTCACACTCTTGAAATTACTTGGTCTATAGTTTCTTGTAAGCTTCGTGTCTCAGCGAAGAAGTAAGAATTCAAAAATATTTCCCGGGTTTTCCGTGACGGTACAAAAATCGATAACGGGCTTAATAGAAACTAACAATATAGGAGATACAATTTAAACATTACTTATATACAAACCTCACACACTTGATATTACTTTGTCTATATTTTCATGTAAACTTCGTGTCTCATCGAAGAAGTAAGAATTCAAAAATATTTCCCGAGTTTTCCGTGACAGTACAAAAATCGATAACGGGCTTAATAGAAAGTAACAATATAGGAGATATAATTTAAACATTACCTATATACAAACCTCACACGCTTGATATTACTTGGTCTATAGTGTCTTGTAAACTTCGTGTCTCAGCGAAGAAGTAAGAATTCAAAAATATTTCCCGGGTTTTCCGTGACGGTACAAAAATCGATAACGGGTTTAATAGAAAGTAACGATATAGGAGATATAATTTAAAGATTACTTGCATACTAACCTCACTCACTTGATATTACTTGGTCTATAGATTGTTGTAAACTTCGTGTCTCAGCGAAGAAGTAAGAATTCAAAAATATTTTCCGGGTTTTCCGTGAAGGTACAAAAATCGATAACGGGCTTAAAGAAAGTAACAATATGGGAGATATAAATTAAACATTACTTATATACAAACCTCACACACTTGATATTACTTGGTCTATAGTTTCTTGTAAACTTCGTGTCTCAGCGAAGAAGTAAGAATTCAAAAATATTTCCCGGGTTTTCAGTGAAGGTACAAGAATCAGAAAGGTGCCTAATAGAAATTAGGGCATTTTTTAAAACGTTAAACAGATATAAACCTCAGATATGCGTTAATATTTGGTCCATATTTTGTTGTAAAGTGCGTGTTTTTGAGAGGAATGTGAAATTTATAAAATGTTTCCCTGGTTTTTCGTGACTTTGCGAAGACTTGAAAAGGGACTTGATATAAGGTACATGTCTATAAAATTGTGTTGATGAATTGGGGAGCTCTAAACTCACCATTGTAATAATATTTTGTCCATTTATTCATATGAATTAGTACATTGATATGAAAAATCCAAAAATTGAAAATTATTTTCGGGTTTTCCCTAACGGTACAAAAATAATGGAGGGGCTTATTGGAAAGTAGTCATTCTTGACATTTTATTCAAACATTACTAAGACAAAAACCTCACGTATTCGATAAAATTTTGTCCAATATTTTTCCGTGAATTGCTGCCTCTAAGAAATAAATACAAATTTCAAAATTTTGAGTTTTTTCTAAGAACGGTATAAAAATCGGATATCCACTTATTGCAAAGTAGTGTTAATAATGTTTAATTTAAAAGAAATTAGTACAAAAATAGCATAATATTCTTCGAAGCAACTCGAGACGGTACAAAAATATATGTAAAAGTTTTCCCGCCTTTTTTCTGGCTGTTTCTGATGGGTACAAAATTTTTAAATAGTGGTACAAAATGGTACATAAATAGTACAATATTTTGATGTGGAAAACATTGCCGAAACCGATGATGAGGTTGAGACGTTACTCTGTAACCCCAAATTTGATTATTTTTTTTCGACGGTAAATTGAGTGGTACAAAAATTATTTTTAGCATTCTTGAGTAGTACAAAAATAGTACAAAATTTGGCAAATGAGGTTTTGATGGTACAAAAATATGGGGTTACAAAGTAAGGGAGCCGACAGAAACTCCAAACTAGGCGCTCTCAATTGACCCCGTCCAAAAAGCACGTTTCACAACTTTTTGCCCGATTCGGTATGGCACGTAGCTGCTTACACACAGGAAGAAATCATGTGACCTACAAGAATTGTGATTGTTTGGACGGATTGTGCAATATTGATTGCTACCTACAACGGATGCAATTATATTAAAATTACAACACGTAAATTAGACAGGTAATATTGATACGTACCAGGTTTCAACAAGAATAGTAACCATTTTTTCGTGAGGAAAACTGCATAAATGAAAAGTTTCAAAAACCATGGTGGTATTTGTAATTATATGCATGGTCTCGACATTTTAAAATGAACTTGATTATGCTAATTTATGAAATTATAGTGGGTCCAACAACATATGTACACTCACTCGGTCCTTATAAGACCACGTTTACACGTATGTGTGTGTGTGCTTTTGCAGATGCTACCTTATGGGGACACTCGTCAGTTGTGAATCCACCTTATGGGGACCACACCGACTTGTGGGGACCAAAATCCGGTCCCCACAAGGAAATCGTTACGAAAATACATTTAGAAGCCTCGGATCACTGCCCTTGAATTTTTGAGGAACGATAATGGAATTACCTAATAGGAAGTACATGGAAGAACCTGATGGATAGCATCCTTACTTGGGAAAATTTGTTTTTCACGGGTCCCCATAGGGTGGCAAATTTCAATGCAACGTGTGGGATGAGCTTACTATTTTCCACACCAGGTGGCAGAAAAATCGCGTCCGCGTTACACACCCACACGCTCTGGTTTTATCGCCCTTGTCGGTACCCGGGGGGAAGTGGAGTAAGGGGGAAGTTTCGGGTGGTGGTGCGGTGAGAGGGGGAGCGCATACACACGATTTCTTTCCGAGTAGACCTTGTGGGTACCGGAGAATCACCTCCCGGTCAAAGGCCAAGATGTTCAATGTGTATCGGCGCTCGTCAGGAGAGGTTGAGACAGTGTCTGGCTGAAGGTCACTTTTTACCCCACAGTTTTCTGGAATTCGATTTCTGAAATACTTTTAATTCTTATTATTTGGCGCCATTGGCCTCTATCTAAATCTATGTTTCGCAACCGGTGTTTCTCCACAAGGTCACGGGTGTGCTGCGAACTTTTGTTGTAGTAACAAATTGAATGTAAATTATTTAATCTGACTACCATGCGAGAGATCCGGGTTCGATCCCCAGCGGGGGAGAACCAGTATATTTTCCACCTGTTCAAGCGGTTCTGGCGCCCACCCAGCGTCGTATAAAGCGGGTACCTGGAGAAAACTTTTGGCGAAAGAAGGCGGCCATGGACGTGGTGCTGATCACTTCACCCCCACCTTCGACCGTGATCAAGAAAATGTAGGGTCCAAACTCCACACCCACTTTACTCCTTCATGTCATGGTGCAATGCACAGGGAAGCACTTTACTTTTTACCTTATAAATTTGTTTGCTTATGTTTGTATTTTTCGCTCTGCCATTGTCATGACGCCCCTTGATGGGAAGGGTCAGTTTGTTATTACACATACATAATCTCTACAGGCGTTTCGGATCCATATAATCAGCTGCATGAATCGTTTCAATAATAATAATACCAAAAGTACCTATGAGTGCAGTGAATTGTATTATTATTATTATTATTAGTAGTAGTAGTAGTAGTAGTAGTATTTTTAACTGATTATATTGTAACTCATTCCTAAACTTTTAATTTATATCAACAGTGCCGTAATGTATTTTTTTTAGATAAATAAATTTTATGATGTGCCGTGTTCAGTACTGGATAATTTATGGTATTCTGCGAGGACAAGAAGGTTGCGGAACATTGCTCAACCTTTACTTTTACAGATCATCGAGTATTTTGAGGGGTTTAGAATTATCAGAAGGAAAAAGAGGGGAACACCATACTTTCGGAGGTATTTTCTTATGCCCTGGTACCTTAAAATTAACTCAGGGCGTGAGTTCCGCAATTTTTCTTTTACGGATTCCCTTTTTGATTCATCCTTTATTTTCCTTATTTTTTTGTTTACAGTAACTCACTGCGACATTGGCATGAAGAACCAAATTTGTTCGGTTTTCCTGAACAACGTTGGTTTTACAGCATTCTACGAGGAGATAAGTAAGATTAAAATAAACGTTAATAATAGTAGAAGGTAAATGTGTGTTAGTGTTCAACATTAATAATATTTATGAATACAGATACAAAATCACATAAGAGTGTAATTGGTTTGGAAATGTTTTGTTAGGATAGGTTATATTGTGTGTCGTGCGCCTTAATGTTAGTGTTAGTGTCAGAAGGAAGTCATGAGCTAAAAAGACGTCCGTTAAAAGTGTAAAGTTAGAGAGGCCATATCACGGGTAAATAAATGTTGTTTAGTTATTTTTCCCGCTTATTACTCCTTGATTCAACCTCGATAGTGAGAAAAGATTAATATTCAGTTGAAGTGAAGAAACTTCTTTTGGTACTTAATTACTGCGATGTGTAGGGAGTAAAACCACAGACTAAAAAACGAGGGAAGATCAACGTAAATACCTATTTTGTTCTTCGTCTCTTGACTGTAAACTTACTGTTCTCTAGGACACAGCCTATATATTATGCAAGTTCTGTCCCAAAAGTAATTAGAACAATTCTAGAAAAATCGCTTTGTTGAAGGCACTGGTGTGTTTAAGGGGGCTATCGAATTTGAACCTTCTCAGAACATTCTCTGCACATAAATACTATCAATTAAATTCAATACCAATTTATGTGATGTAAAAATATGAATAGAATTTATATTTTTTCACATATGCCTTTTTGAATGTAACAATGCCACGGTACGTTTAATATTGTTGCCCAGTTGCTCGATAACTTAGAGATAGTCAAAGACGACAGTTGCTACCACTAAGTTATCCAGATACCTGTACCCTGCAGGTATTCATCATTGTTCCAGCCTACTAGGAAGGAGTACTTGATTCTTCAAACTGTTAAGGGTTTTCAGCGACGCATTTATGCGCAGCAACCGTAGGCGTAACTTAACAGGGGTAAAGGAGACACTTGCTCCCAATTTTTTTAGGTTTATGGAGATTCACGAGAAAATGGTACTTTTGTTAACCTCCTGAAACCCGAGGACTAAAGTAATCAGTAATTTTATGATTTTGCAAATGTAACACGTATTTATCAAAATAGTCCTGGATGATATTTCTATGAGCTGCAAAAAAGAAAATATTCTGCTCCACCCCCCACCCCCCCATGAGCTAAGCTCCAAATTTTTATGCTATATTCTGAGCATACGAAACAAACATTGATATTTCATTCTGTAAAATAACGTAAAGTCTTATGGTTGACGTAAAATTGTGAAAGAAATGGAAGGAAAATTAAATTTAGATAACATCATAAAATTGGATCGTCTTAATGTGAACGAAAGTAAATAACGTCTGTTTCTGCCATGAATTCAATGGCTCTTCCAGAAAATTAGTAAGAAGCCTAATGCTGCTTTTTCACTCTTGTAGATGTATTTTCCCAGTATTTCATATTATTTTTGACCGAATCGAGCGGAAGCTTACGTCCACTTTATGCCCGATCTGACCGAACTGGAGCTACAAATTCAAAGTGCGACAAGGACAACTTGAAACGTGACCCCATAAGAAATCAAATCCTGTCCTATACCTATATCCCCTAAATGTGCCTTTATGGCACGGTGCTATCTGCACGGGGAACTTTACCTTTTACCTCACATTTATCACAATAAACAAGCTATGTTTAATATATATTAAAAAATATAGTTCTGACTGGGTAAAGGCTGTGTAATATCCCACTTTATTTTTCATGATTTTCTGTAAAGTTACTAAACACGATATTTATTGCCATATTATTTTTATATTATATTTTTGGGTTATTTTACATTCCTTTTAGGACACTGATTAGCGAATGCGTAAAGGGTTTCTCTCCAAGTCCATCAGCCAGTATGAACGATCAGTGTCTCAAAGCTACAAATTCAAAAATCTGATAGACCTAACAGATAGTAGGTAAACACATCTCTATCGGATAGTCCCTCTGTCTGGCCGTGAGGGAAAAGAGTCGATGCGAGGTGAGACATCCACATCACACAATCTGTTGAAGCTACATCCGCAAAAATAAACACAATTTTACGACAAAGAAAATTCTAAACAATAATTCCGGTATAAATTATCTCCAATCCAATCCAAAAGTCGGAAACCACCCATATATTTCCTCCAGATATTATATATTTATTTTTTTATTTAGCAAATTATGCCACAGAACATTGTTCCATTGAGACATGCATACATTTTGAGCATTATATTTGTGTATTACATATATCTGTGCATAACATAAATTGTTTCACTAATTACTATACAGACGAACCCCTCACCCCTTTCTCCACTGAGCCAGTAGGGCTCTTTTGAATGATTGAAATGACATACTGTTTATATCAACGCTCGGATCATTTGCTACTACTTCATTATAAATTTTACCCATTTCCACATCGGAGACATCATTACATAATATGTTCTAGATTTTGGTACATGATATTGTGGTCTGGTTCTCATTTGAGGTACATGATATTGTAATGCAGATACTAACCCCATAGAATCTATTTTGTTATTTGTAATTTTATATAACGTGTAATTTAGTGACCTGAGCTAATTGTTTTCCTCCCATCTGATACTAGAAGTTTCTTTTTATTTCAGCGTTCGTTATAGACATTACCTGACATGTATCAAGATTAAATGAAAGTCTATTATTTTCGCTCCATTGTAGTAATCTATTTACGTCTGCATGCAAGTCAAGGCTGTCTTCGTCAGAGCAAATTGTTCTAATTATTTTTACATCGTCACCAAATATAAGTCAACGTGATTTCGTAATAATTTTCAGGAAGTCATTAATAAAGTGTAAGAAAATGAGTGGGCCCAAATTGGATCCCTGCGGCACCCCAGAATGCGTTGGGTATTCCCGAGATATGTATCCTCTATAATTGAAAAATTGCTTTCGGTCCTTTAGGTAAGATCTTAGCATCATAATTACTTTTTCAGAAATATTAATACGATAGCTTCTGAAGTAAAATGTCATGATTTACCTAATCCAACGCCTTGGCCAGTTCAGCGTAGAATACATCTACCTGTCTCCTTTCGTCTAATTCATAAGCTACAAAATGGGCAAATTCGGCAAGGTTTGGGATTGTCGACCTCCGCGATATAAAACCATGTTACATGGGAGATATAGTCGGTCGTACGTTGGCCATTATTCTCTCGTACAGTATTTGTTCAAACACTTTGCAATAAACTGAGAGAATTTACACTGGCCTAAAGCAATCAACGTTCTTTGCATTTGCATTTTTTTGGGAAGGGATTAACTTTAGTGATTTTCCATTTTGATGGGAAGTTGTGATGTTCTAAAATGTTATTGAATATTTTACTCAATGGTTTTATTAGCGGTTCAGCGCACCCCTTGACCACATTGGGAGGAATGTTGTCCATCCTCGATGCTTTTTTTGGGTTTCAACATTTTAATTGCTTCCTCGATATCGTTCAATTCGATATGCGATATATCGAGTTGAGAAAGCACTCCGGTTTCGCACTTATCTGATTCAACTATAGAGTACTGTGAAGCATCTTTGTACACCGATAGAAAATAGGTAGTAAATGCATTTACAATATCGTGCCCATTGTGTAAGATTTCATTGTTGTATTCAAAAGTATTACTACCTGAACCCCTCTTTTTATTTCTAATATAAGCCCATACATTATTTACATCTATCCTTATGTTTTCCTCCGTCTCACAGATGTTCACTCTGTACGCTGCTGATAACCCTTTCTTTATCTCTTTCCTAAGGTTCTTGTATTTCCCTTCATGATACTCTGCGTTGCAATGACCTTTTCTCACTTTTTGTAATGATATAATTTTGACTATATTTTCCTAATAATGTCACCATTGAACCACACAGGGTATTTAGGTACCTTCAGTGGTACGCAGTCATTCAAAATATTATATAAAATATCATAAAAAGTACTAGTTAGTGTATTGACATCCTCAATATTGCATAGATTTACCCAGTTATAGTCTGTTAATTTTCGATATAAAGACTCGAAGTTAGCTTTTTTTCAAGATTTATTAAAAATTTACATTTTCTGCTCGAGTTGAAACATGGACCATTAATGTAGCCATATGCGGTATTAGGAGATAAAGTGTTTCATCTCTGAGGCATGTTAGATACCCCGTCCTCCATATTGGATTCGCCATATTTGATTTAACCTTTTTTCAAATGGGAATAGGGGTAAGTAACACATCAAACATCTTTGAGAGTTTTCGAGTTCAAGAGAACCAGATTAAGTACGTAATTTTATATTATGCAGACACTCAAAAACGAATAAAAATCCCTTAAAAAGGATTTCAAAATGTGATATTTCAGAAAATTTCACTTTTTTTTTTGGTATGACACATGATCCCCTTGCCATTTAAAAAAATAAGCGGATTTGAAGTTGGTGCGGGTATTCTTGGTGCACTCTTTAGTCCAAGACATAATGGTAATGATATGATTGGTTTAACGTTATGCGTTGTCAAGAAATTGGGTGGTTCCATGTTTTTGCCTGTTTATACGTCGGTACTTTTTGACACCCCGTAACTTCGAAAGTAATACAGATATTTTAAAACCGGATTTCACCATTCAATTTTTCAGAAAATTTTACATGAATTTGATATGTCATTTGCCTATTCCCATTTAAAAAAAATAAGAAAAAACTTTCTATCTACTTTCATCAATTCATTCTCATTGTGTTGCGATTAACCTAGAGAGATAGAAAAATATCGTAAAATAACAAAACAGGAGAAGAAAGTATGGAATGGTCACATAGACTCCTACATAGTGCACGTGATTGCATTCACGGTTTATAATATCTGTAGCCTAGAAATTATATGGGTGTTTCTCGACTTTCGAATCACCCTGAATTTTAAAGTGGTGACGTGACCGAACCGGTTCGAGCTATAAATAGAAATTTGTCAAGCCAACCGGACGCGTTATTAAAAATCTCTATTATTCACGAAATAATTGGATAGATAGTCAAAATCCATAAAATGGAAGCGTAGATGGGTAGACCTATCAAATACTAGCATGGAGCGGTATAAAGTATCTGGATGTGAGTATCCGTCTGTTTATGGGAGGCAATGAATCGAAAGTCAACAATGAAAATATTCTTATACTTAAATATCTTGGACTCAATTAAAGCTACGAACGTGTAATTTGATAGATATGTTAAATAGCAACTTCCATGGGCGTACCTTTTGATATAACTTGGGGGGGGGCAGGCTCAAAATTTTTTCATCCCATAACTACTGTATTTGTAAAACTATAAAGTTATATTAATATAAAACCAATTTTTAATTAAACTTTTAAAACCATTAATTATTTATTGGAAAATTGACAAGCCGAATAGAAATTTTAAACACACAGCAAACTTTTATTGTTATACTTAATTTAAACTTAGGAGATAAAAGAGCATTCTTCTTTCTGGTTGCAAATAATAGTCCTTGGGGGCTTGTTTTAAGGTGGCCTTCCCCACCTGAAAATACTTGTTTCAAATGGTACATGTTAGAAATTTTAATATTGAAGGAGTTAAGGTCAAACTGTTTCAACAGTGAATAGATGATGATCATGCACATTCGCTGATGCCAGAATTATTTAATATATAGCAAACTGTCCGCATTTAAGTATTCAATTTAATATTTTTGATATTTAAAGTAACATCTGGTTATTCACGTGGGAATTTACAGATACAATTGTTGTCAATATTCTTTAAACTGTAATCAAGGGACCCAGGTTCGATACCTGGTGGAGGCCCATAGTGATTCGGATCCCACTTTAATCTGTAGGTCAAGTCCCGATCAACCTATTAGTGCATAAAGTGAGGTTAGAAAAACAACTTAACAAGATAATTTATACGTCACAAAGCATGAAACTTTTCAGATTCCTTGACTTTCCGACATCCACTGTGTACAGTCATGGAAAATAGTTCTTGGGCCACGAGACCTACGATATCGTAACATCTTAAAGCCTGTTTTCTATGCAACCCAAATAACAAAATTGTCGCTTGGGTTTGCCTGGCGGACCTGGATTCTCGGGAATGATTGAGTATTGACAGCAACGTGAGTCATACCCCCAAGCCCAGCCATAACAAACAACAGCTGGGTGCCGTGAGTTTCAGGAATTGGTTTCTTAACAACAGCTATTCGTAAGAAAATGTTCTCTTTACTGATATTAGAGTCATTGTCAAGAAAGTTCACTGAAATGGTGGTTTTTGTCGAATCATCATCGCGCAACACACATGCTGTCAACCCAGAAGTCCTTGAAAAAGATTGGAGTTAAAAACAACTACTTGACAAATGATAAGACGAATCGATATTCATTAGTCCCAACTTAGAATTTTGTGTAAGACATGGATCATCATGTCCTATCATCCATTTCATAACTTCATTAATCATCCTCATCGCCTTTGTTGACGCCAAGTGCTAGAAAAGCAATATAAAATAAGCAAAATTAATAAATTAATAAATGACATTTTCAGCGATTTCACGCAGCGACTCAGTTCCATGTAGACAAAGTTTCATTAATCGGGAACCAAGGGCCCCCTCGTTGTGCTTCATTGTCATATTCCCTCCACTTTGCCTGCCGCGATTAACCTGATGTTGATTAATGCACAATCCACAAAGTGTAATAAAATGTGAATTTTGGGGGCTTCAGTTAAGTGGCTGCACATCCATTACGTAATCGCGATATCATCAAATTGTACGAAGCGTGTCTACACCTACGTAAAGTGTCAGTCCCCGTCATAGGCGTGCTCAGACCCTCTGATTAGGGGGGGATAGCCTTGATGATATTTCAGGCCGGAAAAGAATAACGTAATTTCATCTCACTTGTTTAAATTTTATTGCATTGATGGGTGTGTTTATATATACACCCCTCCCCCCGCCCCACACACACATATAAATATTAAATACATACATACATATATATATACAACACACACACACACACATATATATATACATATATACCAACAGTAAAAATCATATACATTGTCTCTCAAATCTGCGCGTTCCTTTTCCTCCAAACAATTGTTCATGCACTTAAGAGAAAACCTTTCAGAAGCAGTACTTCTCTCCTCGGTAATTTAAAATGCATTACAGAAAACAAATTGCGAGCGAAGCGACCAATAAATTTTCAGATCCATTTTTTTGCAAAATGAAAACAATGTCGATTTAATATGGGAAAAAAATTCATGGAGCGCCATATTATTCTCTTTTACAATTTTTTTTGATCTAGATCGTTTGGCGTCCAGGGTTAACTCCCGTCGATCCCTAGCTACGGCTCTTAACTTGACTAGACTGCAAGAAAAGCAGACATTGCGAGCGAAGCGTGCAAGAACATTTTACAAAAGGTATTTATATTTGTATAAAATTTGAAATCAAGGGGGCAATTGCAGCTCTGTCCCTCCCCCCCCCCCCCCCCGCGCAAGTGCTCTTGGCAGTCTGGAAGAAATAATGCAAGAAAGACGTGAAAACAAAATCCATCTTGAGTATCCTTTTGTCCTGCTACTCTTACATTCTGCTACTCTTCCTTTCCTTTACTTCCATGTTTGCCCCCCTAAAATTGATTTCCGTTCAAGTTTGTGGGGGTGGGGGGGTGGTTTCGCCACTGCACCCCTTCCCCCGTAGTTGCTTTGAACTTTCATCGGCTTGAAAATACTTAATTTTCTTTAATAGTATAATATAGTTTAATAACGGCGATAGGATTCATCTATCCTAAATTTCTAGGTGAAAATATAATAATATAGGGGCATAGATGTCTGGAAGGGGGGCAAGGATTGCCACATCTTCCCCTTAGAAAACGAATGTCAACCAAAAAGTACGTTTTCCCATGTATAATTTGATTTCAGTCATAATAATTTACATTAATTATTATATTGAGGATGCAGGAATGCGATAATGCAACACTATTATCGGGGTAATATGCCCCATGGAAAAATACCTTGTCTCTTCGTGGAAAAGATCTGCAGACGTCCATGATTAGGGGGGCATCTGCCCACCCCCGGCCCCCTGGGCGCACGCCTATGATCCCCGTGATGGAATATGTAGCTCAAAGCCAGGGCTTTAAGATCAAATTTGTTTTGTTATTGTTTTATTAGTAATTACCTCAGTTTTCTTCCTCTGAAGTTAAATTATTCATGACGACGATTTATGATTACATTAAAGACATGAATGAACATACACAATGAACCCATTTTAGTCGGAACTCGAACTCGGAACCTTGTTTGGCAAGAAATACAAATATCCATAAGGCATGAGTGTTTCATTGGAGATGTTCCTCCACTTCCGTCATTTTATCACTAATATATTTATTTAATATACAATAATAAATCACAACTACCTAAAAATAAATATTATTTTGCATTTTCACATGCATATGTTTTTTACGGTTAGAGTGTGAACTGGCACCTGTTTATTTAGATTGTTCTTAATGTTTCGTGTATAGTTAAAGATAGGACAAATGCTTGAGGAACGATTAGGGCTATAAGAATTCCGTCCGTGACAGAGTGGTTAGCACAGTGCGCTACGATGTCTGATGTCCTGGGTTCGAATCCCGTCGTGCTTATGGGTGTTCTTTGTGAGTGCACCTTCATCAATTTCATCATATCACTCATCCTCGTTGTCGCGATTAGCAAGAGGTGAAAGAAAAACGACGCTAAATAAGAAAATAAAAAGACTTATAAGAATCATTCTTATTTCCGGACGTGTCCTACATTTCATAGTTATGTCTGGCCTCCGGAAGGAATTTGAAATAAATCTTATACGTATTTTGGGCATCACGTAACGTCAAATTAGATGGAGAAACAGAAAATCTGAGAGGTGTCTGAGATAACGTGGTTCCTTGGAGAAGTATGCTTAAATCAAAGAGTGTGCATGGTTGCTACTGGATATTCGGAAAAGCAATTACAATCCCAGCTCACAAATTACTTCACGATTTTCTAGATCCGGAAAAGTCCGGATATATGTATAAAAGTGCTTACTTTGTGAAGTTTTATCGATATAACTGTCGGTAATTTGTTCGAAGTAACAAGTAATTATTCTCCTTATTGGAGAAATAAGGCACACAATTCTGTTTTTTCCCAGTGTATAGTAGTTTTTTACATATTAATAAACAAGAACTTCCAGACTTTATTTACGAAATTGTGAATTTTCTCCTTCCCGAATTCATGGATTGTTTTCACTTCCTGGCCCCATGACGACGAAAAACGTTCTGTCTTACATACACAAGTTGAAATCACATACAGCCGTGCTATTAGTTAGCAGTTGAGGAATTTTGAACTCAACCCTTCACTTCAACATTAATTTTTCAGCTGAAGATGTGTCATATTCTCGTTATATGCTAAGATGTCCTAGTAACCTATTATAGTTACTGCAAATACGATCGTGTCCAACATTTTGAGACAATTTGTCCTACTTTCCGCTGAAGAGTGATCTGATAGCCCTATGTGTGATGGAAACTGTTTTTACTCAATTTCTGATATAATTTATTCCAACATTTCCTTCAACTTCTATTACCTTGTTATTACCTCCAATGCTTACACGACTTTTCCTTCGTGCTCGACCTTTGGGTTCAGAAATGTTTACAACACTCCCATCTCCCGCGTGTAAATAGCAGGCAACAACACTCTGGAAGACCATAATGTATAAAACTTGTTTACTACATATTTTACGAAAATATTAGAATGTTAGCTTGATATAACCGTGGATTGTAAGGAACGAAATTAAATACCTGTTTTATACGCACACTGGAACGAGCGCAGGCCTGCTGTGAGTCACTCTGGCAGTGAAGGTCACTGATCGAAGTAGTTAGTGCTTGCTTGCTTGCTACAAGCAGGCGCCTTATCTTTCCTCAAGGAAACACGGAAATCATCGTTACCTTTTTTCGCCAGACTAATGGTGAACGTTTACAGGAACGTAAGGAGTAGTATCGTATTCTATTGGAATTAGATTTCGTGGTGTTTAAAAGATATCATAACAATATGTAAATCTCTTTTGTGACCTACACTGAACTTCTTCCTTACGATTTCTAAACAACCGAAGAGCGTAGTGAACGTGAAACTACTTATTGTTCGCCACAATGGTATGTATTATACAAATGGTCTCTTATCAAAAACCCTATTATATCACAGGATGTGATATTTAAAACAATTCTACCACGTATCCAATGTAACCAATATTCAGATTGACTCCCAGCTTCTGTTTGGGTTATTTTGTGTCGCATTTTTACCTCTTGCGATAATCGCGACGATGAAGATGTTGGGTAATGATTAGGGACAATGATTTATGGTAAATAATATTAATAAATTTCGCATTTAAAAAGTTACAATTTCGGTATATAAAAGCGGTGAAAAAAAATCATTTCGTTGGAAAAGCGGAAAATAAAATTCAAAGTTAAGTAGTCTGCACCTACCTTCTTTAAGTGCTAGCAGCATATTAATTAAATTCAAAGTTACACCTGACTCCTTCACATCCCTCTTTACCATATCCTGAAAAGCTTTGTACCCTCTCAAAAAATTTAATTGTGAACATGTTTTTAGAATAGGCACATTCTTGCAAATGTCGTACAAGTCTTCATTAACAATATTTCTTGAATACTGAATAAAACTAACATTTTCAAAATTCTTTACTGGATCTTCGCGGAGCCAGTCATTTAATTTTGTACAAGCCTTGTTGCCTTGAACTCTCGAGCACGTTCAAATACTGAAATAACTTTGGGCATTGTAATTCGCCAAAGAAACTATGAGCAAGCCCGCAAGAAGCACGGACACGAAAATCCTTGAAACTCGTATTTTTGTGTGGCACGTAATGGAGACACAGACTACACACGATCTTCTGTAGGCCTCTGATTGGAACTTTTTGGACCGCAAACTTTGGCTGAAAAAAAATAATCCTACTAAAACATTTGAGTTTTAGCTACAAAAACATAACATTAACAGCAGAAAACTAATTTCCATATTTTCTGCATGACATCAACGTATTTACGCATTACGTTGGAGCGAGATAGCCTGAGTTGCAGGAATGGAGAAATGAACGAACGGAGAAGAAAGCGGCTAAATACTTATCCCTGACACCGTTTGCACTGTGCGGCATTGCGCTTCTGATGATGTAAAACTACTTTACGCAGTCATTGTCACCTGTAATGAAATGTTGAACTTTCACGAGCAAAATAACAGTCCAATGTTATGAAAGAAGATAAATTAATGTGGTTTTTTTGTTTTGACAACTGAATTTCGATGTTATTTCGTGAACTTCGACACTTTTCGTTTCATTTCGCATTTTGATTTGTATTTCACAGAACTTCGTGAATAAATTGGAGCCGAACATTGTCATAACTCCTATCCACTTCTCTCGAAACAAAATTATACAAACTTGAAAATAATTTCGCGTTTAAAGCGTTCGCGAAATTTCAGTGTCCCTAGTAATGATACAAATGCAATGCTACATCTAAACCTCAACAGGTTTCAAAAATGGATCCTCTGGCTTTGTAGAGAGTTACGGTGATTTTAATTTTTATTTTCATTTGGTATTTTAAGTCCACTTTATGCACACAAAGGCTAATCGAGACTGCGTCTATAGTTTAAATTGGGATCCTAACCACTGTGTCTCCACCGGGTATCGAACCGGAGACTCCTTGATTACAAGGCGACTCCTCTACTACAGCGCCATCGGGAAGGATGAGAGAGAGAGAGAGAGAGAGAGAGAGAGAGAGAGAGAGAGAGAGAGAGAGAGAGAAAATTACGGTGACTACGATAATGAAGAATTGAAAGTAGCAGAACGACTAAGACATTCTTTTGTCAATATTGGGATTGTTAATGAATGTTATGAATGTCAGTTCAAATTGAAAAAAAAATAAACTAAAAAATTTCCAGAGTGCCGTTACAAATCGTTAATTTTTCTCTTTCCACACATTACTTTGCTACTATGTAGATATTTGCATGCTAAGACGTAGAAAGTGCTTCATTTTCAGTGTGTGGAATTGCGATTTATTTCTGAGAATGGAGTGGGTAGTGGGAAAAGGATCACTTCACATGTTTGGATTATACCCCCTTCCCCTACACACACGCAAACAAAATATATTGGCTGTTGTTCTTATAAGGAAATATAACATGTATGAATTGTGTCAAGAAATATTGGAGCCTATTCACATCCCTACGGAACTTGGAAGAAAGTCCACGTAGAGATTGGGAAGTTTTGTTACGACAAAATTGGGATGTATAGTAAATTAAAAAGCAAAGTCCTAGCTTTGCACCAAGCCTTGAAGGTGTATAGGGGGTGTGGAGTTAGTAGAGTTAGGGCCCCACGCTTTATTCATCAGGCCGAAGGTGGGAATGATGTGATCAGCACCACGCCCCTGGCCGCCTTACCCCCTCCCCCTTCCCCAGAGTTTCCTCCAGGTACCCACTTTATACGACGCTGGGTGGGCACCAAAGCAGCTTGAACAGGTGGACAAAATCCCGATTATCCCCCGTCGGAGATCGAACCCAGATTTCTCGCATGGTAATAAAACGCCCTAACCACTGTGCTACTGCGGCACATACAGTAATCAAGGCAAGAATTGTTTTAGCGTTTCGTTCAACGTTTTTAGGTGAATCATTTTCGGAGATATAACGTGTAGCTCTTGTCGGTTCTGCGACCTGGCTTGAGAAAAGGCGATTTTCTGACGAACAACATTCCACCTGACAAGTCACGTGACTTTCCTACATTTCCTGTGCCTGTTGGCTTTTGCACGAAAGACGAGTTGCTCTTGAGACGGACAGAATCACCCGATCACCTAATGGTGCAATGTGTGTTGCCTACCCTTCCGGCATTATTTACTGCCATTAAAGTCTTATGGGGAAGAACTTTTTTCCACCACTGTACGTCCCAGCACTTCAGCCGGAGAGAACTAATGACTTGTATGCAAATTTTCACACGCATATATCTTCCACGGTTTCATGTCATTCCCGGTGGCCGTGAAGAGCAGGACTTCCTCCATGCCGTAAGGACCACACAGTATTTCCAAAGCCCTGAAAACCTGGACAATACCTACTTTATAAATTGGACATTTAACCAATGTAGTTCTCTTTTCTAAATTTTGTAGTATTTTCTGTGAGAGGGCGCGATAGTTCGCTCTTTGTATTTCTGCCATTTTTTAAAGAATAAGAATCAGAGCTCAACCATGTATCTACGATGACGTCCAAAGTGTACCTGGAGAGGGGAAGGGATGATTCTGAATTATTTATCATCATTTTTACTTGTATCCTCATTAAATAATAATATTTTTCAAGAAAACAGGTCATGTGCTTTGGCCAGAATTTCAGACCTTTGAAAACTCTGTGTCATGGTGTGCAAAGTATGCAGTACGGTGTGAGGTTGTTTGCATGAATTTAGTTTCATCTAGCGCAGTATAGTAAAACTATTTTTTAGCGTGTAAAACAATTCGAAGGTGTTTTTATGCATAACCTATTTCGATCTTTATATAGCATATAAATCCGACCCGCCACATACCACATAAGCACACAATGATGAAGCTTCAGTCTCCTTTCTTGACGAGTTTCGTCAGAGTAAAATTAATTTATAATTTTTGACTTATTAATATCATTCGTTTGTTAAATATACAAAACAGCAATAAGGCGAAGTATTTAATGCCCAGTAGTTTTGAGTATAGAGTGTATTGGTCCTGAGTCGTCGAGGGCAAGAAAGAATGCTCACAGCATCCTGAACTCACGGAGGTTGTCAATAAGGTTTTGAACAATTCATTTCAAGTTTGGAAAATGTTCTCGTAAATGTTGTTCCTCACACACAAAAAAGTTCTGGATTGAAACTCATGATCAGTGTTCTTATATTCACACATTCCTGACAGAACATTGAGTTCTGAACTATTTTCTGCCTCTGACATTTTGTGGATGGAATATACCTCTCTTTCACTCAAAACCTGAATTTTTTTGGGGGGGGCGGTTACCCGCCCTTGCCCTCGCCAAGTTATGCCTATGGCAACTGCTCTCGGCAAAATGTTCTCAAATGGTTTGTCTGTTTGTGAGTTAGGGAAAACAATTTGACAACATATACCTGTCGATTTCTCAGAAATAATTGCAAATTGGATTGAAAGTTGTCTAAAGTCTAGTATTATTGGGATGAATGATATGTCGATAAAATTGTTTGTCTGTCAATGTGAGTTCAACTATTGATAGACTACTTTCTGATTAGTACACATAGCATAGAGCATTCGCAGTTTCACTGTAAACACCGCTCTAACTTCTTTTTACATCTGTACGACGTGACATAAGCATGACTCATGAACTCATGAAATAAGTGGAGGGATTTTCGCACCTACATGCTTTACTTAGAATTTCAACCTGAGGTCCATAACGCTGCTTGATCATTTCTACGTACACTGCTGTTATCCTGTAATCCACCAGCCTGAATAATGAAGCAAATTTGTATGTGAAAATTTAAAACTGTGGGTTAACTTTATTCATGTATTATAACTATGGACGGAAAATACATAAAATGTGATCTCCATAGTTCGCTTTTATTCATAGTACCTTCATCAACTATTTGTTTCGTTAACGGTAATGTCGAAGTTGCCAAATTCCGTACATAACTGTGGTATAACTTGCTGTACATGGAAGAAAAATAATATTTAAAGTTCTATGTAAAATGAAATACACTAACCGTCGGAGTGGTCAGCACCAGGGCCATGAGTATGCTTTCTGAGTATCACTTAATCAATTTCGTCAAATCATCACACATCCTCATCTTCGCGACTATCCAAAAGTGGCAGAAATGCGAAGTAAAATAAACCAAATCAATCAATCAATCAATGAAATATACCAACTTGAAGTTTACAAAATATATTTACATGTAACTCGTACATAATCTAAAAGAAATCGGTAGGGATGGAAAAGAGTATATAGATCTTGCTGAAGATAGGGACAGATGGAAGGCCTGTGTTGCTGCAGCCATGAACCTTCGGGTTTAAGAAGGCTAGAGAGTTAGTTAGTTAGTTTAACTCGTACATAATCAATTTACAATCAATTGATGGAAATATGTTTGTTAATTTGCGGTGATTAGAAGACAGTCAAAAGTTCTACCAATTCTTGATTTGGTCGTTGAGACATTTCATGTTCTTAAAACGTGCTCATTAAAATTTTCGATATTTTGATGCATTAAGGAAGATTCAGACCAAAGCAGATTTCAGAGGAATAAGTAACCAAGAAACAAGCGTCGTTTGAAACGAACGTTAAGAAGCAAGTGTAACCTTCCACACCGGGGAGACGCAATAAGCAGCTCAGTTGCCTGTAGATTGGGTGACTCTCGGAAAGACACCGTTCATGTGCAGTGAATGCTATTTTGAAGATTGCAAAGAAGATCCAGGTGTTGTATCCCTTGCATTTTGTTGCTTTGGTACGAAACCCTCTGTTGCTTCAAGCAACTTGCTTGTCTCCTGTACGTACTTGGTATTTGTATCTTTTGTATGAAATGTTCGTAACATAAATGTCATAGCCAAGAAAAACCTCAGAGCATTTGTAATGGTCGGATTGAGCATTACTGGTTTAGGAAATATGTTAATTAATTGCTGACCAGTTGCAAGGTGTAGGGTACAGTCATGTTTTTCATGTTTGTACTTTTATGTTTTTACTGGATGTAAGTGTATGTGCTCATTGGATTGTGCTTTACTGGATATTAGATTCCCCTGTTTTTATCACCCCAGTGGGGGAGATGTCTTTCCAAAGACCGTTGCAGTGGAATTTTACAACGCTACGGGGTCCACGTCCACGGACGTTTACCCCGACTCGAGAAAAAGCCAGTTGGGCTTTTATAGAAAACAGTGTTTCCCCATCCTTCGACGACGAGGAACGTCTCCTCGAGTTTAGTCCACTTTTGGTGGCTAGATTATTATAAGAGTGTAGCATTTGGTTTAAGCCAACACCTGTTTGCTGTCCTAAGTCCCCTTTAGAAAAGTTTTGAATATTTGGATATTTCCGAATTGAATAATTGATGCCCAAAAGAAAGAGTAAAGGCGTAAGGAAACGCATTTGTAATGAACGGAATATCATTTCAGCTGAGGGTAGGCTCGCAGAGATAGTTATGCTAACTCTGCGGTAAAGGAAGTACCGATGGTGTAAGGCATAGGTGCGCAATTATGTTGATTTAGGGCCGGTTGTATAAACATCACTAACTGGAGATCAGATTTGACCTACGATCCGGGAGTGAACTAAGTTCAAGCTTCTACCATATTGTATAAAGCTAATTGTCGATTTGTCGATCTTAGATCAAATCCTGATCTTGGGTCAAAGAAATACGTTTGGCAACGTGGCAAATCCAGACATGTCGCTAGTGTTCCTGTGATGTTGCCAATTGTCCAACACTGAACAACAAACATTTTAAAGTCTGTTTCGGAAATTGTATGTATTTAATATTTGAATAAATAATAAATCTGAGGTGCTGGACGTAGTAAATATTCGAACATATTGCAAATGTAGTAAAATCACGAAAATTAGATACTAAACAGCCATTTATTACTTGTGCGAGTTCCACGTGGATGATTTGTCATTGACAACGAAAGCAACTATCGGTTCTCGGTTGCAAGGGGGAGAAAAATATGCTTGCATAAATATATTTTTTTAAAAAAAAAATCATTTCTTTTTAATGCTAAAAAGAGATATAACAACTTTTTTATACTCGGATTTGGAGCTATTGTTCATGTGAGGAGATGTTTATTATATTTATTTTGTGATTGCACGATAACGTGTTACAGGTGGACCATTAGTTTCTGTAAGTAGTATACGCAATTTTCCTTGCACTTAATTGAGTAACCTACGTTGTGAAATGTAAAATGTGTTTGCGTTTTCCGAATGGAAAGAAATATTGAAACAACAATGGCGTTCGTCCTATCGGATGTAAATTATGTCCAAAACAAATAATATTCCAAATAAAATATGTGTTATTTATATATGGGGAGGAGAGAAAGCTTTACCAACTAAAATGCGACGTGCTCGGTTCATATAGCAGTAGATATATACACTACAGCCAAAGTTAAATGCTCTGTTCCAATCTGTGGACAAAATGGAATTGCAATAACACTTTGCTGGATGCAGTAAAGCGAAATGATAATATTTTTATACTCCCTCTTCATCCCAACGGAAGTTTTACAATGATATCAACACGAAAACGTAAGCAGGTCATATTTTCTGTTTGTATCAACACTCGATTGTTCTCAAATTACTTTTCTCTGATCGTGAAATTAAACAATGTTACAATATGCTCTTGCAGTAATTTAAGGCAAATTGCAAGAAAATAACAAATGGTATTTCAAACAGTAAATAACAATGACACACGATATATGGAAAGAAAGAAAAATGGAAGAAATATTTATCAATGTTCACCTCGTTGTGCATGCTTCTTCTTTATTATTATGGAAACAGGATTTTATGAATTGATTCTCCAGTTTTGCCGCATACGTTCACTTGCAACAGATTTTACAAGCAAATATTCGTTAGTACAGCCATGTTACAACAGCTGAACTACGGTCAATGTCTGCTGATCGGAGAATAATCGCGGGTCAACTTTGATCGCAGGGACTTAATCTCAGTTCAGCTATTATACAACAAAAAAAATCAGAGTTCAGCGTGACTGCAGATCAATTTTATTGGCTAATCGAGGATCAACTGTTTTATACAATCGGGCCTTAGAGTTCTGTTAATTTGGTGTATACAAGACACCCATAGAAACGATATGTACGTATATATATAACAACGTATAATAAACAATATACGTAATCGTTCTAGAAATTTTAAGATTTGCTGAATTAACTCTAAGAACGACAGTACTGTCCATTTTAAACCAGTTGTTTATTCACTTGATGTACATGCGTAACGAACCGGGGACTAAAAATATAAATTGTTATGTAAAACCCCGCTTTCGTATTTCCGGCTCAAATATAATCTGCTCGCTTGGCACCCAGGGTGAGGTGAAAAGAGAGATTTGAAGGATTAAGGCAGGAAGTAATCCAGAGGGCCGGATAGAAACCAGGGACTGGGGGGTCAACCTTTCAAAGAGGGGTGGTTGCACTTTAACACACTGATCCTAGGTTCGAATCTTGGGTAATCGATGTGTGTTTCTTCCGTCTTCTGTCTCATCAATTCATTCTCCATCCTCATTGTCTTGTGATTAACCTAGAGAGGTAGAAAAAGGACGTAAAATAACAAAACAGAAGAAAGTAAGGTATGGACAACAACGTTCCTCCGAATAGAGGAAACATTTTATTTTGAAAATATCAAAGAGCTTCTGTCAGCATTACAGTGTCTCCGAGAAAGATAGAAGAAAAAGGGGGGGACCGAAATATTTTTTTAGGAATAGTCAAATTTTATTCCCATTAAATATCGCATTCAAAATGCATACTTGAGGTAAAAGTTGATTAAATGACAATTTTCCTTGTAGGGACAATTTTTCTTGTAGGCTAAAGTATGTTCATGTACGCATGTGTCAAGCATGTGTACGACCGTGAGGTGCCGCTCCTCCACCCTTGTATTCCTCAAATCCTCAATTGTTTGTTATCAGTGTAGTCAAAAAAGTTTTAAAATTGTAATCAACAGGGTCGTAACGAGTAGTTTCATTGTGAAGCAATTAATCTTCGTTTTTAAAATATGTTCTAGATTTGTGTTTGAACAAGTTGGAGCTAGGGTTGCAGCTTATCATGTTCTCCATGGGTATCGAAGAATTTAATAATGCCCTGAGTTGTCCTGAAGCACAGCTTCGGACGACATTATGCGGGTGTGTCTACGAAAACCAATCCAGTCAGCAAATCGACCATCAGCTTGTAGATCCACAGTTTAAAATAGTAGCTTTGACACCACTCGCTTATAGCAAGCAACTGAATGTGTAGAGATATTTGTGCGACATGAAAGCACTGTTTTTTTCGTTGTGGCAATGTTTTGTACAATTCAAGATATCGCCAGAGGTTAGAGTAGTTGCGCCAGAGGTTAAATTAAGTTTAAAGCCTGTAATGCTGAAACAAGTTCGCCACTTCTACCCAGTAGAGGAACATAATGGTTTGGATCCCACTTTATACTGTAGGTCCAGTACCGATTAGCCATATTGTGCATAAAGTGGACTTAAAACACCAAATTAATCAATCAATCAAGTTTGTCACTTCGCCGAAAGAAAAACTAAACATCTCTCAACTTACAACATTTTGTAATCGTGCAAAATAGCGAAAATCCATTTTCCTCTCGCTTCATCGAAGGCCTTGACCCAATTTTGCTCAAATTAATTATCACTCGAGTCCTCAAAGGTATACAGCAACTGTAAAAAAAATCTGCCTAACAGCTCTAAATTTACAGTAATTACCATCTTAGCAGAGTTGTAAGTTTTCTATTTTGTTCCCGCTCCCCTGCAACCCCCCCCCCCTTACCTATGCACTCAAAAAATTCTTACTAGCAAATTGTACATCTATTGTTTTTTGAGTTTCGATGATTAAGCTCTGAATATTTACTTTCTACAGAGCGTTGCAAATGTCAAAAATGGGTAAGAAGTGAATATGTATAAATATATTTACTTACATATAGGTATATGCATGGATGTAAGGTTCAAGTGACGGTTACAGCCAATGGCTGGAAGCCCTCTGTTATGCTAAATGAAATGTGGTCAATATTTCTGCCAAACCTCTCTTTTTGTTGTTTCATCACTATCATTTCAAGCTTATTTCTTAAAAAATAAAACAATGCCGGTTCAACCTTACTTTACCCATCTTTGCACACCACTAGGTTTCGTGCGAATTCTTGTCTTATCATTACAGTTACACATTATTTCACACGCATTTGTTTATGAGAGCTGTGAATTCGTTACAGGGCAAAAGTCGCTAGCAATGCTATGATGAAAGCACAAACTCCCTTGCTCCTCCAATGTTTGTTTTGATCTGGTGGGCCTACACAACACTAGGCCCCATCTCATAAACAAGGGTGTTCTAGGAATAACCAAAAAGACCCGGGAATTATGAAACGTACATTGTCTTCCAAAATGAATGTAAAATCAAGTAAATGTCTGTAAGTAACTCTCAAAGTATCTTGATACAAAGTTTCGTGGTAGTTTGTGTCGTTCATTACAAACAGACAGTTTGTTATTATTGTTATTATTATTTGAGACTCACCCTGACTCAAAAAAAATAGTACCTTGGGGTAATCCTTGGGAGTAATGGCGGCCGGAGTGTGGTGCTGAACACATCACCTCCAAAATGGCCGAGATCAAGAATGTGTGCTCCCACCTCCACTAAATTTGCCTCATGCACGGTGCTTTATGCGCGTGAAACTTTACATTTTACCTATTATTATTATTATTATTATTATTATTAAATATGTGAAATATCTATATATATTCTTTCAATAGGTCGCCGCAGCAGTAATAAACAGATATGGAAGGAAAAAGGGGGAACCCCTGAAGACGCCCAACCCCTCCACCCGCATACGTTCAGGGGTAGGTGCTTATTGCCCTGGTGCCTTTAAAATAAACAAGGGCGTCAGATCAGAGGAATTTCGGTTCCCCCGTTTTTCTCTTACACCTTCTTTATTGATGGTTTCAATTATATTTAGCTATGTACGAGGCACTAAAGCTAAATCTAGTTAACGTCTCGTGAATATAGTGGACCAAGATTGTTCCGGCGTTCTAGAAACGAACTTGGTTGTAAGAACTTACTTGCTAGTAATTGAATTAAATTAATGGCATCTGCATTGTTAGTAATGAAAACCGCGGTAGCTCAGCTAGCGTCTGACTACCATGCAAGAGACCCGGGATTTTTTCCACCTGTTCAAGCGGCTCTGGCGCACGCTCAGCGTCGTATAAATTGGGGACATGGAGGATACTCTGGGAGATAAAGGCGACCCCACCTTCGGCCGTGATCAGGAAAGTGTGGAGCCCTAACTCCACACCCCGTATACGCTTTCATAGCTTGGTGCAAAGCACAGGGGAACACTTTACTTTTTATGTTAGTAATGAAACGAAGGTTGGGGAGCGGGGGGAATGTGTTAAGACAGAGAGGAAAATGAGTGGTATATTAGGAAGGTTATTAATTAAATGAGTTAAGCATTGTGCGAAATAAGCGAAGAGGGTGCCGGTGATTTCTCCGCCACAATAAATGTTACCCCCTGCAAAAGAAAAATTATTTTTATCCCTGCCAGAAGTGTTTTTATCCCTTTAAAGAAAAATGGAATTGAAAGGATATATTATTCCATGTCTTAACTATGTAACAGACACAATTGAGAAATCATTTGTAGGGCCTCCCCGATGGCGCAGTGGTAGCGTCGTCGCCTTGTTGTCAAGGGGTCCCGGGTTCGATACCCGGTGGAGGCACATGGCACAGTGGTTCGGATCCCACTTTAAACCGTAGGTCCAGTCCCGATTAGCCTTACTGTGCATAAAGTGGACTTAAAACACCAACTCAAACCAATTGAGAAATCATTTGTCGATTAATGGTCCATTCATAAGATTTCCCTGCCCCAAAGTATGCAGCTTTGTGGATTAAGGAAGGACACCATTCCGAAACTGACAACCTCACCGTGCCGAGACAACAGAAACTCAAATTTTCGTGGCATAGTGCTGATATTTTACACTTATTAAATTGTTCACAAGAAACTTGTAGGTATGTAAGATTGGCATTAAGTATGAACTTGGCAATATACAGTTACATTTTCGGTGTTAGTAGTTCTATAGCTATTTTCGTGTATGAGTTTGGGTTTACTTAGAATCAGGGGGGCCGCCAGGAGGTGGGGAAGGGTTCTTTATCACCCCTCGTTCAACTTGTTAAACCATGTCATATTCAGCGTAGAAAGGTTTTGAAGTGAGATCGGTATTACTGCATACAACAGGCAAGTCATCGATCTTGGGGGGGGGCGGCTTTGGTGGCTCGAGCCCCCCCCAAAAAAAATATTTCTGTTTACACTAGATAAAATGAGGCTTTTAGTTTCTTCAATAATGTGATCATAATTTGAGAGTTATGATTATCGAAACAAGACAGAGAATGTTCTATAACCCTCTTATTGTTAATAGAACGTATCCGAGGTGGGGATCGGAAAGTTTTCAATTTACTTTAGAAAAAAATAGGTTTTTGTCTTCTTGAATAATGGGACGATGACTTAAAGAGAGAAATAATTATCAAGGCAAGACGAAGAATGTCCTATAACCCTGTTGTTCATAATATTGCACGTAAACTTTTTCTGCGTTTTCGGTGTTGTCGCAGCGAACTTGAGCACTATGGAAAGACTTGTTAGCATTTGAAAGCTGCATAACAAAGGTAGCGCCACAAGTAGGGCGATACGTTGTAATTTTTAATCTCTGGAAAGCGCGAGAGGGATATAAGAGAAGGAGTCGAACTACTACTGGCAATATTATCGAATCGTTTTCCTGCGGAACGTTCTAGAATATAAGAATATTCAATTTCCCGGTTGATCTGTACAATAGAATCTTTTAATGAGACTTCAGAGGTATGTGTGACAATACATACAGTGATCAGTCAGTGTCCATTGGTGGCTTCATAAGATCTAGTGATTTGAAAATGAAAAGTAACGAAGTATACTTCTAGTTCCAGTTCGGGCTCAAAGATGAAGACAATGACGACAGCGGAATTTCCGGAGCCTCAGTGTAGTGCTAGTTCAGGTCGAGAGCCGAAGAGATCGAAGGTCTCTTTCTCTAAAGTTAATATTTCAGCAATACCGGGTATTAGAGCAGTTAATTAAGAAAGAAATAAACTTCACAAATCAACTGAAAAACGAAGTTCTCAGTGATGATTTAGTTATGCCCGGACCAAATTCCGTGTATGCGGTTTGTAACCTTACATAATAAAAAAAATGCATATGCATGTGTGAACCTACAACAGATGCTGATATTTCAGATATTGGCTTTTTTTAACTTGTTACCCAGCAAGCCATGATGAGTTACTAAGAGTCTCATGTTCCCGACAAAAGGAGTACCGGACTAACTTTGTGACGACTGGTGTCCAAATGGAGGATGTTGCAACATCGCGCTACGACGCCAGGGGTTCCAGTTTCGAATCCCGGCCTGGGCATGGATGTTTCCATTCATCAATTTCATCATATCGTCAATTATCCCCATATTCGCAAAATAGCCAAAAGTGGCACAAAATGCGAAGTAAAATAAACCAATTCAATCAATCTTCTAAAGTCTTGAAGATCCAAGTCACAAGGATGGAAAATTAGGGCTTTGTTAAGGTTAGGTGCGAAGGCAGGCGACGACACCCCAAAGGATCATATACAAACCTGCAGGAAGAACATCTTACTTAAGTCTCTAATACGAAATGATAAAAACTTCTAGTGAGTTCATTATAAATTATGTGTCCGAGATAAAGAGTGGTATCCCCAGAATTTTCGGAAGGGAGAGGGGTTATGAATACTATTTTTGGTGGTCAGTTCTCATTTTGCCATATTTGTCTGTCTTTGACGTTCTTTTTTTAAAGGAATACCAACCCTCCCTGGGCACGTCTCTGTAGACAAATGAGTAAGCATTTGATCATATTGGGAGACGAAACATTAGATGTGTTGGGAACTTCTGCATTAATTGTTTTATCCGGCTATATTCGAGAAAACTTCCTTTGTTTCGTGCCGATATATGACAAGACTGAGGAAGCTGTGATAGGCATCTTTGAACAGCCGCCCCTCGTGGAGGAGTGCTTATCACATCGCTCTATGAGGCCAGGGGTACCGGGTTCAAATCCCGGTCTGGGCATGGATGTTTGTCAGTGTCCATTCATCAATTTCATAATATCATCACTCATCCCAATCTCCGCAAATTAGCCAAAAGTGGCACAAAAGGCGAAGTAAAATAAAGGAGATCAATGAATCAATCACAATTTTGAACACTTGCGAGTGCCTGAATATGGACAATTTGGTGGGTTTCGGCTTTTATAAGAGCTGCAAACATGGGAGGACAAGACACATTAGTGGTGTTCTGGTTCGAATCAGATAGAAATATTCGAGAACTTGCATGTGTAACAGCTTCGTTAAAACACTCATAGATACCACAGATGTTTTGATGCCTGATGAGAAAAAATGGACAAACACGCATACTCAGATGGTTCCGGCACACAATATTAATGCTTGGAAACATAGGAGTCGTGTGGTAAAAAATGTTCCGATTACACGTTCTAATTAAAATGGCAACCTTAAACAGTGGCGACGTTTTATGGGATAGTTGATCCCCATTTTTTTTTTTTGCCTCCTCACTATGGCCTCTTAATGCTAAGCCTTGTCTACCAAGATAAAGTAAATTTTCCTTGCACCGCCCCACCCCCAGGTTTTGGAACCCAATCGCCACCACTGGCCTTAAACATGCAATTCTGAGGTTCTATCTATACCTCTTAAAAATATGTTGTTAGTGTAAGACTATTTGCTTGTATATATTCAATTGTTTTATGGGGCATTGTTGCTTTCCATTGTTATGAGGCAATAAAGAGGGCCCAAAATACAGGTTCCCACTGTATTTTTACTTATTTCGGTCCTTAATATCTTGGTTAAACAACCCAACATTTTTTTGTACTCGGCATGGAACCTTACTATTAGCACTCACTGATATAACCCTTTAAATATTAAATTATTTCGAAATCCGCAACTTCATAATTAGACTTTTTCAAAGCAGCAAAAAAGAAGAGTAAAACTTGGTATGCCATATTGTAGTTGAATATACAGCGTAAGTCAAAATGATGTTCCCGATTTCGTTCATTTCTTATACGAAAGGTAATGAGCTTTTCTTGCATATGTAATTTTTTTTATGGAATACAATCTCAAAAAGTTTTTTTCTTTCTCTTGAAGACTCATAGTTGAGCTGTAGGCCACCAGAAGGCAGTTTAGTAGCAGTGAGAAAAATGGCTACCACTGGACAAGAGAAAGCGTTCTGTTTTCTCGTTCAGCGGCATTTCCGAACAAGATTTGTGGTTGAACCGCCTTCTGGCAAGTCAATTAGAAAATGCTACAACATTGGTGGAATTGCGTGAGCGCATCACTGCAGCCATAGCCGACGTGGACCCTGACATGCTAGGAAGAGTGTGGCAGGAACTTGATTATAGACAAGATGTGTGTCGTGTAACACGTGGATCACACAGAGAACATTTATAATACGCCAGGAAAAACATTTTGAGTTTTTCAATCTGTGTGTGTAATATCAGTCATTTACGTATCATTACAATGAAATAAATAGACAGTGAAATCGGGAACATCATTTTGACTGACGCTGTATGTACTAACACATGGAAATAAAAAATCATTGGGTCCTCGTCCTATTTTTGAGGGGAAAACATCAAAATGTTAAGAAATGTCAAATTAATTATCACACTTCCTTCCCTATCAGAAAGAGGAACAGACCTTTCTCCTCCCCTTCTATGTTACAAATGGAACAGTTCCTGTCTTGAAAAGTTGTGGAAGACTTTCAGTTTTTTTTCTTTGATGAGTAGCGTAGTGGTAATGCCACCTCTTTATAATCAAAGGGCTCCGGCTTTAATGCAAGGTGGAGGTACAAGTTGTTCGGGTTCCATTTTAAACTGCAAGTCCACAGTCCCGAAAAGCATTTATGTGCATAAAGTGGGTTTAAAAATAAAACTCTGCCGAACTCTACATACAGTGACATACCAAGGACTTTCGTTAGCCATCATTTTGCCACCATTTCCTGCGTTAGACATTATTTTTACTGGGCCAAAGAGGGACTATGATTCCCACCACCAGGGGTGCCCACCCCCCTCAAGGCCCTGAACGCAGTCCCCCAAATCAAGAATTTCAAGGCAGCAAGCATAAGGATTATAGTCCAAAATTCGTAACTAAATTCGATCATCATAACCCCCCAATATTATTTTAATAAATATAGTAACTGATTTTAATTTGGATGCAATAGCCTGTCAAGTGGTCGATAGTTATGTCTTAAAATGTATATTTTCAACACGCAGAAAGCTAGCTAGATAATTTGAAATCTCATAAATTAAATTATGTGCATGCAGTGTTAAAAAACCCACAACTTAATGATAAGATAGAAAAATCTAACTGGGCACACCACTTGCATACGCATGATTTTTCTTTTCGGAAGCGACCGGAATTGTAAAGGTAGATATTACATAGCTGCTTCACTGTGTTCTGGGAGAAGATGGGATATAAAATATTTCATAAATATTATTTTTTGCCTTCTTTTTTAAAGTTGTTCAAAGACAAATATCGGGGAGTCGTTTTAAGGGGAGTTTGCTTTTATCATTTTGCCCTTTCCAGAGTTTTTTACTGCTTTCATTTGAAAAAAATAATTTGCTCAAAATTTCAGAATTTCAAATTTTCTCAAAAATTCATAGGTAATTGTGGACCTACAGCACCATCATCTCCCCCAACCCTTACCCTGCGTACACCAGTGGGGCAAACCAAATATTCATGCTGCAGTTGTCTTAACCAAAACTTGTTTGTTCGTATGACTGATTCAATTATCGTTTCATACACAGAGCCGTAGATAGTGAAAATAGAATTTGCTGCCTCTTGCAACTAATTCTCCTCTTAGGCTTAGAGTAATTCAAAGTAAAAAAAAATCTGGATTGTATCTCACGTGTAAAATTCACTTTCTGCCACAAGTTTGATATGCACATTTTACATTACATATTTTTCTGTTGTGTCGGGTTCTTTACAATGCGTTAGTATGTAGTATATTTAGTACAATTATGACAGCACACGGAAGAGACAATACAGTAGTATTTTTAATAGAACTACTTCGTTAGAATGGTGCACCTGGAGGAAGAAATCGCACGGGCCAAGTCCTGTGAATAGGCTGGATGGGGAATAAATTCGAAGCAAAGGTAGTGCAATTTTGCCTTTAGGACGCTCCATTTGTGGGATGGCGCGTTTTCCTGTTGCAAAGGCACTTTTTGGGATTTTTCGCGATCAGCCGAAAGTGAAAGAAAAGCGACGATAAATAACAAAAAATAAATCAAATCGTAATGTAGCTACAGTATAATTCTTCACAATCATATTATCAAGACCCAAACAGGAATAAATGCGAGCGAAGCGAGCGGGAAATTTTTTATAGGTTATCTATTTATTTGCGTACTTTCAAGAATATTACATTAATTTAATTTTGCGTCAGTACTTTCAAACGATGCCGTGCTATTTACTCTTTCCAAACTTATTCTCCATTTGCTCATAGGCGCCAAAAACGAATAGGGTGCATCACTAAGAAATGGGGTGGAAAAGTGGTACAATTTCAAGTAAATGGTATGACAAAAACTACAATAATCTTTTCGTATATAATATCACAAAATGTAAACCGTGAAAATTGTACAGTTTTTTTTTTATTTTGTTTTTTTTTAGTGGTGACTTCCAGCGCTCTATGCCCCTTTTCTTCAATCCACGGTTGTACACTGTGCGAAGCACTGCAAGCGAATCTAGCAAGAAAATAATTAGGGTATTAATTAAGAAACTGGCAATAATATTAATTTAATAAGGAGTAAATATTTTCACACGGTGCCGCGACCCTTAATCCTTCTAAATTGTTCTCTTTTTGCTTCTGCAGCACCCACTTTGTTGTCTCTGAGCTCGTGGCGCCCCTGTGCCTGATGCTGTGTCAAACCATCTCTCTCACCTTCATTATCCTAAAGTGGCAGAAAAGTAACGTAAAATAACGAATAGTTACCCTTGGATTTCTTATTTAGTAGTCGGTGCTCTATTTTACTTCACTACATTTTCATGCATCAGATGTTTTATTTAGGAGAAAAGGAAGAGAGGCGGTTGGTTATGACACCCACGGCAATGCCGCTTAGCGAATAATCCAGAGTAAAATCCACTTTATACCATACGATCATCAAATGGTATGGTGTCTAAATAATGATCATCATACGAATTTTATGCCAAAGCACTAAATATTGATTGCCCCCCTCCCAGAACTTCAAAGTTCGATCCCCCTTACTATGGAAATTCTGTGCCAATCTAAAACTTAGCATTGCTATCCAATGTATGCCCTCGAAACGTTTGAAACCAATTCCAATTTAACCTGACTGGTAACCCGAGAACACTTGATCGAATTATTGTGTATACTTGTTTAAATATTTAAAAAATATGTAGGGTATGTATATGTATTCCATTTAGACTTTTGTTATATTAGGATATTCCAGTTAACGATTTCATTGCCTATTTTGTTCAAGGAGTCTTGAAGAAAATTGTCAACGGGGGAGGAAAGGGGGGGGGTAATTAATGGGAAACTAGAAAGCAGCAAGAGCGAAAGACACGAATCAGAAAACGTAAACACAAGCCTGTTAGAATAACGAAAGAATACGAAACAGATAATATGGTTGGGCAAGTCTATTGTAAACGCAGAGTATGTACACTGAAACAGAAAGAGCTTTCAACAAACGCCGAATATGAGGATAAAGTGGACTTAAAACATACAATGAACATCCATCTCGGAAGTGAAAATTTGCGTTTTACACGTAGGTAATATATCAATTAGTTATGATTGTTGACTACAAAAGTTAAGTGTAAGGCTCAGTCTATAAAATACTATATATGTGATGTAAATATTTGAAACACTATCCTGAAACATATTGTGCTTAAATTATTTTCTAAAAAATATGTTTGTACGCCGCAGAAGCGACTATCACTGTGAAATGCTGTGTGATTTGTTGTTCACACAAAACGTTATTGTGCACCATTGAAATTTCTTGCTCATAGTAATGAGTTGGATTAAGTCTTACAGAGGTACTGTGCCAGTGTCACCGGTTGAAACAAATGAAAACGTTATTTGTCGTGCTTTTTGCCAAACAACTGTTCTCCTCTTTTTCATTAAGGGTCTTGAGCGAGTCGTATGTCGGAAATAGGGAAAATTATGATGGGTAAAAAATAATGAATTTGATAATCTATATTCATCACCAGATGTTATTTGAATTATTATATAAAGACGGTTTCGGTGGGCAGGTCATAAAGCACGAATGGGAGAAGAAAGAAGACTTAAAGAATCCTGTTTGGGAAACCTAATTGTAGGAAACTTATAGAAAGGCTAAGACGAAGATCGAATGGCAATAAATAAGATGCTTATAAGGAAACTGGTAACAATGGAGAAACCTGAATTAATCTTACCGATTGTACGAACGGATAAAAAGTTTAGGTTGCTTTGACAATAAACTTTCCACTTTAGAGTTTAAGTTCGAGTTTGTGTTTTAAGTCCACTCTTTGCACAGTATGGCTAGCCGGGACTGGGCCTACAGTTTAAAGTGTGATCCGAACCATTATGTGCCTCAATCAGGTATCGAATCCAAAGTGCAAGCACCTAGCATAGGGTACATTCAAGAGGATTGCCATGGCAGTTTGTATCACAAAATGGTCGACAAATTAAGTTTCACTCGGGTCTGTCAGACCCCTCGTTACCTTTCAACGTCTAAGATAACGGATTCGTTTATGGAAGTAGCTGGTTGTAATTCACGGGTTAAGCTTAACGCCCACTGATGGCCGTGTGCACGAACGAAGATCAAATTTTAAACTCGGATCGGGAAAGGATCACTGGAAAATTCCATTGCATGAAGACGGTTCAACACTTGATCGCGATCTAGGAACATCAAATCGAGTTTATCTTCTGATCGGCCATTCGCCACCGTTTTGGTGTGTGATCCTGGTTAACGATACTGACGCTTCGACTGTGCAGGCAGTTGTTTTTATTTAAATAAAAAAAGCGGAAAGTGATATCGAGGGCGTGCAAACGCTAGAGATGTTGGATGTACAACGCTGATAATTCGAGAACTATGTAAACTAAAAACTGCCAAAGTAATAATAATAATTTGCGGTTCTATGGTGCGAAGTCGTAATGTTTATAAATACTGTACTTTCTATCCCAGAACACAAAACATATGAATGGCTTATTGCAGAAAGGGACCTGAGTCATATTTTTGAGGTATCGGAGTTAATTTTTTCATCTCCACTGTGTCTAGCAGCATACTGCAGGGGGGGGGGGTGCATTGAGGGTTGCAAAATTAACTATTCATTATGTTGAATATTTGAGCCAACAACGGCACATTTCTTTCTTACACTATTAATATTATACGACTTTTCATTGTTTTTCTCAGAATTGTGCAAAAGTGACTCAGGTCCCTTTCTGCAATAAGCCATTCATATATACATGTCATATATTACGTGCAAGGTAAATTAGAACAGAGCAATGTTTACGATATTGCTACATGGTGTTGGAAATATGATTGTATAAATTTACGAAAATACTTGTTACTCGCTATTTACACTAAACGATAATATAAATATATAAGAATTAAGAAATGAAAAATTAAAATTCTTACTACAGTACAGTAATAATATAAATAATAATAATATATCTTCATTTGAGCGGGCGAGGTTCAGCGTACGCTGTTCTCTCAAAATCGTATGCATGTGGTAAGGCATGAAAGTCCCGTAGAATAAGGTTCCATGCTTTCTCCTTCTTTTGTGTTGTGCCGTCAGTTCTTTTTTAATATTATTATTTTTTTACACTCCACTACATCCTTGTACATATTGACAAGATTGATTAGTACATCTCTCAAATTCATAGAAGTTTGCAGCCCGAATTATTTTCTTCTCCTACATGTTGATACTTTAACACATCACATTACTCTATGGGGTTCTTGATTGTCATTTGTTTTAGCCAACCAATCTGGTATAGCCTTACAAATTAATCTCGGATCAGTTGAACGGAATCTAGTGAACGTCGTTTTTCGTTGATGCAATGCAAATCTTTAAACCAAGTTCATTTAGAGTGGATTAAAATTGATCTCTTTCATTTGAACTTCGAAATAATCTGCGTTGGTGCACGCAGCCACGAGACGTTAAACGCGGCAACAGAACGCAACAGACGCGTTTCCGGCGTCTCAGCGGGCGATCACCTTTAAGATAACATGCAAACTTCTGGCATGGAAATTCCGTGGGCTTCCCTGTAGTGGGCGTTACACCGTTTGATTTCAATAGAAGCAGACGGGTCAGTGGTATGGTTGTGATCTTGATCTATGACCAAGAAGTCCCTGGTTCGATACCCGGTGGGGGCATACATTATAAACTGTAGGTTTAATCCCGATTAGCCTTACTGTGCATAAAGTGGACTTAAACCATCAAATCAACCAAATCGACCTCTACGTACACACACACAACAGGTGTGTTTGGGCTTGCCATTAACTTCATTCATAGTGGATACTTCCTGAGCTCACATCAGGTTAAGGTGATGAAATAATTTCACCTGATGTAATATATCCCAAACACTCCTCTCAAAATGAGTGCGCTTACATCATAGGTGTCATTTCAGCAGTACACAGGTTTCCCTGCAGCACCCACGCGGCCTATAAATCTGTCGACCTTGAGTTTATATGTCGACATCAAGTGACCCAGCAACGAAAGATTCAGCGTGAACGCAGCTGCAATGGCGCAACCACAGGGGTCAGGGGAGGCATTGTCCCCCCAACCTTGGACGGAAATGAGTTCTTGGGGGTACAAGGGGGGCAAACATTGAAGGCCAAGTGTACCTGCAATTACCGCCCACAACTTGAAATTTTATGCAAATAAAAATACTATTCGCAAAATTTTCTTGATCCCTTCGCTCGCAATACCTTCTTTTTTAGTCTTATGTTTTAGTCTTCAGTACCGTAGCTAGAGGGCGGCGGGAGTCTGCCCTGGGCGCCGAACGACTTGAAGGAAAATAAGTTGTAAAATTGATTGATTGGGTTGTGGTTTTAAGTCCATTTTACGCACAGAAATGCTAATCGGGACTGAACCTGCAGCTTAAAGTGGGATCCGAACCACTGTGCCATGCGCCTCCAGCGGGTATCGAACCCGGGACCCCCTAATCACAGGGTAACGATGTTATCATTATACCATCGAGGTGCAGGGGCGGCGCCAGAAATTTTAGACCTGGTGGACAGAAGCTGTATATTCATAAATTAAGGTGGGCAGTATAAATCTAAGACCTTATATGAGTTTTACATGCACTCATGCTCGCCCCCCCCCCCCCTCTCCAACATATACAGGTTGTCCTAAAACAACTTCAACAACGGTTGAATGCTGGTAGATATATAACAAAACAAGACACTTTTCCTCGTACTCATAACGTCTAAAGTGCTTAGTTTCTGATCTATGAGCGCTGAAAATCTAACCTGTATGCACAGTCACGGACACTTCTGGGTTATAACAATCCCATTAACTTTCAATGCAATCATTACAACCCAGAAGTGTCCATGACTGTACGTATACAACCCAACTCACTAAACGATCGCTTTGACGTAACTTCCAGGGACGCGTAACAAGATTGCCACTTGAATTGAAAACAACAATCTTGGGAGTCTTATCTGGCAAAATACAAAATAATAATTATACTTGCGATGTTGTAAGCATAGGTGCGTGCAGAATAATTTATTTGGGGGTCCCTTAAGGGAAGTTTCAGTTACCTACCTAGACATGGCTAGCCTATAGACGTAACTTCCTGTTATTTTCACAGAAACTATTAAGGATGTGAACTTGAAATTTTAACATTATAGAATGAGCATTTGTTATCACTTTAGCACAGGTTTTACTATCAGCGTGTCGATATTTTAAGTAATGAAAGTAAACAATTGAAAATTATAAATACAAGGCTATATCTCTACAGGTATTATCAGCTAAATCACTCTCACGAAGTACATCTGTAGGTTCAGTTTTACCATGTTTTCTAATGCACATTAGCCTATTTCATAAAATATACTGCTGTACCTGGTCACTCGATAGTTAATGCCATGTCTTACACATCATTTTAAACCGTAGAATTCAGATGTAAGCAAAACTCTGAAAATTGATACACTTGTCATTGAATGAAAAGGAAGAGAGCATTCATGAAAGTCTTTGAACATGAAAGTCTTAATGCAACCTTCTAACATTTCCAATAACAAACAAGTCGGTCCTCGGGAAAATAATATTTACTGGCCGATATGTGAAGGGGCTCTGCGATTTATCAAGGAAAAAATAATTTATTTACTACGTGATTACTGATTACTATAGTAAAGGAATATCACATTGTTTTGTGGAGAGGGAGAGACTCAGAGAGAGAAAGAGAGAGAGCTTGGTCATCTCAAATGAAACGAAATTCCTTATTTATTTAGCACTGATATTATTTTCATTATTCTAACGGTAGTTCAACATATTTTCTTTATTTTTTAGAAGACATTTGGGGTAGCCAGGTACCTTTGGCACCTCCGTGTGCACAACTATGCCTCTAAGAAGTATCTACAACATTTACAAACTGGCCAAGACATAGAATTTCCAACAGATACGGACTGAAATTCAAGACGCTTCATTCTAAAATGTCCCCATCGTGTTTCGAGTGTGGTGCAGTACCAATAATCGTGAATCGCGAGATTCACTTACGATATTTTGATGAAATCGACGAACTGAGAAATGCAAACATAGTGTGTTCGCCACCTTGTTTTGTTTCACACGCAGACTGTAATTTATTTATTTCTAAATGGCTAATCGAGTCCCTCACATAATACGGGGCAAACCCCTTACTGAAAATAATGAATTGTAAAAGCTCTTGCAATAAAATGAAAAATATAGTTTAAACATTAATTAATTCTCAGATTAAAACTAATACATAATAACTAGAATCAATCCGATCTGGATATGGGTGTCACTGCATGATGTGTTCATTCCGAGCGCCCAATACAGCTCAGCGTTTGACATAAGTATGAATGTCTTACCAGCAAAATTTAAAAAAAGCAAGATCCCGCGTGTAAATCAAATTCTTAGTTCATTCTGCATAATATTTACCCAAGCTAAAGAACGACATTTTGGCAAAATATCACCGAAATGTAATAAATAAATAAATAAATAAAATTGTATGTATTATGTTATGAAGCACAAAGTTCTAAAATGTTGTCCCTATTCCATGTGAGTTAACCATAAGAAAAATCTCATAATTACGTTACTGATAGGGAAAATGTATCGGTAAGAAGATTTTGTGCCTCCCTGATAGCATAGTGGTAAAGTCGTCGCCTTGTGATCAAGGGGTCTCGGGTTTAATAACCGGTGTACGCACACAGTGATTCGGACCCCACTTTAAACTGTAGGTCCTGTCCCGATTAGCCTATCTGTGCATAATGTGGACTTAAAACAACAACTCGTGTAAGAAGATTCCTAAAACGATTGCTAACTCATCAAGACATTAATTCTGTAGCTATTTTTCAAACCTACAGAACTGTTTTATCAAAATCTATTTTTGTGATTGCTTCTTATTAGTAGAATTAATATAAAATTATTATTATTATCTATTTTGGACTCGATATCGAAATTAGACGATGACAGGTATATAAAATCGTGATGATGAAAGGGACATATCAAATTACCTCTGTCTTAGTATTTCAATGTAGACCTAACAAAATAACTTTGTGTGTTGCTGGAGGAAGCAATGCGAAGAAGAGGTTTTTATTTGTTTAACAGATTACCCTAATCATACCCAGGCCGGAAGCCCGGAGTTGAGAACATCAAGTCACTCCACTCCACCCCTTCTACACTCAGTTTCAGTTATAACTATTTTGGCCAAGTTATGGCAGACAGTTAATTATATTTCTATATTTTATGCCACATTTCAAGTGTCTATTTCTTTTCATTATGTGGCACATTTTCAAAGCAATTTGATGCATCATCCCTGTGAAAGTCAGAAGCTACAGCCCTCAGGCCCATAATCCTGTTCTAATCTTGATCATATTCTGTACAATTTTGCGCCTTCCATAAAGCCTCCTAAGCCTACTGGCTGCTTAAGCATACAAGTGGGCATTACATCACATTTTTTGTTTCAAAAGATTTGGAAATTCCTTTCGCTTTCCAATGATAAAGTTAAGGAAGTTGAAAGAAAAGCTTAAATTAATTCCATTCAACTTATTATTTAGTCTGACTTTTGTAAACCTATTCACGAAATCAGTGTTTCGGAAAAGGACAACAAAGCTTTTTATTTAATGATAATATGTGAACTTGTCTGTAATATAGATAATATTCACAAGTAAAATATACATGAAGTGAACACCATCACCATAATAAACTTATTTATTGGGCCATTCGCATTTCCAAAGTGTATATATTTATTGAATTTGATTGGGTTGGCAATCGGGTGGGCACAGGAATTTCTGGGTAGGCAATTGCCCACCCGTGCCCGTCCCTGTCGGGGAGGCACAAAAGTTGTAAGAGAGAGAATGCATTGGCGTCCCGTGAAATTGTTTGAGCCCTATTAAATCAATATTGATTTCAGCCTGCAAAAAAATTGGATCCAAAAATGTTCTTGCTCGCTTTGCTCGCAATATATCATTGTTCTCTGTAATGCATTGTAAATTACCAGACAGAGAAATAAGACTTGTCTTAATTGATTTTGTTTTAAATGCATGAACAATTGTTTCGAGGAAAGGCAACGTGCACATTTGAGAAACAATTTATGTAATTTTTGCTGTTGGTTTATTGTGAGATGGATGAATTGGTTACCTAATGGATTTAAATAATATGAGTTGTATATAATATGTCTAAATAAACTTTGAATATGCACACAATATAGTGTCCACGTCGCTCCATGTTGCATATATCGTCGGTGAAGGGGCGAAGTGGCGTAACTCGAAAAATTGCGTTTTTGAGTTATCACTACATGGCAAAACGCAATGACCATGCACAGAAAGTTAGTTCCAGGGAGAAATCTGAAAGTAAAATGTGATGGAAAATGTGAAAAGTTTGGTAAAGAATGCTTTAAAATCCCAGATGCGGAAAGACATGAAATTTTAAAGGACTTTTATGCAAGTGACGACCTTCAGCTTCAACGACAATTCGTCAAAACATATGTAAAGGTTTCTGACGTTAAACACAAAACTACGCAAAATGAAGAATCTCGAAGATCAAAAACAAATCATTACTTTTTACCATAGAAGGAAAGAGAAGTAGTATCAGTGTGTAAAACCATGTTTCTAAATACACTTTTAGTATCAGAGAAAACAATGCGAACTGCTCTAGCCAAAAGAAGATGCTGAGGTGTCATTGAGAAAGAGAAGAGAGGAGGAAAACTTCAGAGCCTACTGGAAAGGGACAAAATAATAGAGAATATGATGTAAAACTCACAAAGAGATTCCCAAGAGTCGATTGATTGATTTATTGATTTAGTTTATTTTACTTCGCGTTTCGTGCCTCTTAGCTCATTTGCGAAGATGGGGATGAGTGATGAAATGATAAAATTGATGAATGGACATTCACAAACAACCAAGCTCGAGCGGGATTCGAACCCGGAACCCTTGGCGTTGCAGCACGATGTGCTAACCAGTTATATATATATATATATATATATATATATATATATATATATATATATATAGGAAATACTTCCTACACGGAGGTATCACCCACCATTTACACTTTTTCTCACTTTTCAATTGTTACAGTTTCTCAGTTTCGTATCATCTGGACAAACACAAATACCCATGCCTTAACCGGGACTCGAACCCCTGGCGTTGTAGCGCGGTCTGCTAACCACTCCGCCACGGAGGTCGACCCCCACTCGACCACAGGGTCCGGCCCCAAGAGTCGAATCTCACTACTGCAGGAAAGATACAAAAATACAATGTCTTCATTCGGATCTGCCAAAAAGCAAAAGGTATAGAATGTTTATTTACTTATCAGACATACAGAAAGATATTGAAAAGCATGAACCTTTCTTTTCATTGACCGAAAAAGGATACGTGCGGTCTGTGTAGCAACTTTCTGGAAGGAGATGAATCGAAGAAAAGTGAACTTGCTGATAAGTATCAAAAACATATCGCCGAGCAGGATGGTGTAAGAAAGAAGGAAATGGAAGCAAAAGACAAGCCGGACTTTCAATGCAAGACAGTTGCTGCAGTGTTTCATTTGCAGAAAGTCATTTATCTTCCCATTTCAAACGAAATAAAGTTATTTTATAAAAGACGATTATGAACATACAATTTTACAGTTTATGATCTGAAGACAAGGGAATGTCATTGTTTTGTTTGGCACGAAGGAGTGACCCACAGAGGTGCATGCAAAAATCTCCACGTGCCTAAACAATTTTCTTCATCAAGTGGATTTAAAACAGGTTGAAGAAATTTACTTGTTCGCTGAAGGTTGTACAGGACAAAATAAAAGCTCAATTGTTGCAGCCATGATGCTCTACACTGTTACTATGGCTCACTGGAAATGTATTCATTCCAGCTCATCTGCTACCAATATTTAGACTTGCACGATCTGATAAACCATACACTGTGCATTCCCTTCGATGAATGAATTTCTTAGATTTCCAAGATGTCGCATGAAATCTGAGGATCCTATCTGTATGGAAGGATGATAATGATGAAGGAATTAACTGGACAGGCATACGCGAACTAATGGTGATCAAGGATCAACCAGATAAAATTTATTTCAAGGACAGCCATTTAAATGCGGTTTATCGAAGTATCTCGCTGCAAGGGAATGTTATATTCACCAAAACTCTGCAAGGGAATGTTATATTCACCAAAACTCTTCACTCACATCAACCAAGGATTTCACTACAGATGTATGCAGATTTGATGTCTTTATGTGAAGGAGATACACCTGTAGTGAGAGAACCTGAGTTTGTGTATTTCTACAAAAATCTTCCACACTGAATATCATTAAAAAAATATTAAAAATATTCTATTGTACGAGCCTTCAAAGTCCCATAGCTATTCTTAGTTACAAGTACAACCAGAATTCATATTTTCTTTGTACTGAAGTGTTACTATATCTTGAATTGCATTAAAGATAAACCATTATTAAGTTTCTGTATTTTATTCACTTCTTTTAACTACTATTTTCAACAGCAATGGATAAATAGACGTGAATGTATGGATCACTTTTAAATAAAGGTATGAAATCAATCAATACAACTATTATTAAATAATTTATATTGACTTTAATCACAATCTTTGAAAAGAAACGGCGAAGGGACGTAAGTGATTCAAGCACATTCCAGCATTTTTCTTCCAGCAGAAATGAAAACATGTTCAAAATGTAACTTTTTCCCCAAATGTAACAACAATCATACACCTATTGTACAAAATTTGCAATTGATATAATAAATATCAAATGAGCACGACGCTATTATGTTGAAAAAACGAAAAACTTTAAACCGCTCTCTTGAAAAAATCGTAAAAATCAAGATACGTCACTTCATCCCTTCACCGACGATATGTGAAACATATATCGTGCACGAAAGTTATACATGTTAATGTAAAAAAAAATATGTTTGGAATGCATTTATCAAGCATTTTCTGTCTTTGAAAAATAGTTTGTGTGTTTCTTTTCCATTTATAATGTGAAATTGAACGTGTTGAAAAATAATTCAATCGTTTGTTCGAACACAAATGCTTTAACATCAACTTCTACCCCCTTCTTGCATAATTTACGAGGGTAATAATGGCTTTGTTACTACTACTACTACTACTACTAATAATAATAATAATAATAATAATAATGTTGGTGCCGGGCTCGAATTCCGGCTTGGCCATGGATGTTTGTGAATGTGTGTCCATTCATCAATTTCATCAAATCATCACTCATCCCCATTTTGGCAAAATAGCCAAAAGTAGCGCAATAAGCGAAGTAAAATATGGCAAAATCAATAATAATAATGTTATAATAATAACATTATTAACATTATTATTAATAGCATTATTACTATTATTAATATGGCACATTTATCCTGGTACTTGAACCCCCCAAAAAAAATTCTTGGTTGCGACTCTGTTCCAATGGGTTTCTTTCTGAGATCGATCCACGTTTAAGTGTTTCAGATGTTTTTGAATTCAGATATTTAATATTCGTTATGCATCCAACGAGTTTATTTTTACCAAATAAATACAATTACATTGCCAATAATGAAAATTATAACCAGCTCCGCAGCTAGATACGTATTTTGGCGCCTTACCCACGGTTACCCTCCCCCAAACAGCGACATTTTACATACGTCCTTCGATATGTTATTCTTATGCCACAGTAATGATATCCCCCAGTTAAGAAAATTCTAACAAACCATCACAGACAAGGATAATTTGCATAGGCATTCCTTCACCTACCGCATTTTCTCAAAATTGATCCATACAACTACAAGCATCCCCATATCTTTTTCCCAAACTGGGCAGGATTTTCACTTCGAGCACTTGGGGGCAGGGTAATATTTCATATCATAAAAAATTACCTTGACATTTTATTATTATTATCATTATTGTTGTCGTTGTTTTACAAATCATAAAATTTAAATTGAATTGAAAATACCGTGGCGTTGATGCTAAGTTCAGACTTGAGTCCTCTATTTAAATAGAAACTGGATTCGACTTGCTTCTTTTCCATAAACTTTAACATTTATTTTAGGAACAGTTCAGTGTCTTCTTGTATTTTTTCACGATGTGTATATCAGAGACTAGGGTCAACCCGATGGCGTAGTGGTAATGGCGTGGCCTTGTAATGAAGGGGTTCCGAGTTCGGTAGTCGGCGGAGAACCAAAACTTCGGATCCCACTTAAAACTTATGAGACTAAATTGCAATTTCCTCTACAGTTGTCATGAAACGAGAGCTCTCCTCCCTGACATCTTACATGTATCAAACAGTACTCGTGGCGACGCTTCAGATGATTATTTTTTCAGGTGACTGTTGCTAGTTACGGGGATCAACGTTATGCGATTATAAACTTCCCTCTGCTACAGTTTTTTCCATTTTCTGCGCCGCGTTTTTGTGAGGGATGGTCGGTTGACTAGTTAGCGACTGTACGAGACACTAAGCAAATACGTTGTCGCCTCGTAATCACGTGCCGGGTTCGATATCCGGTGAAGGCACATGGCACAGTGGTTCGGATCCCACTTTAAACTGTAGCTCCAGTCCCGATTAGCCTTTTTGTTCATGAAGTGGACCTGAAACAACAAATAAATCAAACTAAGCAAATTCATCTACCAGTGACTTTCGGTATAGTGTAATGTGCAATGATAAATAGGAGAACGATAAAACTGCCGGAGAATGGGCTAGAGTGTACGAATGATCTCAACAGCTTGGCGAAGAACGCTAGTTGCTCACGAATGAACCGCGTGGACACATTTGTCCGACTGGGACATGCAAGGTGTTCTTTATGTTAATTTTTGGGGAAAGGGTCATGATTTATGCCCAGTTTTCCTGCACGTTGATGAAGGGTGCCGTATAATGATATTTGTATAAAAAAGACGTTGATGTTGCTTGCATATGTCATCCTTCACTATGACATCCCCACATGGTCAATTTGACAGCAATAACTCTCCGAAAGGGTTTTGCTTCATGTTTTTACACTCCGGGCTCTTAGTGAATATCAGAATTATTTGAGCCGCTTAAAGATAATATGAGAGAGAATAAATTTTTGAAAGATGAAGAACTGACAAAAGATATCAAGATATCCTGCGGTGGCTATGACAGCAGTCTATTTTCTTCAACGCCAAATAATTTACGGAACTGACACATTAATAGCAGCTATGCCTGTATGCTCAGGGAGATTCCTTTAAAAAACTCACGTAGTTTTGTCCTTGTAGGACTTGTAGTCTTGGCCGGTCAACCCTGAATGACCCTTGCAAATCTGCTGTTTGAGAAAATATCAAACTAATTGCATCTGTATTTTTACGTCGCTTTTCTGCCAATTTAGCTAATCGCGACGACAAGGTTAAAATTGTGAAATAGATGGAAAGACAAAAACACATTATGCCTTTACAAACATTCGAATCCAGGAATTCTGGAGCTACATTTACTTCTCCGCCACAGAAGACGACCAAACTATTTACATTTTTCAAATTATTTTGAGAATATTTTCGTTCACTGTAAATTAATGGAAATACCAAAAATCATCAAATGAAATAGGTCCACAAGTTAGATAAAACTAAATTAATGCTTACTGGAAGAAAGCAATGTTTCGTTTCTTTTCCTTATGCCTCAGGCATCCCCGATGGTGCAGTGGTAGCGTGGTCTCCTTGTAATCAAGAGGTCCTGGGTTCGATAACCGGTGGACGCACATACTGGTTCGGATCCCACTTTAAACTGTAGGTCCAGTCCCGATTAGCCTTACTGTGCATAAAGTGGACTTAAAAAACTGTTTCTTTTACTTGATGGGTGTGATGATCGGAGATTATGAGTCCGGGATGAGATCGATACGGTATATAAAACTATCCCGATATTCAGGACAGAAAATTTCACGTATTTCCCGACTAGTTCAGAAAATTTTATGGATGGGTAATGTTCAGAATTTCCAAACACTCCTGAAATTATCGAGTTCCACGCACATTTTGTCCCCAAAGAAATTATTTTCGGTATTTTGATGCCATTTCTAGAAGATTTCCCTTCCGATAATTAAGTATATCCAGAATTCTTATTTCGCGATCATTTTAAATTCCTGACCTATCGGAAATCGCAGAAAATAAGGAAATCATTTCCCGAAGTTTCCCGGGACAGGACTTCTGGATCCCGCAAACTGAAGTCTGCTTTCCGTTGCGACTGGTAGTATGTCAGAGGTCCCAGGTTCGAATCCTCGTCATTGTGTTTGTTCAATCACCATGTTTCTGACGTGAAATAACCAGAATACGTAAACTTTAATAAACAAATGTCGTATCCGATGCCGAGGCGGGCTGATTAACATATGTGCATAAATTGGACTTGAATCTAGGGATGTACAATATCGGAATTTTGATATTGAGATATATCGTCAAGAAAATATCGTCGCAGGCAATACGATATTATTTCCGTATCGTGATATGGGTGATATATCGTCTCCCTCTCCACAATATATATCGCAAAAATATCGTAACGATATATTGTCTAGTTAATATCGCCTGGACAATAGTTTCTCAATATCGCAATATATCGTCTGGACGATATATCGCCGAACAGTACTTGAAACAATTGAAATGTCGGTTCTGCCAACCGAAGGCTTCGTGTTTTGATGACGTTACTTTGGTCTCAATATGTGTTCCTTGCAACCCTAGCACGCGTGGTTTTACCACAGAGAGCAATGTAATAAAAACGGACTCTTTTCAACGTTCATTCCCCGAATGGACCCCCGAAGACAAAAATGACACTTGCATTAAAAAAAAATCATTATGACCTGCCTGCTTTACCCACTGGATCATTCACTGTGCCTGCACTTCCTTCTTCTTCTTCCATGATATGTGTCGCCGTTCTTTCCTTTCAACATGTTTACAGTTAATCGGATATCATGAGTAAGCAGTTGCAGTAGAAGGAATCTTCCAAATGAAAAAAAAAATGTTTCCCCACCATAATGAATTCACAGTTGCCTCCTCCTTAGATATAAGACTGACATAGTGGAATCTTGAAGCCAGAATATATGTGAAAAATTGATTGATTGTTTGATTGAGTTGGTGTTTTAAGTCCACTTTATGCACAGTAAAGCAAATTTGGACTGGACCTACAGTTTAAAGTAGGATCCGAACCACTATGTGCCTCCACCGGGTATCGAACCCAGCACACCTTGAATACAAGGCGACGACGCTACCACTGCGCATCGGGGAGGCCTGAGGCATTAGGAATGAAACGAAACATTGCTTTCTTCCAGTAAGCATTAATTGAGTTTTATCTAACTTGTAGCTTCCTTGACTTAAATATTGATTTTACCCATGCGATATGTCGCCCCTCCTTCCTTGGAATATTTTTAAACACCCCCCCCTCATACTTTTTGAGGACATCATACACTTCCTCAACATAAGATAACAACATTGTGAGGACGCTACTCACTTGTGCACCAGAAGTAATAAGCCTTGTGAGGACATCATACACTTCTTCAACAGAATATAGTAACCTTGTGGGGACACTACTCACTTTGCATCAGAAGTAATACACCTTGTGAGGACATCATACACTTCTTCAACAGAATATAGTAACCTTGTGGGGACACTACTCACTTTGCATCAGAAGTAATAAACCTTGTGGGGACATCATACACTTCTTCAACAGAATATGGTAACCTTGTGGGGACACTACTCACTTTGCATCAGAAGTAATAAACGTTGTGGGGACATCATACACTTCTTCAACAGAAGTCAGTAACCTTGTGGGGACACTACTCACTTTACATCAGAAGTAATAAACCTTGTGAGGACATCATACACTTCTTCAACAGAAGATAGTAACCTTGTGGGGACACTACTCACTTTGTATCGGAATTAATAAGCCTTGTGAGGACATCATACACTTCTTCAACAGAGGATAATAACCTTGTGGGGACACTACCTACTTTGAATCAGAAGTAATAAACCTTGTGAGGACATCAAACACTTCTTCGACAGAAGATATCATCCTTGTGGGGACACTACTCACTTTGTATCGGCAGTAATATACCTTGTGAGCACATAATACACTTCAACAACAAAAAGGTAAGCTTGTGGAGCGAAAAGTTTCTTAAACGTATATCGAATTTCTATCGCGAATTGAAGCCATGACTTCCTTATTTCAAAGCATCCGAGCACATGAAGTAAATTGATTGAATTTGTGAGATGTAAATAATGCATAAAAGAATAATATATTATCATAAATTAGAAATGTACATAAATCAATAATAATAATAACAGTTCCTGTTAGTATTTTCATGGCGTGTAAAGTTATATTTTAGCTTCCTTGAAAAATATATCGACTTTGTCTATGATACACCCCTCCCGCTTCCGCTTGGAAAATTTCTAAGCGCTTGTATACCCTTGAGCGCACTTTATATTTCTGCAATGAAAGATAACAACGTAGTAGGGACACTACTCGATTTTCCATCAGAAGTTATATCCCTTGTAAAAGCACTTTTTAAATTATTGACTAATTTAATTTAGTAACACTGTTGAGCCTTGTTTCATGCCTTGGTCAGCATTGTAATGTTTAATTGAATTTAGATACAAATTAACATTTAACTTAAAGCAAAGCATGATTCGAAATGTATATAAATTAAACAGAAATAGTTTGTGAGAACAATGAAAGATACTTTGCATATATCACATTTTGCATCGTTTCTTTCTGGCTTTTTTTTTGGCTAATCGTGACGATTATATAAAATTGATGAAGGGACACTGGAAGAAAATAATCGAACTCAGAACTTTATTCAATCAATTTCAAGTAATATATCCCTCTGCAAGATTTCCACATCATATCACATGGTATTATTATTATTATTATTATAATTATCATTATTATTATTATCATTATTATTTGTAATCGGCGTGCTATGTAGCTTTTTACTTTTTGTCTTCATGTTAAAACACAGAAGTTTGCATTTCTACCCAAAATAGCACAACACTCGTTAGTATAGTTATTTTGCTAACTTTATTTGTCAGTCATTTAATTACATCCAAAATAATTTTACCAGTGCTCTTATGTCCGTCAGATCGCTCCTATTTCATGTAACATCTGTTTATCTTTTCCAGTGATTTATTCTCTGTAGGACAACTATTTACGATTTTGTTTATGAAAAATATCATAAACGACAAAAACTTGAAAAATCGACAGAGACTAAAAGTATTTCCTCTCTTTTATTGTCAAGTACCAACAGGGTAGCATTTTCAAACTAATTTACACATCGGTCCACACAGCGTCTGTACAGAATCAATCGTGTGTATGGAGTGTATGTGCAAATTTTCATGAATCTAGTGGACCTTGTGGGGACCCGAGGCCACCTGATTTCACAGGCCTTGTGGGTACTGGTGTCCCCACAAGGATAGGAAACGTTTTTCTTGTATAATTTGCTCACAAATTTAGTTTATAGTTTTACTGTGTTATTTGTCACATAATTTCAACGAACACATCAGACTACGACTGTGATTTCCCCCGGTCCCCACAGTGTATGTGCACTAACAGAGTCCCCACAAGGTAGCATATGCGCGTATGTGTGTGTGTGTATGTGTGTGTGTAAAATTTGCTTATCTGTTGACTCGCACGAGCACAGGGTATTCTGTGTTAAAGTTATTGATTTTCTCATTTACTTCTTGTCTTTCTACCAAAATACGAAAACGGGAAGAAGTGTGTGGGGGTTCCTATGCTGAAATTTGGATCTAAATGTATGGGATGGGGTTTAAATAGTAAAGTTGTGTGTGTGTGACAAATCGCCTAATCACAATTCGCTAAATTATGGTATTTAAACATTAGGTTGTAAATCAATTTGTTTGAAACAGAGTACTTGAAATTGCTGGCAAAGTTTAAATAAATACTAATTTTTTTACATCATATAACGTCTGCAAACCTACAACTTATATATACTTGTCTTGCAAACTGTTTCATTAACTTGAATAATGCTGGATAAAATGTCATTCAAAACTTTACTTTAAAAATGTATTGGCTACATTTCAAAACATATTAAGTCTTCAGGCTACAACATTGTCCACAATACAAGAAATCGCTCCATATTAATTTAACAAGGATATGTAATATATACTTTCTAAAATATATTTAAAAGCGATAACAGAAACCAACAGAATGCAGTAATTTATTGTCATGTACCTCAAACCGTTTCCCAGCAGTGAGTTATGAACATAGCATCTACCAAAATCCGTGTAAACTATCTTTGGAGAAATTACAAAATTAGGCCCAGTAAGTTGTCTTCTATAATCGTCCATTTTACTGACCTAAAATGAAAACGTATTTTAAATAGACTTTATGTTTATGAACATTAGTAAAAAGTGTCAAATGTATTACAATATACAGGGTGTTTCTAAAGGTCGTATACAACGCTTGGGAGGTGATTCCTCACACGAAAACAAGCAAAAAGTCTAAGTTCCATTTTTACGACTGAGGCTTCGTTTCCGAGATAGGAGCCTCGCAAAAGGTGACAAAGTGAACGTCACACCTGACTGGGACGAATACTATAACAGATAGAGAGGCGGTTCCAAGGGAATCATAAAGGAATCGTATGTGCTCAGTCCGGAAGTCACTATGAAAAGTTCACTGCACGCATGCGCAATGGAGTCCTCAAAGGAATTGGGGATTTCCAGCAAGAACAATGCATGTAACGCAGCAAGAAGGACCGTGACAATGAGAAATGCGTTAAAGACAACACATCCCGACCTTAAACATCAAAACATGAGCACCGAACACAAAATCCGAAAAGTTGAGCACGGTTGCATACCCCAGTTACACGCGAGGAATGAACGAATCATGTCATGTGGCATACGAGAGACACATTACTCCACCAGGAGGAGGGAAAGAAAAACACAATATCAGATGATTGCGACAACGTGTATTTTTACACGCGACAACTACGTAATATCCCCCCCACACACACAACAAACAACAAATGCTACAATATCTTACGCACAGACAGTCCGTGTCACTGTACACCAACTGAAGATGTCACTTTCACCACACAAAGGAGGTGGGGAGCAATACCAAGAGTGTTCTCACTGGTATTTGCCGAGGGCAATAATCAGAGACGGTTTTCAAAATGTCTGCCGTTTACTTCTTTACGCAGAGATGACAGCGACGAATCAAGGATTGTCGAGTACGAGCAAACAAGCCAGGTGTATCTGCTACCGTCGCGGCGCCGACGTTGATGCGAGCAACGAGGTCCTCAGCTGATGTGACAGGTGTGTCGTATACGAGGGTTTTCATTTCTACCCAGAAGAAAAAATCGAGAGGGTTGAGATCTGGCGACCTCGGTGGCCAAGGCACAGGCTCATCCCTACCAATGAACCTATTGCGAAACACGTCATGCAGGAAATGTCGTACATTACAATCGAAATGAGCTGGTGCACCATCGGGTTGGTACCACATTCCTTGCCGCAGTGCCAAAGATACGGTCTCCAACAGTTCAGGCAGAACCTCACTAAGACATGCATGATACGTGCGACCATTCAGGCGAACAGGGAGAATGTATGGTCCAATTAAATGATCATGTACTATCCCGCACCACACATTCACTGAAAACCTGTGCTGGTGATGGGCCACAAAAAGTGCTTGTGGGTTGTCAAAGTCCCATACATGACTGTTTCTACTATTGAAGACATCCATCCTGGTGAAAATGGCTTAATCTGTCCACAATACGTTTGCCCCGAAGTGAGGGTTTGTGTCCAGCTGATGCAACAACCATTGGCAAAACTCCATACGAGGGCGAAAGTCACGAGTAGCAGTTCTTGTACTTTCTGCAGTTTAAAAGGGTGCATTTCTTCCTCTGACAACACTCGCCAAACATTCACATGAGACGTGTTTCGTGCCCGAGCGAGCACTCGCGTACTGGTGCCAGGATGTTCTGCTACCGCTGTCAACACATCTTCTGCAAACTGATATGTGCGTACACTTCGGGGTCTTCCAACTTCTTGCCGCGGTGGTAACACTGACCCTGTTTCACGCAGTCGACTGTCCACTACCTGAAAGAAGGTGTGAGACGGTAAACGTCTATGTGGAAAGCGTTCTCCATAAAGACGCCTTGCCTCACGGCTATTACCACGTGCCTCCCCATACATGAGATGCATGTCTGCTAGCTGCTGGGTCGTATACGCAGCCATCTGTGTAATAGGGAGCTGGAACTGCAAAGTATTGTTTTTGTTTAACACTGGCACACTGCACAAATTGGCCGTATCATCGTACGAACACCACAGACCAATTGTTGCGATACTTGACTTGCCCACTCCACCACGTCAACTTCTTTCAATACAACATACTAGTACTCTTCAATGCGTATGACAACCTCGAGCGAACTGCTGATCATATCCCAGCACCTGAGTAGGTGGAATGGTACGTTCTGGAACGGCCCTTTGACCTACTTTTTATTTTACGTCGTTTTACGCACTAAACTAACCTACAATGAGAGAAAAGAGGACAGAAAAAGCTCTGGCATCACTTTTTAAGCTATTTTTTTACCTTTTTCAAATCTTGCTCTTATGCTACCTCGCCTTTTGACCTACTTTTGAAATGACTTACGGCATTTTTCTATAAGGCTGTTCTCCCTTACGATGTTTTCCTGTAAGGCGTACCTTTGACCTACTTTTGAAATGACTTACGACATTTTCCTATAAGGCTGTCTCCTCTTACGATGTTTTCCTGTAAGGCGCACGTTCTAGCAATGCCTATTGACGTACTTTTGAAATGACTTACGACATTTTCCTATAAGGCTGTCCCCCCTTACGATGTTTTCCTGTAAGGTCCCTCAGTGTAATCTACTACGTTCTGGAAGGCCCCTTTAACCTACTTTTTATTTTACGACGTTTTACACACTAAACTAACCTACAATGAGAGAAAAATGGACAGAAAAAGCTCTGGTATCACTTTTTAAGCTATTTTTTTACCTCCTGCAAAATTTTGCTCTTATGCTCCTCGCCTTTTGACCTACTTTTGAAATGACTTACGACATTTTCCTATAAGGCTGTCTCCTTTTAGTGTAAGGCCCCTCAGTGTAATCTACTACGATCTGCTAATGGGCTTCTGCTCTCAGCGTAATCCGTTTTTACGACGTTTTACGGACTAAACTAACCTACAATAAGAGAAAAAATGGATAGAAAAAGCTCTGGCATCACTTTTTAAGCTATTTTTTTACCTCCTGCAAAATTTTGCTCTCGCCTTTTGACCTACTTTTGAAATGACTTACGACATTTTCCTATAAGGCTGTCTCCTTTTAGTGTAAGCTCCCACAGTGTAATCTACTACGATCTGCTAATGGGCTTCTGCTCTCAGCGTAATCCGTTTTTACGACGTTTTACGGATTAAAACTAACCTGCAATGAGAGAAAAGGGGACAGAAAAAGCTCTGGCATCACTTTTTAGGCTATTTTTTTACCTCCTGCAAATTTTGCTCTCACCTCTTTGACCTACTTTTGAAATGACTTTCCTATAAGGCTGTCTCCTTTTACTGTAAGGTCCCTCAGTGTAATCTACCACGACCTTGCTCTCAGCGTAATCTGCTATGATGTTTCTTGTTTTTTAAAACTCTCAGGTGCGATCTTCAACAATGTGTGTGTGTGTGTGATAATCAAAATTTATTTTTGTTAAGGAAATCCCTGGCCCCTGCTACGACCTAACAGGCGACCTCTCCTACGATGTTTTGGGCCTTCTGTTACGATATTTTTCTGTAAATTACTCCTCATGATGTAAAACTTGGTATTGTAGCGGTATTTGAAATCGAGTGTGCTGCGTGAAGAGGGAAAAATCTCTTCATGTTCACTGAACAATAGGAGAGCGCAAGAGTACTTCCGGGCTTTTCATCGAATGCGAGGAGTGATATGTTGAGGAAATCCCTTTGTCAGACAATGGGATTTCCGGGGCTTTTCATCGCACCCCACGCTTTCGATGAAAAGCCCGGAAGTACTCTTGTCAGACAATGGGATTTCCTCAACATATCACTCCTCGCATCCTCTTATAATCCGAAGCTCTGCCATGGAAACTTCCATATCATCTAGAGCGACTGTTCAGCGAGTTGATTCTTGAAACTAACCAAAACAGACGTTAAGAGATTGTGGATGCGACTCGCATGAAACAAGCCAAACAGCCCTTAACGTATTGTTGAAGGAAATATACACTCGCAGAACACAAAGTATAGAAAGTTTTTTGTTCCTGTTGAGTGTGTGTTCCAGAGAAAAGTAAGTACCTTGCATGATATGTTTTCTTATTGGTGTTTTGTTCTGTGAGTTGATTTTTGAAACGAGCCCAACAGACGTGAAAGGGGATTGTGGATGCGACTCGCATGAAACAAACCAAACAGCCCCTTAACGTATTGTAGAAGAAAATATACTCGCAGAACTACACATACATTTTAGCATGCATTTTTTGTTTGTGTACCGTTTGTTGATAGGAAAAAATATGTGTGCGGGACATATTATTAGGCCATTTTTTAATGCGCTTGATATCAAGTGGAAAGTGTGGTTCGGATCTTATCTGTTTTAACTTTTTATGCTCAAAAAAAAATTTTCAGCTCAAAGGCTATGACTATGATTGCAGGGGGCTGTCTGCTGTTTTAAATCCACTTTATGCACAGTGAGGCTAATCGGGACTGGACCTACAGTTTAAAGTGGGATCCGAACCAATGTGTGCCTCCACCGGGTATCGAACCCCGGGACCCGCCGATTACAAGGCAAATGACGCTACCACTGCACCATGGGGGGAGGCCCTGTCTGCTGTGTGGTTGTGTGGTGCTGACCACATCACATATGCGAGTTGTTCTGAATCCAAAAGGCGAGAGAGTAAGGGGAGATCCGTGAAGGCACTAGACCAAAAAATTACATTGTTTTAGGTCCCATAGGAGCCGAGAAAATCAATGTCTTGGAAAACGTGTTAAGACAATTATCTTAATCTTTAAGAAAGTCGACTTCCGGTCTGTCAAGATGTTACTTCCGGTCTATCAAGAAAATTTTCTTAAGACAAATATCTTAAGACGTTTTCCGAGACATTGATTTTCTCGGCTCCTAATTGAGCTAGGATGATGATTGTGGGTTTGTTGGATAGGTTTTGATGATAACTACTCAACTACAAGCAAGCGCGCCCCCCTCAATTTTTTTTTAAGAATTTCGATTTGATCCTAAAACTCTGCAAAACCTATTGGAGTGCTTTGGGCGTTTTAGATTAAAAATTTTTGTAATGGGTGGTTGTAGAAAAAGTCATTCTTGTTCGACGAAAGCGATATATTTTAAAACTGCTATGTGACCCTCTCGTTCTTCACGTCGTGGACAAAGGACTTCTCTGCGACCAGGATGACGTTGCATAGGGTATCCTCGGGCAACGGACTGTTGAACTCGCAGACGACCTTGATGTTGGTGAGATCGTTGACCACCACCTGCTTTCTTTTCGTGGTGTTGATGACGAACATCGGCCTGCGTGCTTTGAATTCGCTGGGCGTGTAGTACATGTCCACGCTTCCCTCGGTCACGCGTTTGTAAGCCGAGAACGCTTCGTAAAGTTTGAGGTAATCGTCTTTTGTCATGTCGAGGTTGTAATTCTCGCGCGGGAACACTTCGTTGCGTCCATTCTTGAGATAAATGTTCTTGATTTTGCAGTCGTCGAATTTGCTGGAATCTTTCTCCTGGTTGTTATCGCGCCCGGTCTGAAAGAGCACTACGACGAAATCTGGCATGTCGAACTGTATCTTGTTGAACTGCGTCGTCACCTCGAATTCCATGTGACTTCCCGATGCCACCTTCTGTACGCACTGGTAACTGTGAAAGTGAATCGGCACCTGCGGACTTTTCAAGATCTCCGCTTTGTACTTGAGGGCGTAGTTGGTTTCGTATTCCACGATCGGCATTCTCAATTCCATGCTCCGGATGACGCATTTCGCCGCCTCGGGTAAAGTGTTGGCTATCGGCGTGCCGTCGGCGTTCAAGTTGGTGTATCGCATCAGTGCGTCGTTGTCGTTGGCCGCTCTTCGAAAGGTGACGCGCAATCCTCCCTTCCACATGATCTCCTTGTAGTCGGAGAAGAATCCCGGCAGCAGACGCATGGGAAAGAGCACCGTGTGACTTGTCGTGGATATTTTGGTTCCCGCTTCGAACCCCCCGGCCTGATAGTATGCCGCGTCCGTTTTGGATAATTTCAATGTTCCCACTGCCATCGACGTGATGCCCGGATAATCGATTCTGTCGATGACGGTACCGTGTTTCTTCACCTCCACCTGCGAGAAGAGGTGAGGCACGAAGTTGTCCACGAGCTTCAAATTGGCATTGGGCGGAAAGGCTTCTCCGCTTTCTTTCTTCACCACGTCGAATTGAAGGTAGAGGTCCGCTCTGTGAGGATGAACGAAGCCGTCCCCTACGTCCACGTCGTATTCGATCTCCCTGTTCGCTTCGTTGAGATTGGCGAACGTGCGACGGTTGGGAGGGAAAGATTGCAATTCGTAACTTTCGATTTGCTCCATTTTCACTATGCGTGTTATTTATTATACGCTGATCTCCACGATGGCAGTGGTCGTTGCACCTGCGAAATCCACCACCTCTCCTTTCTCGTTCGTTACCACCAACTCTATGTCGTCTATGCGGTTGCGACATACTGGAAAATAGATCGGCGAAGAGGGCGTGTAGATGATCGGTTCCATGAACTCGGAACTTGGTTTGAACGTGACTATGATTCCCGTCTGCTTGTGACTTCCTAACAATCCGTCCGAAGATTTCGTGACCATTCCTTCCGCCACGTTACAGTGTACGTTCAGAGTCTCTATGGCCAAGAATTTAGGAATGTTGGATGCCACGTGCTTGATGCCAGCTTCGAGTTTGGTGTCGTTCTCGAAACCTAAAAGTTCTCCCATGGTGCCCAGGTCCACGGTCTCCGTCGCGTATAGGATTTCCACTCTGTGGGTGACCGAATTTTGAGAAAGGTACGTGCCTTTGGGTAACTGAGCTTGCAAAGTGGAAAGATTGTATTGGCCTGGCGTGACGACGATGTGTTCGTTTCCGACGCTAATTTTGTTGTTGTGATGCGTGACGTTAGGTATGAGGTACATGCTGTAGAATGCACGCAGAGCCACGGATTTAGGATAGACGATGTCGTCGTGCAGCGTGAGTTTCAAGATCGAAGATTCGCTCGTGAGATGGAACACGCCCATTGTCGTGATGCTGTTTCAGGTTCCACAGTGCTTTCTGGAAATCTTCGATCGTGGGGTTATTTATTTTAGAGAGAAACGTGAGCACAGAGAGGCAGAGATGACCGCAGTTCACGTCTCCGAAATCTTGAATGCGTTCGTCGTTGTAGTATATAGAGGTTTTGTTCGTTTTCAGATAATGGACTAAATTTGTAGGTGGAACACCTCCGAAAGAATCAAAAACGAATGCTTTGTTATTGTCGTTTTTGTGGTAACATATCCAATGCGTGCCTGGATTTTCTTGATTGTCCAAGTTGACTACTCCACATTCTCTTCTTTTGACGGTTGAAGGTAACGAGTCGGACATGAAAACTCCTCTGAAGTGTTTGATTCGTAACGGTTCGATCAGAGATTCAATGTCTCGGTTGGAGAGTGCTGCTGTTTCTTTTTTTTAAACTTTTTCATCACGCCCTTCCCCCCTTTCTTCTCCATGGCCAGGTTGTGACGTTTCTGTTCTTCCAACTCGGCTTTGTTCTTCTTCGAGTCGATGACGGTTTTCGCGATGGCGGCACTTCCGCCGGCCAAACTTCCCACGGCCCCCAATGCTGCCAGGATGGCCGGGATGCTGAATATGAAACCTCCGATCTTTTGCTGTTTCCGCGAACGCTGCAACCTTTTCAATTGAGGTGTGCTGCGAAGTAATTTCATTCCATGTCCTTTGGTCAAGCAAGAACGTTTCTTCTCGTGTTGTTTCTTGGTGAGTAACCCATCGAGGGCACCTAGATTTTTTAGATTCGAATATGGTATCTGGTACACGACACCCTTGGGCTTCATGTTGATGCTCTATGTGTTATTTTTTCACGGTATGTTATTTATATATAAATATTCTGAGATTTTTTTTCAATGGATGTTATTTTATATATACTCCGCGTAGCCCCGTTACACAAATTCTATTACATGCTTTGTTTTCTTACCAAGAAGTTCCTTTGTCCCCTTGTACACGATTCGAGTTTTGTTCTCGATTAAGATAGCTAGCTTCTCGTCGGATAACATGATAGCGTATCGATCTGGTAAAAATAGACTGTATTGTGCGTTGAGCAACAGACGTACCTTGGGACCATACTGGGTAGAAACGATTGAACCGGAAGTTATCGTGTAAGGTTTGTCGACTTCTAATTCCTGAATTTTTACATACTCGACTGACAAATTTAGCATTTGTTTTAATGCTTGGAGATCACTCATTTTTTCAGTTGTCATATCGAAGGAGAGAAATTTTCAGTGTGTGTGTTAGAGAAATTTAATTTTTTATTCACAATGTGTGTTATTTATATATACCGAAGATTATTTTTTTTTCACGATGTGTGTTATTTATATATTTTTTTTTTTTCACGATTTGTATCGAAGATTTTTTTAACAGAGGAAGAAAGTTCGTGCTTCGGAGAACGCGATGATGTGCGTGATGATTTCTTCAGTTTCCTGTTTGGACTTACGCCAATCATCAGTATATCGTCTTCTTCCCTGCCTCGCCTCGTGCAGTTCGTCCAACCTCTCGTTCAATTTCTCCCCCGCGGCCGACAGAAGAGTGTCGAGGTCACCGCACCTCATTCTACTGATCTCCCGAAGACGGTCCTTGAGAACTATTTCGCATCCCATGTGAAATGCCGGCGTCGTTTTAGCTATGATCACAAGTTTATTAACATCTCCGTTAACTATCTTTTTGAATATTTTAGATAGTAGTTCGTGCGGCAAATCAGTTATGCAAGCCATGTTGTTTTTTTACTGTATGTTATTTATATACCCCACCCCAATTTTTGTTTTGTGTTCATGGCGATGGTGGTACCCAGTGCGGCGACCCGTTCACCCAACGATGCGTCTCTGCTCACGAACCTTTCGAAAGCTGCATGTTCCAATTTCTTGTCTGCTTCGTGACGTGCGTCCAGATCCGTCTGCGTGGTGTTGTAGGCAATGTCGTGATCTTTGCACGCCGCGTCCAACGGATTCACACCCTTGTCTCCTCTCTCCAACCTTTTCTCGAGTTTGGTACCCGGTCCGCAGTAGTGGTAGCCAGGTAAATGCATCTCGAAAGGTAACTTGTTGATGATGTCGTTCACGAGTCCCTTTCCTTCGGCCACGTTCCAGAATCTCGGAGGCAGCGTGTTGATGATTTTGATCAGGTAACCTATGCCCTTGTCGTCGTTCACGATGAAGTTGGAAAGTTTCGTGCTGATCATGTCCACGATGCCAACCTTCTCGTTGTAGAAATTACGATTGCCTGCATTCTCTTCGCCGGCTATCACCAACAATCGGTCCACGAGTTTCCTAACGTCGTCCACCCAAACGAATTCTTTGGGTAACGTGTTGTAGCGTTTGACGCTGCTGCCTGTTTGACCTGGTTCCAAATCGGTTTGATGAGATTCCTGTACTTCTCACCACTGCTCGATTTCACCCTATTCTGCGAGGCGTCGTTGTTTTGGTACAAGGCATCCGTCATGATCAGAATTTCCTTGTAACTTTGGTAATCTTCGTCGGTGTAATCTTTCGGCTGCTTTTTGGCGACGAGTTCCCACAGTCCCACCGTACCCGGATACCTGGTCCAACTATCCTTGTCGCCTAAATTAACTTTAATGTCGTTGCCTTCGAAGGTCACCTTCGATTTCCCAATCTTCCACACCACACCGCCGCCTTCGTTGCTTTCCATGCTCGGATACAATCCGAACACTTCATTCTTGTCGAACTCCCCCGTGCTCAGGTAGTCTCGTGCCAAAGGTCCCAACTCGATTTTATCCGAAGACGACGACGTGCTGCCTATGGCTCGACGTCGTGTCGGTACGTCCTTCAGTTCGAACGGCGTCGAAGGAATGCTCGAAATGGGCGTGGGTACAGCGTAACTTTTAGCTGCAAGTGGTACGAGTTCGTTGATCAAATTTTTATTTTGTTCCGTGACACTTTTAATTTCTTTACCTAGACCGCTGATGGCATCGATCACGGGTTGATCCTGACGTTTCTTCTCTTCGTAGAATCCGCGATTCTCGGATTTCCAACCTTTGAAGCGTTTCGCGAGGTAATCGCGAAGCTTGAGATTTTCGTCTTCGATTTTTCGTTTCGTCATGACGTTATTTATACACGTCGTTTCTCACAACGTTGCAACGTTTAGAAAGTCGTTGATTTTGTTTCTGTATTTTCCGTCGATGGGTTTCCTCGTCATGTCGATCGTAGCGAATCCGAAATCGTCACTGTTCCAGCAAGAAGAGCAGCGTTCCGAAAATTGATTGTAGTTCATGTCTCCGCCTACGTAGTCATCGTACGCGTGCTTGAGGTTGGTGTGATCTTGTCGAAACAAACATATGAAATTAGCGTTGTCGCGTAGTAACTGTTTTGGAATTTTGGAAAACGTTTGAGCTAGGTAAAAGCAATCCATTTCTTTGTGACGACCTTGCGTAAAAAAGTTGCGAATTTCATTTTGATTTTCCAGGATGGCATCGTCGAACACAACGACTGAATTTTCACGACAATCGTCGAGTGGTTTTATTTCCGAAGCGAACGTTGCAATGTCCAGACCATCGTACACTTTCATCAGTTGCTGGTATTTGGATTGCTCCAAACTTTTCGAGAACACGTACAGGTGCCTGTTCTTCCAATCTAACCAATTCGGTGCGAGGAGAAAATTGTCCACCAGCAGTGTCGTTTTCCCACACCCCGAAGGACCTACGATCAGACAGCGGATGCTGTCGGGAAGCAACTCGCCGTTCTTTTTTTTTCTCGTTTGACTTTCCGGATCCGGTAGACGCTTCACCACGTTCCACGTACTCACAAGATCACTTCGTTCGCGTCGATCCAACTCTTTTCCGGAAGTCCCAGCCATTTGACAAACAGTTTGTCACCTTTCCTACGCAATATTTTTTCGATGAGGTTCGTGTCGGGGTGTTTTGTTTTAGAGAGTTCCTCTTCGTAAAATCTTCCTTTCAAAATCTCGCCGCTACTATCTTTTATTATATACGTGTGTCGGTTTCCGGCTAAAACTCGAACCACCGTAAAAAGTTCCGTGCTCCAGTTTCGTGTGAAACCCCTGTCGAACGTTCGCTTCAATTTACTGACCTTCACCTGGTCTCCAATTTTGTATTTAGCTTTTTTTGTCGTGGGCGTGTACTTTGGACAGTAAACGGTAGAAATTAAACGCTGCTCGTCAGATTTTGTAACGTCGGCTGGCTTGATGCCTATCGTTCTGTGCACCGTATCATTATAGGTGTCGACGAGTTCCGGCAGGATGTCGACCCATTTGTAATTTCCCCGAAGCGTGAATCGTTTCCACATGTGTGTTTTCAAGGTTCGATTAAATCTTTCCACGATGCTGGCTTTGATGTGACTGAAGGTCGAATAATGTCGAATGTCATGTTTTTGAATAAACTTTTGGAATACGGCGTTGTAAAATTCCTTCCCCTTGTCCGTGTGCAGAAACCGTGGTCGTCTGCCGCCGCTTTCGCGAAAAATTAATTTGAATGCTTCCGTGACGCATGTTCCCGTTTTCGCCTTCAAAGGTAGAGCCCATGCGAAATTCGAGAACGTGTCTATGACGGTGAGGAGGTACTTGTTGCCCTTGTTCAATTCATGTACGTTTTTTAACTTGCCGCTACTCATCTCGACGAGGTCGCTTTCCCAGAGGTCGTCGATGCCCTTGGTTACCACCGCCAAACGTTCGTAGTTGCGGCGTGCAGGTTTATGCAATTCTTGGACGATGGCTTGCCTAGACATTTTTTTAGAGATTACGTTTGAAGAGGAGCACCAGCGTGATGGGATTCAACGAAGGTGGTACCTCGCTCGTGTTTTGAATGATCAGCTTATCGCCGGCACTCACGTCGAAAACGGTAAGATCTTCGTCTTCGTGTATTTCATATATGTTGCGCGTTTCGTTACAACGTGCTAGAGGAATGTTTCCTGCTTTCTGGACACCACGATTCGATATTAAGGTCATGGTGGGAACGCTAGCTTTTCTACCGTGAGACCAGTACGAAAATTCGTTTATCTGAATCGTGCCATCGTGGAGAAACTTGTAGTACGGATGATAAGGATGTAACATGTACAGTTTGTTACCTTCGACGAACGTGGAGATTCTCTGTTGATTGGGTACGCTGTTGATTTCGATGGCTTGCAGAAAATGCAGTTTAGCGAATTTAGTGTCGACGCCGAGCAGATTACTGTGAACGTGTCCGAGTTTATTTTCGATGGGCAGCAAATGCTCGACTATGGTATCCGTTACGGCAGACAACGACGGTTTGATTTTCACTTCCACGTTCAACTGCTTGTAGTTTTCGTTGAGTTCTTGCAACTTGGCACCGAAAGAAGCCAGCGTCGATTCCTGCGCGGATTCCAACACTCCGACTTGATCTCTGATGTTGACGACGATGTTCTGAAGGTTCTCGACTTGATTCAATTTCGAGCTCTTCTCGGTAAGATCGTTCACGATGCTTCGCATCTCTGTAAACTGCGTGTGAAGATCGGCGACGCTCTGCGAAGTGGGCAGCGTCGACACCAGCGAACTGATTTCGTCTCGAATCTGTTCCACGTTCGCCGTTTCCGTTTCCAGTCGTTTCAGCATACGTGATATGTTCCTTTTCAAAGCGTGCAATTCTTTGGAGGTGGGGAGATTGGCCACCCTACTCTCGAGAGCGCTCAAAGAAATTTTGATGTCGCTCGATTCGGATAGTGCCGTCACCGCCATTTTCAATTTTTCCAAATCTTCGCTCGAAGGCACGCTCGTCCGTAACGATTCCAAGTCACCCTGTATGTTGTCCAGTACGTGATGAAAATGAGCGAGATTGGATTCGACGTTCTACATCAAAGGTTCTACATCGACGTTCTACATCAATATCGTTCACCACGGTTTGAAGTTCGGAGAAATTCTTTTCGATTGCGGAAGTTCGTTCTTCGATTTCGAGTTTCAATTTTTCCAAATCTTCATTTTTCGATTGAAATTGCTGTAATTTGGCCAAATCATTTTGAAGCGAATCCACACTCAACTGTATATTTTGAACGCTGTCGTAAGAAGGTACTTCGACATAATTTTTTATGAGCGTTTTCAGTTCGGAATCGATTTTCAGAATGGGGTCGAGACATTGCGTTTGGAGCGTAGCGATTTCCGACTCTAAACTTTTGTTTAAGGTCTCCTGCAAAGCGATCAAATCGGTCCTCAACTTCTTAACACGAACGTCCAACATGAGAATCTCTTCTGCGTGGTCCACACGCTTGGTGTTGCCGAAAATGTCGTTAGGCATTTTTGGTTAACGGTTATTTATAATAGGATAGACGATTCGTAATTCTACGAAGAGAGGAATGAGTTTGTCGTAATCTCCGAGGAGTTCCATGTAAAGGTAATCTCCTGCAGAAACATCGTATGCCATGTTAGAAAGTATTTTGTCGTGCTTGATTCGAAAAATGTTCTTGCCGGTAGATATTTTGATTTCGCCTACGTTCTCCGGATTCACGGTGATCCGAAGTTTCCCATCGATCGGAATTTCGTAGAAATGTAAATTGTTGTTGAAGACGTAAAACATCTTGCCCACGTCCTCATCCAATTTCGTCCAAATGCTGTTGAGTTGAATGATCAACAGACCGTTGAGTTTAGTTAACACGGAAGGTAGAAATTCATGATCTGTCGTCGTGCGGTGTACAATCTCCATTGTTTGCTTTCGGAAACCAAAGAGATTCATGTTGGTTATTTAAAAAAAAATTGAGATTGTATCTAATATAAATAACACCACAAAAAAATGTGCAATTTTTAGTAACTTCATCTTTTTTTTTCTTAGCAAAAAATGGAGAAGAAGGAAGCGAAACGTGCATGCAACCAATGTGGGAAATATATATCCATTTCTCACTTGAGAAGACATCGGAAGAATGTGCATGGCGAAGGATCAAGTAAGAGAAAGCTCGATGATGACGATCAAGCGCCACGAAAGAAGCAGAAGAGTGGCGGCGAAAGTATTCGAAATATTTTAACCGAGGAGACTTTCCGATCTGAAGAAACATCTGATCTAAACAACTTTTTTCGCTCGGTCAAAAGCAAGTTAATTTCGTCTATCACCGAAGCTTTGCTGCAATGCTCGTTGAAAATCCACCTCATCGTTTCCGTCATTTACGAAAACATGAAAAAAGAGCGAGAAACTTTCCATCATTACACTGGTGTAAAGAGCCTCCACGCCGCCGACGTCGATGAGGTGGATGCCATTTGCAACCAGATGTTTGACGCTTTGTTGAACAAGCACGAGACTTTCCAAGAACGTGGATCGGGTTGGACACTTTGCGATTCGCCTCACACTTTAACTTTGAAGGTGGCACGATACAACCCGATGGGAGCATCCAGCTACATCAATTTGCCTCGGGAAATAGCCGATAAGAAAGCCATAATCAACATACAAAATGAGGATTACAGATGCTTTTTGTGGTGCATCATTGCCGATCATCACCCAGCCAATAATAACAAACATCGTTTATACCACTACAACAAGCCAGAATATCTCTCAGAATTTGAAAAACCTATGGCTGGTATTAATTACCCTGTAAATCTACGAGACATTAGTAAATTTGAGGCACAGTACAAGACAGATAAAAACGAAAGTATAGCACTACACATCTTCGGATTAGACAAAAACAACGCCATCTACGTTCTCAGACACAGCAACATTAAAAGTAATCGTGTCATCAGATTACTCCTGATCGAAGATGATGATAATTATCATTACTGTCTAATTCAGAATCTTCCAAAATTAATAAGAAGTCAAATTACCACAAATCACCATAAAATTCGAGTATGCGACAGATGCCTGAGTATATTCTACGGTCGAGGAAAAAAGAATGCTGATGAAGAACTCCGAGATCATCATGAAATGTGTAGTAAACATCCGGCTACGGCTATCAAAATGCCTTCTCGAGACATGACATTTTCCAACTACGAGGCATTACTCTGGCATCCCGTGGTGATATGCGCCGACTTTGAAAGTTTCCAACTTCCACTCGCCACATGCGAACCGAATCCCAGCGTATCGAGCACCACCGAAATTCTACATCACGAAGCCTGCGCTTTTGGATTGATGGTCAACAACACAGGCAATGTTATTTTACATCGTGGCAATGATGCTCCACAAAAATTCCTTCAAACCTTGAAGCAGATGGCCATACAATTCGCTCCTCTACTAAGAGAAGACAAAGCAATGGAGCCTCTTACCCAGGAAGAGAAGAAAGCATACGACCTTGCCTCTCAGTGTGGTGTGTGCGAAAGTAACTTCACCCTCGAAAATGTCAAAGTTCGCCACCACAATCATCACACGGGAAAATATGTGGCCCTCCTGTGTAACAACTGTAATCTACAAATCAAGAAATCGAAATTTATTCCTGTATTCATTCACAATTTGGAGGGCTACGACGCCAAAATCTTCATAAAGGAGATGGGATGCGACGCTCAACCCATTAGCGTCATAGCTCGCACCAATGAGAAATTCATTTCATTCAGCAAGAAGGTGGACGTTGGAAATAGCAATCACGTAGAAATTCGCTTCTTGGACTCCTACAACTTTCTGTCTTCGAGTTTGGCGACACTCGCGTCTCAACTCACCGACGATGATTTGGTCGCCACCAGGAAATGTTTCGGCGACCAACATTTAGCACTGTTGAGACGCAAGGGTGTTTACCCTTACGAATACATGACGGATGCTTCCAAATTCTCAGAAACATCATTACCACCGAGAGAAGCATTCTACAGTCGTCTTAGCGACACCTGTTGCACCGAAGAGGACTACCATCATGCTCAGCTCGTCTGGTCTACATTATCTTGTCAAACCATGGCCGACTATCACGATCTGTATCTGAAACTGGATGTTACGCTATTGAGCGACCGTTTTCATCTCCATCGCTCGAGAGGAATGGCAGCATATGGTTTGGACCCCGCTTTCAGCTACACCACACCGGGTTATTCTTGGCAGGCGATGTTAAAATCCACGAAGGTGGAGATAGAACTCATCAAAAACATCAATCAATTTTTGTTTGTCGAAGAAGCAAAACGTGGTGGAATCGTCCAGTGTCCCCTTCGATACGTCAAGGCCAACAATCGATATGTCGGCGATTTCGATGCGGGGAAACCGACAAACTTCTTGGCATACTGGGACATGAACAACCTGTATGGTTATGCCATGTCCGAGACTCTGCCCATCGGAGAATACGAATGGATGAGCGAGCAGAAACTTCAAGATTGTTTGGAGTGGAGCGAAGATCATGAAAATAGATGTTTCCTGAAAGTAGATTTGGAATATCCTGCATCGCTTCATCGAGAACACCATGGATTTGCGATGGCACCTGTGATGGAATCGGCTCCGGAGAAGAAGCTGATGCTCACCTTCAAGAGCAAAGAGAATTACGTGGTGCATTATCGTCTCCTACAATTCTACCTCCAGCATGGATTGGTTTTGAAGCGCGTGCACTCGGGATTGAAGTTTAGACAGACCAGGTGGCTAGCACCCTATATCGACGGCAACACTCAACGTCGAGCATCAGCTTCTTCTTCCGCAGACAAAGACCTATACAAATTAATGAACAACAGCATCTACGGCAAGAGCATGGAAGATGCGAGGAAAAGAAGAAATATCAACTTGGTCTCCGACCCGAAGAAAATAAACAAGCTCGTCGCTCAGCCCACGTACAAGAACTTCACGATACTGAGCGACACGTTGGTATTGATCGAACGTGCTCTCCGCCACATAACATTCGACAAACCAATCGCCGTGGGAGTCGCGATCCTCGAGTTGTCGAAGCTGGCCATGTACAAGTTTCACTACAACATCATGAAACCACGCTATGGAGAGGCGATCGAGGTGGCGTACACCGACACAGACAGCTTCGTGTACAACATCCACACCGATGATCTATACGAAGATCTCAAAAGCATGAGCCACCATTTCGACTTCTCTAATTATCCGAAAGATCACGCTCTCTTCGACGACAGTCAAAAAATGACGATCGGGAAGATGAAGGATGAAGTCAACGGCCGCATCATCACAGAGTTTGCTGGTCTTCGAGCGAAAATGTACGCCATCAAAGTTCAGGATGAGACCGAAATAAAGAAGGCAAAGGGGGTGGGGCGTTCGAGCACAAACAAACTGACCGTAGAACATTACAAGTCGTGCTTGTTCGACAAAAAAATCAAACGCATGACCGAACATCGGATCACGAGCACCATCGACCAGTTGCGTACATCCACGATCAACAAAGTGGCGCTTGATCCCCACGACACCAAATTGAGACTACTGGACTGCAACATCCACACCCGAGAATGGGGATGTCATGACGAGGAAGAAATCTGCTCGCACCATTAGACTTCTGCATCAAAAAAGTACGTATTATTTCTTGCACCACTTTTTTTTTTTTTTTAAAAAAAAAACAATCATTCAGACTAATTTTTGCATTCACACATTTTTTTATATTTTTCTATCATATTATGTACACTATTTGAGTATATTTTTAATTTTTTTTCAGATGGTGCACCCCCACGGAAACTTTTTTAGTTCTTACACATTCCATTCTTAACCAAAATTTTTTCTTCTCTTCAATCATAAAACACACACATTACACACGGAGGTTCTCTGTAGGGAGTCATGGGGGGGTTAAAAAAAACCCATGAAACTCTGCAGAGGCATGGCTTTGTTAGCCGTGGCCATTAGAACTGTGTTGGGCACCACGCACCCCTGGCGGGATATTTTCTTTTTTTGAGGGGCCAGGGATTTCCTTAACAAAAATAAATTTTGATTATCACACACACACACACATTGTAGAAGATCGCACCTGAGAATTTTAAAAAACAAGAAACATCATAGCAGATTACGCTGAGAGCAAGGTCGTGGTAGATTACACTGAGGGACCTTACAGTAAAAGGAGACGGCCTTATAGGAAAGTCATTTCAAAAATAGGTCAAAGAGGTGAGAGCAAAATTTGCAGGAGGTAAAAAAATAGCCTAAAAAGTGATGCCAGAGCTTTTTCTGTCCACTTTTCTCTCATTGCAGGTTAGTTTTAATCCGTAAAACGTCGTAAAAACGGATTACGCTGAGAGCAGAAGCCCATTAGCAGATCGTAGTAGATTACACTGTGGGAGCTTACACTAAAAGGAGACAGCCTTATAGGAAAATGTTGTAAGTCATTTCAAAAGTAGGTCAAAAGGCGAGAGCAAAATTTTGCAGGAGGTAAAAAAATAGCTTAAAAAGTGATGCCAGAGCTTTTTTCTGTCCATTTTTTCTCTCATTGTAGGTTAGTTTAGTGTGTAAAACGTCGTAAAATAAAAAGTAGGTTAAAGGGGCCTTCCAGAACGTAGTAGATTACACTGAGGGACCTTACAGGAAAACATCGTAAGGGGGGACAGCCTTATAGGAAAATGTCGTAAGTCATTTCAAAAGTAGGTCAATAAGCATTGCTAGAACGTGCGCCTTACAGAAAAACATCGTAAGAGGAGACAGCCTTATAGGAAAATGTCGTAAGTCATTTCAAAAGTAGGTCAAAGGTACGCCTTACAGGAAAACATCGTAAGGGAGGACAGCCTTATAGAAAAATGCCGTAAGTCATTTCAAAAGTAGGTCAAAAGGCGAGGTAGCATAAGAGCAAAATTTGAAAAAGGTAAAAAAATAGCTTAAAAAGTGATGCCAGAGCTTTTTCTGTCCTCTTTTCTCTCATTGTAGGTTAGTTTAGTGCGTAAAACGACGTAAAATGAAAAGTAGGTCAAAGGGCCGTTCCAGAACGTACCATTCCACCTACTCACCTGCAACACGACTGGAACGACTGCCGGAGAGAACCAACCCTTCGAGCTCCACTCGCGGGAACAGCAGTCATGAAAGTCAAACGTAGACTACGAGAGCCAGACTTGCCTGTGCAGCGCTTCCAAAACTGGTCTCTTTTACGTCACAATGATCGCGTGCGAACACTTTTGGTATTGCTCCCCACCCCCTTTGTGTGGTGAAAGTGACATCTTCAGTTGGTGTACAGTGACACGGACTGTCTGTGCGTAAGATATTGTAGCATTTGTTGTTTGTTGTGTGTGTGTGGGGGGGGATATTACGTAGTTGTCGCGTGTAAAAATACACGTTGTCGCAATCATCTGATATTGTGTTTTTCTTTCCCTCCTCCTGGTGGAGTAATGTGTCTCTCGTATGCCACATGACATGATTCGTTCATTCCTCGCGTGTAACTGGGGTATGCAACCGTGCTCAACTTTTCGGATTTTGTGTTCGGTGCTCATTTTTTGATGTTTGAGGTCGGGATGTGTTGTCTTTAACGCATTTCTCATTGTCACGGTCCTTCTTGCTGCGTTACATGCATTGTTCTTGCTGGAAATCCCCAATTCCTTTGAGGACTCCATTGCGCATGCGTGCAGTGAACTTTTCATAGTGACTTCAGTAGTACAGGTGGCCCGCTACTGAATAATCATTTGGGGCTCGAATCATCATGTGGGGCTAGTCGTAGCCTTTTATGATGTATATTTTGAGGGCAGAGTTGGCAACACTGTGGGCTCTTACTGTAGCCTTTTATGAGCGGGGTCTATTGCCCTCTGTTTACATCTGGCAACACTACCGTAGATTTTTTGACAGTGTTGTTAACCTACTGGGTTTTTCACTGTAAATTTTCATCAAAGGGTCTGAGGGGTCCATGTATTTTTTATGTCTGGCAACACTGTTGGGGGCACAGAGTTGGCAACACTGTAGGCCCACTGTAGCCTTTTATGAGGGGGGTCTATTGCCCTCTGTTTACATCTGGCAACACTACCGTAGATTTTTTGACAGTGTTGTTAACCTACTGGGTTTTTCACTGTAAACTTTTATGAAAGGACCTGAGGGGTCCATGTATCTTTTATGTCTGGCAATACTGTTGGGGGCCTAGTGTTGGCAACACTGTGGGCTCTTACTGTAGCTTTTTATGAGGGGGACCTATTGTCCCTTTTTATATTTGGCAACTCTATTGGATGTTTTTTTTTTTTTTGAGGCTTGGGTTTTGCCAACCCATCCGAAGAAAATTCCACTATATGATCTTTCACTGGCTAAGCTAACCTACAAATAGGAATTGGCAACACTGACGAGCATTAAATGATGATTTCGAGCCTCAAATGATGATTCGAGCCTCGTCGGTGTTGCCTACCCACTCTACAAAAATTCTACTATATGATCTTTCACAGGCTAAGCTAACCTACAAATAGGAGTTGGCAGCACTGACTTATAAACCCATTGGGTCCTCTTGGCATGTTTTTTCATGATGTGTTGCTAGGCTATTGAGCATCTTGGCGTATACAATGTATATATTTTGAGAGGGGGGTTATGGTTTTTTATGCTGTACGAATACTGGAAGCTTGACAGTGACAACCAACAGAGTAGGTAAACCTACATCCAGGAACTGGCAACACTAGTTTCTGACAGTGAATTTGAAATAAAATATTAAACAAAATACATGAGTAAGCACTGTGATTACAAATAGTACCAGTGTTATGCCCCCAACTCCAACTGGACAACTGGGGGAAATAATTGTACAACAATTTGTACCTAATTGTACAATACTTGTACCTAATTGTACAACATATACACAGACATAAAAGAAAGAGCCTTCCCGTAACTTACTTCATGTACAATTTATATGATTTTACAACTGTGAAAAGAAAGCATATGTGTTCTGTATGCACATATTTATTCTTATTTTTCGAAGTTGAATGAAAGCACATGTTTTTACGTTCTCGTAATACTAACCTTGCTCCACTGATTTTAAATTGCTTCCATCCGCTTTTTTTTCTGTGTTATTTCCGTATGCACGCAACATTCGCTTTCAATAGTATAATGAAACACAGGAGGAGTGTTAGTATAGCAGGCTTCGAGTTTACAATTTATTAAATTAATAAAATAATTTATGTAAGAATATACTTGTTCTTACCGAACACAAAATAATAAAAGCACATGTGAATGTTTGCGTGTGTTCATGTTATATGACGACTGAGTAAAAAAATAATGTTGACTCCCCGAAAGATAAAGTTCCTAGTTCGACATCAGATGCATGCAAATTTTATGTTTTGCTCTCCAAAATCTTGATTTTATGTTTGTGCTATTTGTCATACAGCAGAGGAGAAGAGGGGAGAGAGAGAGAGAGGAGGTACTATCAGCGTCATCTATTAGCAATAGAAATAAAAAAGTAGGTCAAACTTTTTCAACACCCAAACATTTTAAACGTCCTCGCTTAGTAATACGATCTAGCTGAAGACGTTTAAAAGAGTACTCTTAGTCGACGAAGCTAATTGCTAGGGCCCTTATATTACTAAAATATTCTTTAATTTGCATATTTCTCATACCGCCATATGTTGTTCTAGTTGACTTCTTCCAAAAAAATGCTAATTAGCGAGAGTTAATTAAGCAAGGCAAGTAAAAGAAGCAAAATAGAACAACATATGTGCCGGCGTGAAAATATGTAAAAATTCGATTCAGAGGTGGATCGAATTAAAATTGGGGGAATATTTTGTATTTTTTCCCTATAATGTACAAAACATTTACCGTACATAATCCTTTCCATTTACAACAGTAAGAGGAATGTGTGACAATATCCATATTAATTAGGAAGGTATGTTGCATGCTAGGTTAGCTAATTGTGTCTTCTACAGCTTCACTGTATAGAGGAAAGATGGAAAAAGAGAGCTCTACAAAAACTGGTGCTCTTAACAATATTGTACGTCCGTGAAAATTATATATAAATAAGACTTAAGCGTATTATCTGCTTTCATGTCAGATTTTACCAACCTGTGAGCTGTAGTGTTTAGGTGACAAGCGACCTGCTCAAATATGATACTGTTGACAATATTGTACGTCCGTGAAAATTACATATAAATAAGACTTAAGCGTATTATCTGCTTTCATGTCAGATTTTGCCAACCTGTGAGCTGTAGTGTTTAGGTGACAAGCGACCTGCTCAAATATGATACTGTTGACAATATTGTACGTCCGTGAAAATTATATATAAATAAGACTTAAGCGTATTATCTGCTTTCATGTCAGATTTTGCCAACCTGTGAGCTGTAGTGTTTAGGTGACAAGGGACCTGCTCAAATATGATACTGTTGACAATATTGTACGTCCGTGAAAATTATATATAAATAAGACTTAAGCGTATTATCTGCTTTCATGTCAGATTTTGCCAACCTGTGAGCTGTAGTGTTTAGGTAACAAGCGACCTGCTCATATATGATACTGTTGACAATATTGTACGCCCGTGAAAATTATATATAAATAAGACTTAAGCGTATTATCTGCTTTCATGTCAGATTTTACCAACCTGTGAGCTGTAGTGTTTAGGTGACAAGCAACCTGCTCAAATATGATACTGTTGACAATATTGTACGTCCGTGAAAATTATATATAAATAAGACTTAAGCGTATTATCTGCCTTCATGTGAAATTTTACCAACCTGTGAGCTGTAGTGTTTAGGTGACAAGCGACGTGCTCAAATATGATACTGTTGACAATATTGTACGTCCGTGAAAAGTATATATAAATAAGACTTAAGCGTATTATCTGCTTTCATGTCAGATTTTACCAACCTGTGAGCTGTAGTGTTTAGGTGACAAGCGACCTGCTCAAATATGATACTGTTGACAATATTGTACGTCCGTGAAAATTATATATAAATAAGACTTAAGCGTATTATCTGCTTTCATGTCAGATTTTGCCAACCTGTAAGCTGTAGAGTTTAGGTGACAAACGACCTGCTCAAATATGATACTGTTGACAATATTGTACGCCCGTGAAAATTATATATAAATAAGACTTAAGCGTATTATCTGCTTTCATGTCAGATTTTGCCAACCTGTGAGCTGTAGTGTTTAGGTGACAAGCGACCTGCTCAAATATGATACTGTTGACAATATTGTACGTATATTGTATTGTATAGGAGACTAGAAGCATATAATTTGGCGAAAAAAAAAAACCAAGTAAGGTCATAGAGAATAGTTAAAAAAAAAGTGAACAATTATATTTTGCATTGCACAGCATTGGATATTAAATAACATACCCCCAAAAAATCTCTGCATTATGCGTTCTGTAAAAAATTGCCCTACGTGCGAAACTGCTGTGTCAAGTAAACATTTTCAAAGGCACTGTCGTACTTGTGTGCCGGGAAAACAAATATGTGCGACCAAACTGTGCTCTAAGTGTGGAAAAAATATTTCTATTGCCAACTTCAAGTTTTTTTTTTTGACACGTATATATATTATTATTTTTTTTAACAGAGGAAGAAAGTCCGTGCTTCGGAAAACGCGATGATGTGCGTAATGATATCTTCCGTCTCCTGCTTAGACTTGCGCCAATCTACTGTGTACCGTCTTCTTCCCTGCCTCGCCTCGTGCAGTTCGTCCAACCTCTCGTTCAATTTTTCCCCTGCAGCCGAAAGCAGAATGTTGAGATCACCGCACCTCAGGCCGCCGATCTCCCGAAGATGGTCCTTGAGAACCATTTCACAAGGGATGCGAAATTCCGGCGTCGTTCTTGCTATGATTACAAGTTTCCCTACATCCTCACAATCTCCGTTTACTGCGTGTTTAAATATTTTACATAGTAGCTCGGGCGGCAAATCAGTTATACGAGACATGTTGTTATTATTATTATTTTTCACTCTATGTTATTTATATACCCCACCCCAATTTTTGTTTCGTGTTCATGGCGATGGTGGTACCCAGTGCGGCGACCCGTTCACCCAGCGATGCGTCTCTGCTCACGAACCTTTCGAAAGCTGCGTGCTCTAACTTTCTGTCTGCTTCGTGACGTGCATCCAGATCCGTCTGCGTGGTGTTGTAAGCGATGTCGTGATTTTTGCATGCGGCGTCCAACGGATTCATACCCTTGTCCCCTCTCTCCAATTTTTCTCGAGTTTGGTACCCGGTCCGCAGTACTGGTAGCCAGGTAAATGCATCTCAAAAGGTAACTTGTTACCTTTTGAGAACAGGCACCTGTACGTGTTCTCGAAAAGTTTGGAGCAATCCAAATACAAGCAACTGATGAAACTGTACGATGGTCTGGACATTGCAACGTTCGCCTCGGAAATAAAACCACTCGACGATTGTCGTGAAAATTCAGTCGTTGTGTTCGACGACGCCATCCTGGAAAATCAAAATGAAATTCGCAACTTTTTCACGCAAGGTCGTCACAAAGGAATGGATTGCTTCTACCTAGCTCAAACGTTTTCCAAAATTCCAAAACAGTTAGTACGCGACAACGCTAATTTCATATGTTTGTTTCGTCAAGATCACACCAACCTCAAGCACGCGTACGATGACTACGTAGGCGGAGACATGAACTACAATCAATTTTCGGAACGCTGCTGCTCTACTTGCTGGAACGGTGACGATTTCGGATTCGCGACGATCGACATGACGAGGAAACCCAACGACGGAAAATACAGAAACAAAATCAACGACTTTCTAAACGTTGCAACGTTGTGAGAAACGACGTATATAAATAAACGTTATGACGAAACGAAAAATCGAAGACGAAAATCTCAAGCTTCGCGATTACCTCATTTGGGGCTCATTTGGGGCTCGAATCATCATGTGGGGCTAGTCGTAGCCTTTTATGATGTATATTTTGAGGGCAGAGTTGGCAACACTGTGGGCTCCTACTGTAGCCTTTTATGAGGGGGGTCTATTGCCCTCTGTTTACATCTGGCAACACTACCGTAGATTTTTTGACAGTGTTGTTAACCTACTGGGTTTTTCACTGTAAATTTTCATCAAAGGGTCTGAGGGGTCCATGTATTTTTTATGTCTGGCAACACTGTTGGGGGCACAGAGTTGGCAACACTGTGGGCCCACTGTAGCCTTTTATGAGGGGGGGTCTATTGCCCTCTGTTTACATCTGGCAACACTACCGTAGATTTTTTGACAGTGTTGTTAACCTACTGGGTTTTTCACTGTAAACTTTTATGAAAGGACCTGAGGGGTCCATGTATCTTTTATGTCTGGCAATACTGTTGGGGGCCTAGTGTTGGCAACACTGTGGGCTCTTACTGTAGCTTTTTATGAGGGGGACCTATTGTCCCTTTTTATATTTGGCAACTCTATTGGATGTTCTTTTTTTGAGGCTTGGGTTTTGCCAACCCATCCGAAGAAAATTCCACTATATGATCTTTCACTTGCTAAGCTAACCTACAAATAGGAATTGGTTGGTAAAATCTGACATGAAAGCAGATAATACGCTTAAGTCTTATTTATATATAATTTTCACGGACGTACAATATTGTCAAAGGTATCATATTTGAGCAGGTCGCTTGTCACCTAAACACTACAGCTCACAGGTTGGTAAAATTTCACATGAAAGCAGATAATACGCTTAAGTCTTATTTATATATAATTTTCACGGACGTACAATATTGTCAACAGTATCATATTTGAGCAGGTTGCTTGTCACCTAAACACTACAGCTCACAGGTTGGTAAAATCTGACATGAAAGCAGATAATACGCTTAAGTCTTATTTATATATAATTTTCACGGGCGTACAATATTGTCAACAGTATCATATTTGAGCAGGTCGCTTGTCACCTAAACACTACAGCTCACAGGTTGGCAAAATCTGACATGAAAGCAGATAATACGCTTAAGTCTTATTTATATATAATTTTCACGGACGTACAATATTGTCAACAGTATCATATTTGAGCAGGTCGCTTGTCACCTAAACACTACAGCTCACATGTTGGCAAAATCTGACATGAAAGCCGATAATACGCTTAAGTCTTATTTATATATAATTTTCACGGACGTACAATATTGTCAACAGTATCATATTTGAGCAGGTCGCTTGTCACCTAAACACTACAGCTGACAGGTTGGCAAAATCTGACATGAAAGCAGATAATACGCTTAAGTCTTATTTATATGTAATTTTCACGGACGTACAATATTGTCAACAGTATCATATTTGAGCAGGTCGCTTGTCACCTAAACACTACAGCTCACAGGTTGGTAAAATCTGACATGAAAGCAGATAATACGCTTAAGTCTTATTTATATATAATTTTCACGGACGTACAATATTGTCAACAGTATCATATTTGAGCAGGTCGCTTGTCACCTAAACACTACAGCTCACTGGTTGGCAAAATCTGACATGAAAGCTGATAATACGCTTAAGTCTTATTTATATATAATTTTCACGGACGTACAATATTGTCAACTGTATCATATTTGAGCAGGTCGTTTGTCACCTAAACACTACAGCTCACAGGTTGGCAAAATCTGACATGAAAGCAGATAATACGCTTAAGTCTTTTTTATATATAATTTTCACGGACGTACAATATTGTCAACAGTATCATATTTGAGCAGGTCGCTTGTCACCTAAACACTACAGCTCACAGATTGGCAAAATCTGACATGAAAGCAGATAATACGCTTAAGTCTTTCACGGACGTACAATATTGTCAACAGTATCATATTTGAGCAGGTCGCTTGTCACCTAAACACTACAGCTCACAGGTTGGTAAAATTTCGCATGAAAGCAGATAATACGCTTAAGTCTTATTTATATATAATTTTCACGGACGTACAATATTGTTAAGAGCACCAGTTTTTGTAGAGCTCTCTTTTTCCATCTTTCCTCTATACAGTGAAGCTGTAGAAGACACAATTAGCTAACCTAGCATACAACATACCTTCCTAATTAATATGGATATTGTCACACATTCCTCTTATTTTATACTGTTGTAAATGGAAAGGATTATGTACGGTAAATGTTTTGTACATTATAGGGAAAAAATACAAAATATTCCCCAAATTTTAATTCGATCCACCTCTGAATCGAATTTTTACATATTTTCACGCCGGCACATATGTTGTTCTATTTTGCTTCTTTTACTTGCCTTGCTTAATTAACTCTCGCTAATTAGCATTTTTTTGGAAGAAGTCAACTAGAACAATATATGGCGGTATGAGAAATATGCAAATTAAAGAATATTTTAGTAATATAAGGGCCCTAGCAATTAGCTTCGTCGACTAAGAGTACTCTTTTAAACGTCTTCAGCTAGATCGTATTACTAAGCGAGGACGTTTAAAATGTTTGGGTGTTGAAAAAGTTTGACCTACTTTTTTATTTCTATTGCTAATAGATGACGCTGATAGTACCTCCTCTCTCTCTCTCCCCTCTTCTCCTCTGCTGTATGACAAATAGCACAAACATAAAATCAAGATTTTGGAGAGCAAAACATAAAATTTGCATGCATCTGATGTCGAACTAGGAACTTTATCTTTCGGGGAGTCAACATTATTTTTTTACTCAGTCGTCATATAACATGAACACACGCAAACATTCACATTTGCTTTTATTATTTTGTGTTCGGTAAGTACAAGTATATTCTTACATAAATTATTGTTTAATTTAATAAATTGTAAACTCGAAGCCTGCTATACTAACACTCCTTCTGTGTTTCATTATACTATTGAAAGCGAATGTTGCGTGCATACGGAAATAACACAAAAAAAAAAAGCGGATGGAAGCAATTTAAAATCAGTGGAGCAAGGTTAGTATTACGAGAACGTAAAAACATGTGCTTTCATTCAACTTCGAAAAATAAGAATAAATATGTGCATACAGAACACATATGCTTTCTTTTCACAGTTGTAAAATCATATAAATTGTACATGAAGTAAGTTACGGGAAGGCTCTTTCTTTTATGTCTGTGTATATGTTGTACAATTAGGTACAAGTATTGTACAATTAGGTACAAATTGTTGTACAATTATTTCCCCCAGTTGTCCAGTTGGAGTTGGGGGCATAACACTGGTACTATTTGTAATCACAGTGCTTACTCATGTATTTTGTTTAATATTTTATTTCAAATTCACTGTCAGAAACTAGTGTTGCCAGTTCCTGGATGTAGGGTTACCTACTCTGTTGGTTGTCACTGTCAAGCTTCCAGTATTCGTACAGCATAAAAAACCATAACCCCCCTCTCAAAATATATACATTGTATACGCCAAGATGCTCAATAGCCTAGCAACACATCATGAAAAAACATGCCAAGAGGACCCAATGGGTTTATAAGTCAGTGCTGCCAACTCCTATTTGTAGGTTAGCTTAGCCTGTGAAAGATCATATAGTAGAATTTTTGTAGAGTGGGTAGGCAACACCGACGAGGCTCGAATCATCATTTGAGGCTCGAAATCATCATTTAATGCTCGTCAGTGTTGCCAATTCCTATTTGTAGGTTAGCTTAGCCAGTGAAAGATCATATAGTGGAATTTTCTTCGGATGGGTTGGCAAAACCCAAGCCTCAAAAAAAAAAAAAAACATCCAATAGAGTTGCCAAATATAAAAAGGGACAATAGGTCCCCCTCATAAAAAGCTACAGTAAGAGCCCACAGTGTTGCCAACACTAGGCCCCCAACAGTATTGCCAGACATAAAAGATACATGGACCCCTCAGGTCCTTTCATAAAAGTTTACAGTGAAAAACCCAGTAGGTTAACAACACTGTCAAAAAATCTACGGTAGTGTTGCCAGATGTAAACAGAGGGCAATAGACCCCCTCATAAAAGGCTACAGTGGGCCCACAGTGTTGCCAACTCTGTGTCCCCAACAGTGTTGCCAGACATAAAAATACATGGACCCCTCAGACCCTTTGATGAAAATTTACAGTGAAAAACCCAGTAGGTTAACAACACTGTCAAAAAATCTACGGTAGTGTTGCCAGATGTAAACAGAGGGCAATAGACCCCCCTCATAAAAGGCTACAGTAGGAGCCCACAGTGTTGCCAACTCTGCCCTCAAAATATACATCATAAAAGGCTACGACTAGCCCCACATGATGATTCGAGCCCCAAATGAGCCCCAAATGAGGTAATCGCGAAGCTTGAGATTTTCGTCTTCGATTTTTCGTTTCGTCATAACGTTTATTTATATACGTCGTTTCTCACAACGTTGCAACGTTTAGAAAGTCGTTGATTTTGTTTCTGTATTTTCCGTCGTTGGGTTTCCTCGTCATGTCGATCGTCGCGAATCCGAAATCGTCACCGTTCCAGCAAGTAGAGCAGCAGCGTTCCGAAAATTGATTGTAGTTCATGTCTCCGCCTACGTAGTCATCGTACGCGTGCTTGAGGTTGGTGTGATCTTGACGAAACAAACATATGAAATTAGCGTTGTCGCGTACTACCTGTTTTGGAATTTTGGAAAACGTTTGAGCTAGGTAGAAGCAATCCATTCCTTTGTGACGACCTTGCGTGAAAAAGTTGCGAATTTCATTTTGATTTTCCAGGATGGCGTCGTCGAACACAACGACTGAATTTTCACGACAATCGTCGAGTGGTTTTATTTCCGAGGCGAACGTTGCAATGTCCAGACCATCGTACAGTTTCATCAGTTGCTTGTATTTGGATTGCTCCAAACTTTTCGAGAACACGTACAGGTGCCTGTTCTCAAAAGGTAACAAGTTACCTTTTGAGATGCATTTACCTGGCTACCAGTACTGCGGACCGGGTACCAAACTCGAGAAAAAATTGGAGAGAGGGGACAAGGGTGTGAATCCGTTGGACGCCGCATGCAAAAATCACGACATCGCTTACAACACCACGCAGACGGATCTGGATGCACGTCACGAAGCAGACAGAAAGTTAGAGCACGCAGCTTTCGAAAGGTTCGTGAGCAGAGACGCATCGCTGGGTGAACGGGTCGCCGCACTGGGTACCACCATCGCCATGAACACGAAACAAAAATTGGGGTGGGGTATATAAATAACATAGAGTGAAAAATAATAATAATAACAACATGTCTCGTATAACTGATTTGCCGCCCGAGCTACTATGTAAAATATTTAAACACGCAGTAAACGGAGATTGTGAGGATGTAGGGAAACTTGTAATCATAGCAAGAACGACGTCGGAATTTCGCATCCCTTGTGAAATGTTTCTCAAGGACCATCTTCGGGAGATCGGCGGCCTGAGGTGCGGTGATCTCAACATTCTGCTTTCGGCTGCAGGGGAAAAATTGAACGAGAGGTTGGACGAACTGCACGAGGCGAGGCAGGGAAGAAGACGGTACACAGTAGATTGGCGCAAGTCTAAGCAGGAGACGGAAGATATCATTACGCACATCATCGCGTTTTCCGAAGCACGGACTTTCTTCCTCTGTTAAAAAAAATAATAATATATATACGTGTCAAAAAAAAAAACTTGAAGTTGGCAATAGAAATATTTTTTCCACACTTAGAGCACAGTTTGGTCGCACATATTTGTTTTCCCGGCACACAAGTACGACAGTGCCTTTGAAAATGTTTACTTGACACAGCAGTTTCGCACGTAGGGCAATTTTTTACAGAACGCATAATGCAGAGATTTTTTGGGGGTATGTTATTTAATATCCAATGCTGAGCAATGCAAAATATAATTGTTCACTTTTTTTTTAACTATTCTCTATGACCTTACTTGGGGTTTTTTTTCGCCAAACTATATGCTTCTAGTCTCCTATACAATACAATATACGTACAATATTGTCAACAGTATCATATTTGAGCAGGTCGCTTGTCACCTAAACACTACAGCTCACAGGTTGGCAAAATCTGACATGAAAGCAGATAATACGCTTAACTCTTATTTATATATAATTTTCACGGACGTACAATATTGTCAACAGTATCATATTTGAGCAGGTCGCTTGTCACCTAAACACTACAGCTCACAGGTTGGTAAAATCTGACATGAAAGCAGATAATACGCTTAAGTCTTATTTATATATAATTTTCACGGACGTACAATATTGTCAACAGTATCATATTTGAGCAGGTCGCTTGTCACCTAAACACTACAGCTCACAGGTTGGTAAAATTTCACATGAAAGCAGATAATACGCTTAAGTCTTATTTATATATAGTTTTCACGGACGTACAATATTGTCAACAGTATCATATTTGAGCAGGTTGCTTGTCACCTAAACACTACAGCTCCCAGGTTGGCAAAATCTGACATGAAAGCAGATAATACGCTTAAGTCTTATTTATATATAATTTTCACGGGCGTACAATATTGTCAACAGTATCATATTTGAGCAGGTCGCTTGTCACCTAAACACTACAGCTCACAGGTTGGCAAAATCTGACTTGAAAGCAGATAATACGCTTAAGTCTTATTTATATATAATTTTCACGGACGTACAATATTGTCAACAGTATCATATTTGAGCAGGTCGCTTGTCACCTAAACACTACAGCTCACAGGTTGGCAAAATCTGACATGAAAGCAGATAATACGCTTAAGTCTTATTTATATATAATTTTCACGGACGTAAGTAGTAGAGGTCTACGCCAGTGGCTGTCGCTATTTAATATTCGCAATTCATTTGTATGTACTTATAACTAATTTGCACGGGTTTTAATTAATTTGCACGTACTTAGAATTCATTTGCATGTACTTAGAGTACTTTACATTTATGTATTTGCATGTTTATAACTTTTTATGAATATATAATTATTTATTTTATGAAAAATATGTATATAGAAGGTAATTAGAGGTACTAAATGTTATGCATATGGTTTTATATTCATTACTGCAAAGTATGTAATGTATGCAACTATAATAATTAATGTTTATAATATTGAAAATAAGTTTTCTATGGTTTATGAACCGCTATGAACGGTGGTAATGGCTGTAGGTACAGGTCCAATTACGATTGGGGACGGTCCCGGTACTCGAACCCGCGATATGTAATATTATTAATTAGTACTATGCAATAATTTCATCATGTTATGAAACACGATGGTTTCACACGCCAGACAGAATACTGTCTCCGAATCTCGACTCCGCTCTGATGCCAGACAGACAAGGGGAACTCCGCGCAGGTAGAGGAGAAAGGAATTTGGGGGAAGCGCGTTCAAGGTCAAATGACGTCAGATCGTCAGGACAAAGAACGAATCTGATTGACCAATCAGAGAACGCGTCGGTAGATTTTCAGAACCGGTTTTTTTCAAGGTTAACCAGTACGCAAGAACAGGGGAAAGCTATGCAATACTGTAGGGCAGGGGAGGGATTCAACCAGACAACAAAGAATGTCTGAGAATGCGCTGCAAGGGTCAAATGTTTTGAAACTGCGCGTCGCTTGCATGCTACGACATGTTTCTGTCAAAGTATGCCAAGGTTACCGAGAACACTAGAACAAAGGATGATGGGAAGGAGTTCAAGGTGAACTAGAACGCAAGAACAAAGAAAGCGTCGGTTTATATTTCCACCAATCAGAAAACGCGTCGGTTTTATTTCAACCAATCAGAGAACGCGTCAGTTTTGTTTATGAAGTATAAAAAAGCGCGTGAAAGCGACAAAATGTTAGTTTGAGAAGAATTTCTGAACCATTGTGTCAGAAAAGATATCAACTTGTGATTATTGTCTTTGAGATTTGAAGACAAAGAACGCAAAAGAAGCTATAATTAAGGTAAGTGAATTGTTACATATATGTATTGTGTTTTAAATAATATGTAACCCAAATATTGAAGCGAATCAAGAAACAAATATGCGTTATGTGAACAAGTACTACAACTAGTTTTTCTATTTTTTTTTACAGGTGATTCTATTTTCTGTGTGCGTGCGACTGGAAGGATCTATTAGTGAAAATGGCGTCTACAAGCTCCACAAACGAGGCTAACCACACTGCGGTGAGTACTTCGAACGAAATTATATGTAATTTTCATTCTGGAAAGTATACTTCCCCACTAGAACTTGTTAATGCATACTATGATATGTGTGACAGAGTTATTTTTCACGACGATATTCCTTCATGTGATCCGACTTTTTTTCTGTGAGACAGTGCAAACAGCAATGTGTCAATTAGGGGTGGGGGCAAGTCAGTTTTCAATTGTGGATGAAAGAGAAAGATATTTTAGACGATTCGGAATGCTAGGGCGGGAGGTATCCATTGAAATACCTAATCAGGTTGTGGGGGACCCTGAATATTTGGTGGGGTCCATGTTTCAATTTCTAATGAAAAAGATTTTCTTTGATGTGGCACCGGACAGTCAGGTTGGTTTGATTATTTTCGGCAATGAAACCAATAAGGATATTTATATCCCTTGGCGCCGCCTTTCGGCATTAAATCCTAAAATTATTCAACACTATGTGACCAAAGTGCTGAACAGCAATGAATCCTTCTTTGTAGATAACTCTCTGAAATGCATGGCGCATATTGTTGAACCCAAGCGCGGTAGAGGGAAGAAAAAGTACCCCCTTTATAGAAAGTATGCCCCTTTACTATCATAAAACAATCCTAACCAGAGACAGACTGCTTTTACTATTATGACTAACAATGACAATTTGTGCTTGCCACGCGCTATTGCATTTGCCCAAGCTAAAGTCGACAAGAATACTAAGAAAGTCGACTCGTTTCGAAGATACGATAATAAACTCAAAGAGGCGGCTCTACGGTTATGCCATGAAGCACGCGTCGATCCAACCAATGGATGCACTGTAGAGGACATTGTTAAATTTCAGAACAATTTGGGACCAGAGTACCAAATTGTTGTGTTTTCAATGAAAGAGGGGGAAAGGGAGTATGAAGTTATTCGGTCAACGCCGTATGCCCCTAAACAGATTAATTTATTGTATCACGATCAACATTTTGATATAGTCAATTCTGTCCCCAAACTTTTTGTGAAAAATTATTACTGCCCCAAATGCCAAGTCGGATTTAATAAAAAACCTCAACATACTGAATGCACTAGGTATTGTTCATTGTGTGAATACACTCATGATGGCAATGAATCCACTAATACTATCCCCAGAAAATGCACTGCATGTAATAGGAAATTTTTGTCCCCGAAATGTTATGAAAATCATTTGCGTACAGAAGGGCGGAAATCCAGTGTTTGCCAAACTATTCACCAATGTAACGTTTGTTACAAAATAGTGAACAAGAGATTGCGCAAAACACCACACAAATGCGATGAATTCTTTTGTAAAAGCTGTAATGCTTTTGTTGACCCAGCACACAAATGCTATATTCAGCCTGTTAAGCCCGAACCAAGTGCAAAGTTTCTTTATATTTTTTATGATTTTGAGTGTATGCTGGTAGAAAGAGAAAATGAGCAGAAACACGAAGTTAATCTCGCTGTTGCTAAGCAAGCCTGTCATGTCTGTAAAGACACTGATGTAGATTTCTGCGAGACGTGCGGTCCCCGTGTCCATATTTTCCCCAATATTCAAGAATTTATGCAATATATTCAAACTCCAAGGGAAGGGTTTGAGAAAATTGTGTGTATTGCACATAATGCAGGGCGATACGATTCACATTTTGTTTTAAATTACCTGATTACAAAAGAGAATATTACCCCATCTGTAATTATGCAGGGCAGAAAAATAATAGTGATGTCTATTACCAAGAAAGTAGTGTTCAGGGACTCGTTGAATTTCATGCTCATGAAATTGAAGGACTTGCCTGCAAGTCTGGGACTAGCGGAAGATTTGCAGAAAGGCGATTTTCCGTATTTGTTTTCAACCCCTGCAAATCAGAATTATGTAGGTCCATTCCCTGATATTCAATATTATGATATAGATTCCAAGTCCCCCAAAGAAAGAGAAGAGATGCTAAAATGGCACGAGGAAACGGTCCAAGCAGGGAAAATTTTTGATTTTCAAAAAGAGTTGCGCGAATACTGTATTAAAGATGTAGAAATTCTTGCTGCTGCATGTATTAAATTCTCTAATCTGATCGAAGATCTGACTGGAATACAGTGCTTTGTTCGCTGCGCGACTCTTGCGTCGTTAGCGTCTTTGATATTTAGAAGTAAATATCTTAAAGAAAACACGCTTATTAAAGTTCCGCCATTTGGATTTCGGGAACAAGACCAACAGTCTCTAATTGCATTAAAGTGGTTAAAGTGGGTAGAAAATACTGAAAAGATCACTCTAAGACACGCAGGGAATCTCGGGGAGGCTAAAATAGGACGTTATAAGTTGGACGGGCTCCATGAAGAAAGCAAAACTGTTTATAGTTTCCAAGGGTGCTACTACCATGCTTGCCCGATTTGTCTTCCTGAAAACAGGGATAAGCCTCTTAACGAGACTGGCGAGACCCTAGACCATAGGTACGAACGTACTGTTACCCGTAAAGAAATATTAGAGCAAATGGGGTACAAGGTTGTAGAAAAATGGGAATGTCAATTCAATGAAGAAATTAAAAAAGATCCAGAATTACGCAAATTTATTGCTGAGAATTGTTATTCCCTGAATAATCCACTTATCCCAAAAGAAGCTTTTAATGGGGGACGCACTGAACTTTTCAGGGCAGTTTATGAAAAACAAGAGAATGAAAATACGAGCATGAAACTGCTAGATGTAGTTTCCCTTTACCCTGCAATGATGAAGCAAAGAAAAATGCCTACAGGGAAACCAGTGATTTACACGTCAGAGTTTCCTACCTTGGATAATGTGTTTGGGGTTGTAAAATGTGATATTCTCCCCCCTAAAGATTTATATTTACCAGTACTGGGCATATCATGCAACAACAAATTAATGTTTGCTTTATGCAGAACTTGTGCACAAAGCGAGAATCAAGAACAATGTTCACACGCAGATAAAGAAAGATACTTACATGGCACCTGGGTATCAGAAGAACTGAAACTAGCTGTAAAAAAAGGGTACAAAATACTCAAAATATATGAAATTTGGGATTTTCCTTCGGCTCACCAGAATGATAATGTGTTCAAAGACTATGTAGACACATTTCTTAGACTGAAACAACAGTCTTCAGGATATCCTTCCGGCTGCAGTTCAGAAAATGACAAAGACAAGTATATTCAAGATTATTTCGATCGTGAGGGAATTCAACTTGTAAAAGATGAAATTGCACCTAACCCAGGGCTTCGTTTTATTTCCAAAATTCTGCTGAATTCAATTTTTGGTAAATTTGCCCAAAATCCTTTAAAAACTAAGTCTATTTTTGTAAATACAGAACATAAATTCCATGATATAGTGTTTAATCCACAGTATGAAATCAGTAATGTTGTCCCTATTTCCGAATCTTGTTTATTAGTGAATTATATTGATCTGGAAAGCAAAAATGAACCGTTAGTACTTTCAAATGTACTTGTCTCTGCGTTTATTACTGCTTATGGAAGAATGCACTTATATTCTTTTATGGACAAAGTCAAGGAAAGTATTCACTACGTGGATACGGACTCTGTGTTCTATGTAGAAAGAGAACATGAAAAACTTATTCCTACAGGCTCATTTCTTGGTGAAATGACGGATGAGATTAAAGAGCCCTACCAAATTACATGCTTTTTGGGTGGTGGTCCCAAAAACTATGCATATAAAATGGTGAACAAACATGATCCTCAGGATGAGAAACATGTTATTAAAGTAAGGGGCATTACCATGAATTACAGAACTCGACTCCAGATTAATTTTGATTATTTTAAGCAACTGGTCAAAGGGGAAATTGAAAAGCGAGTTGTTGAGAACCCACGTAAAATTAAACGAAAAGCCAATTTTGAAATTGTTTCTGAATCTGAGCAGAAAACACACCAAGCAGTGCACACAAAACGAAGAAAAATTGAAAATTTTGAAACGGTTCCATATGGAATCTAAATAAAAAACGAGTGTTTTGTTTTATTTTTTATTGTTTTTTTTTTTTTTTTTTTTACAGTCCAAGGGCCATCTGCAAAATCTCAATTTGGGTCTTTATGCATGGGCACTCCCCCTCAATTCTTTGTCTTCCACAGACACTACATCTGTCAGATGTTCTTCGCCGCCTCTGACGCGACGAGGGAGGGGACACCGGGAGCAGGCGGTGACTGGTCCTGACGTGGTCCATAAGGGCCTTTTTGCCCCTAAATCCCACCTCCCAGCATATAGGGCATTCCCTTTTGATTTCATCCTGAAAAGAAAAGATAAAATTAATTTGTGGTATATATTTGGGCCATTGTGTGTCTGCGCTTCAAACAGAGAACGTGTGTTGTTCAACATGGAACTGCGTTTTACACACCCGTTTGCAATGATGGTTTGCGGGCCCTCACAAAGTGGAAAAACCACTTTTGTGGATAAGCTTCTATTTTATAAACATAAAATGTTTACACAAGTTCCAAAAACAGTAATATGGGCGTATGGTGCGGTTCCTCCCAGATTAAAATTAAGCCAAAATACAAATATTCACTTTATTGAAGGAATCCCTGATGTAGCAAATATGGATATTGAAACTCCTGGATTAATAGTCATTGATGATCTAATGAATGAAAGCAGCAAAGATTCCGCAGTCGCAGATATATTTACGAAATATTCTCATCACAAAAATATAAGTGTTATTTTTATAGTACAAAACTTATTTCACAAAGGTGCTAAAATGAGAGACATAAGCCTCAACTCACACTATCTTGTGATATTCAAAAATCCACGTGACAAACACCAAATATACCATTTAGCACGACAATTCAAACCCGACAATAGTAAAAGTGTTTTGGAAGCTTTTCAAAATGCAACTGAAACACCACACAGTTATTTAATGTTCGATTTAACACAAAATACACCTGAAATTTTACGTATGAGGGCACATATTTTCCCTGATGAACAAATGGCTATTTATGCCACTGGAAAGCATGTCAACAAACCATTTCTTGTGCGAACGTCAGAATGACATCACAACTAAAAGAACATGCTCCGGCACTTAAATTATTGTGTAAATTAAAACCTATTCAACGGAAACGCCTTTTGCAACGAGCAACACCAGGACTAGTTCGTGTACTAGGACAATGTGCAGCCAACACAGTACGCGGTAATATTCCACTTTCAGGGGTACAAAAAACTAAGCTTCAAAAGTATAAGGCCAGTTTGCGTAAACTAGCGGCGAAGGGCACTTCGCTCAAAAATAAAAAGAAAATATTAATTCAAAAAGGCGCCGGCTTTTTACCATTTTTAATCGGACCGATTATATCAGCGTTAGGTAGTGCATTGTTTTCACAATGAGCGTGAGAAAAATGATTCTTGTTCCCGAGGACTTTGCCACTAATATGCATGCCTCCGTTGAGAAAGCTCAGAGACACGAATCAAGATTAGATTCTAATATTCGTACAATATTAGCACGTGAAGATATAGGGGAAAGTGAAAAATGGAAACTTTACCAACAGGCACTTCGACAATTTGTTAATTTTACTAAGCCTATTCCCACACACCTACCATTGATCGAAGAAGAAAATAAGCTGCCACAAATAAGTGAACCAGTGCAACAAGACGACCCCCCTCCTAGTGTTACTCTCAGGGAAGAAATTCTTGCTTCAGTACCGAAAACTGTTCAGACGAAAACAGAACTTTTACTTAAAAGACTATTCTCTTCTCAATATATAAATTGGGACGCATATGGAACAGTGTACATAAATGGAAAAAGAATTCAGGGTTCAAATATCATAGATCTGATTAATGATTCTGTTCGCCCCCGTAAGAAAAGTAGAGATCCTGTCGGGAGAGATCAGTTCCAATCTATCCTTCATTCTCTAAACATACCCAAAGAATATATAGTTACACGCACGCCCCCACCCCCTTCAAGAAATAGGAAAGCTGAGTTTATATGGGAGGATATATAAAGTATGGATCTTAAAACATTGTATTATACACATGAACTACCGACTTCATTTTCCAATACTGAAAAATTATCCAAACATTCTACGCAATCACGAAAGAATATTTCTGAGTGGCTATCAAAACAAGATGCATATACTTTACATGTTCCAGTTAGAAAAAAATTCCCACGTAAACGTTACGAAACCACTTTTCCCCTGGAACTTATGCAAATGGATTTGGCAGATATGCAGAATATCGCCAAGTACAATGATGGTATGCGCTATATACTTTGTGCAATTGACGTGTTTTCAAGGCAAGCGTTCTGTATACCAGTGAAAAGCAAAACGGGTGAAATTATGGCAAAAGCAATCACTAAAATTATAAACATGTTAGAATATCCTCCTGTTTACTCCCAGACAGATCAAGGAAAAGAGTTTTATAACGCTCAAGTGAAAAAAGTGTTTGACAAGTACAATATTATTCATTATAGCGTTTATTCAGAACTAAAGGCAGCAGTAGTGGAACGATTTATTCGTACTTTAAAATCAAAATTGTATAAACACTTCTCAGCCAATAATACGTATCGTTATGTAGATATTCTCCCCCTTGTAGTAAAATCATATAATCACTCGTATCACCGTTCTATAAAAATGGCTCCTGTTGAGGTGAGCGAAAATAATGCGCTGCAGGTTTGGTCTCAGTCTAGAAACAATACAAGTCAAAAAACCAATAATATCAAATTTAAATTTAATATCCGTAACTACGTAAGGATAAGTAAAGCCAAAATGAAATTCGAGAAAGGATATCTACCTAGTTGGACAGAGGAAATTTTTATAATTACCGATCGTATGAGTACTGATCCCCCTACATATCGTATAAAAGACTGGAGTAACGATCCTGTCAAAGGCATTTTCTATGAACCAGAATTACAAAAAATTACGCTTGATCCAGACAAGCCATTTACTATCGAGAAAATTCTAAAACGAAAGGGAGACTTTGTCCTAGTAAAATGGAAAAATTACCCCCTCGCATGTGCAAGTTATGTACATAAATCAGATATTACGCGTGTTTAGGTTAGTTGCCATTATGCCGCTGGACGAATTCTACGTTACATTACCTTCCAATGTAAACTTGAACTTGTTTCCTGATAATAAAATAGCACATTACCGTACTAAGCTGAGCGAACCAATAGAATTAAATGAACAATGGGTGGTGGCGGCCACAGAGCTTCATTTAACTTGGAGTTTTTATAATATTGTTTCCGATACAAATAGCATTTCATATCAATTTAAACCGAAAAAGAAGGACCAAATTTTTTATAGTGAAAGTATAGTTCCTAAAGGTTACTACTCCAATATTCAATTATTATTAAACAATATTCCCCCTTCAAAAAGAAAACTGCTTGCTCAACATGTCCGATTTGGCTATACTTTGTCCACGCATAGTATGTATACACAAACAACGCTAGAGGAAGATGAAACTATGAAATTGTATATATCTCCACAATTAGCTCCAGTGTTTGGTTTTTCGTTGGATACGCCTAAATCAGAAATATCTATACATTCGGTTATTGGTCCAGGTACGGCAAGATCAAGTTCTATTTATCCTTGTAATTTAGATTATCATATCCCCCGTGAAATCAACATATGCACAGATATTGTCAAATATCAAGCAAATATAGGTCCCGTAATACGAACGGTTAGTGTGGTTGATTATGAATATGGAGCAATAAAAAGTTATATATTTGAGCCCAGGCAGTATCTAAAAGTAGAGAAGCGTTACTTTGAAACAATTGAAATTATATTAAAAACAGAGCATGGAACTTTGCTTCCATTTGAGTTTGGAGCGTCAAGCGTTACATTACATTTTAAAAAAGTGGAATAATGATTTCTGAAGGCAGTGATAATGATTACTATGTAACTTTGGTTTCAAATGCATCCAAAAATATTTTTCCGACTAATACACCTTCTCATTTTTTAACTAAACTTTCTAATGCTGTTAAGCTCGAGTCTGGAGGCTGGTTAGTGGGTCTGTCTGAAATTCATTTCACAAACAGTCTGTTTAATATTCAAAAAGGACAAAATGAAATTATGTGGACTTATTATAACCAAGAGTCGGATCAATCAAGTAAACAGAGCGGTAAAACAATCGTTCCCCCTGGATATTATTCAAGTGTGGAGTCTGTTTTACAAGTTTTAAATCAAGATCATATTGGAGAAGGGCTATTTCGATTCGGTTATAACCCGTCCAGCAATATTGTTGAGGGAAAATACAATGCACAATTATCTACACTGAACCTCTCTGATATTTTGGCTCTGCAGTTAGGATTCGAACCAAATAGAAATCTTGTTAAACAAGAGCATAGTTCGAAACAGACCAACCTAAATATTGGTTATCCCCAGCAGGTTTTAGTATACACTAATGTACTCAGTTACCAATTTGTAGGAGATACAAAGGCACCTCTTTTAAGAATGTTTACATTTTCTTCGGTCCCTTATGGCCGGTCACAATCTATAATATTTAACCCCGTTCATTATATGCCTGTATCGAAATATTTATTTGATACAATAGAAATAGTTTTAAGAGACAACACAGGTCGTAAACTCTCATTTGCCTTCGGAGATCTGAGTGTTAAACTACATTTCAAGCGACAATGAGATACGATAGACGTCAGTTATATCGAGATTATTATCTCAACCAGGCTGGAACAGGTTTACCTTATTTTTCCGGTCCTCCCTATCAAAAAGGCCACGGAGCCCTCGGTTCAATATTTAAAAGCTTGTTTCGTTTTGCGGCCCCTTTATTAAAACAGGGTGCTAAAGCAATTGGCCATCAAGCATTACAATCGGGAATGGAATTTGTTGGGGATGTTCTACAAAACAGGCCTCTCAAACAATCTTTCAGAGATCGTGTAAATCAGGCGGGAGAAGCTCTTCGTGAAAAAGGCGAGAGAAAAATTTCTCAGATTCTTTCAGGTAAAGGCAGACAAAAATGAAAGGCTAAAACTATAAAATTCGAACCTCCATTTATTACCTGCCAGTCACGCAAAAAGAGGCGAAGGGTACACAGAGATATATTCGCTAATTAACTACCATGTCGTTAGTAAACTGTAACTCATCGGAATGCACAAATACAGAATTGGATTTGTTTTCTCTGCCATTAACTCAAACTAGCATTGAAAATTCTTGTTTAGTGGAGTATCGTCCCATTTCATCTTTAACTAGTAAAAGTCCAGTCGAGTTTGCCATTACTGGAGACAGTGGGGAATACATTGATCCAGCACACATTTATCTGTACCTAAAATGTAAAATAACTAAACCAGATGGTACGGCCTTAGCTGCCGATAACCTGGTTGCCCCCGGAAACAATTTTCTACATACAGCATTCAGTCAGGTCGACGTTTCGTTAAATGACAAATTGATTTCGTCCTCTGCAGGGTGTTACTCTTACAGGGCATACATTGAAACATTACTCAACTATTCTAATGAGGCTAAAAAATCTCATCTCACTTCTGCTCTCTGGTATCGCGATACGCCTGGGAAATTAGAAAATCTAACTGAAAATAAAGGAATTGAAAAACGAATGAGTCTTGCCGCGCAAAGTCGGTCATTCGACATGTACGGGCGACTGTATTCTGATTTTATGTGCCAACCTCGTCTTCTCTTGAACAATGTGTCCATGAGAATTAAATTACATAGAACAAACGATGCATTTTCATTGATGGCCGCCGAGAATTCTTCTTATCGTGTAGAAATACAGGACATTTCTCTTTATGTAAAAAGAGTTACTGTATCTCCAGATATAGGTCTTGCTCATGCAAATGCTCTTGAAACTACTACAGCTAAATACCCAATTACACGCGTGGAAGTAAAATCAATAACTATCCCTCAAAATATTACTTCTTATAATCTAGATAATATATTTTTAGGTACTGTTCCTAAACGTGTAATATTAGGTTTTGTTGAAAATTCAGCTTTCAATGGTCAAATACATAAAAACCCCTTTAATTTCCATCATTTCGGATTGAATAAAATTCAACTCCAAGTTGGAACTAGAACCATTCCAAACCAACCTCTCTGCCCCAGCTTCACAGACAAAAATATTATCCAAGCATATTACAATTTATTCTCTGGAACAGGAATACATTACCAGGATACAGGAAATAGTCTCTCCCGAGAAGATTTTGATAATGGATTTGCTTTGTATCCCTTTATTCTTTCACCCACAATGGAAATTGACTCTACTTGGGACATATTACGCGATGGGAGTGTAAGTGCTAAACTGTCATTCTCTGCGCCTTTGCCTACGGCGGTCACATGCATTATTTATGGAGAGTTCGATTCTCTGATCCAAATAGACAAACATAGAGGTATTTTCCCAGATAATACAAAATAATAATCAGTTGAGTACCAGCCAGGAAGGAGTACGGATCACAATATGAGGGCTGTCGTTGATTTTCAAGGATTCCGAGACAATTCTGGCAACTTTATTTCTAAAGAACTAGCTATAGTCGATGCAGACTCAGATAGTATGCAATCATGGATATTTCTACCACCTTACGAATGGGATACTTTAGATATTGGAGCAAAAAACGAAAATATGTGGCAAACACAAAACAAGCATTCTCTCGAATGGCCTATCGGTGAACTTTGCTATTCGAAAATGTTTTCTGTACTTTCCCAGTACACCGAAAACGCATCAGTTATTTATTCTTTTGGAGCTGATAAATGCAAGTTTCTGATTAAAGTACTTCACCGCACTGTGGTTAACCTCGAGGACCTAGGATGCCCTAAAGCGTCACTGTTAGCCTTCCCTGCACAAAATTGCTGTCGCAATTATCACAGATTAAGGACAATCAAATGTGCTCTTAGAGACGCACATTTATACGCATCTTATCTCCGTAGCTTCATGCTTCAACAACATATTATAGGAGAAGCCACAAGGACTGCACCTAAACAGAACACCTCAACATCAGACAGTGGATATTCTTCATTAGCTTCGTTTTACAACGACGCATCAAGTGTGTATTACTTATCCGAGCAAGGTTGCTCTTCCAAAAAAAGTGCATTTTCGGATAGTGAACAATGAATAACATTGAAATTGAAAAAACTGTTCAATCAGACAAATGTCTGTCTTTTATTTTTCGAGGTGTTTTTGCTAATAACACATTGCCAAAAAATGTGCAATTGCCTGCTGCATTGATTATTAACACCGACAATGAATCTGGACCAGGGATACACTGGACAAGTTTGTTTATAAACAGTGATAAGGAGGCCATGTACTTTGATAGTTTTGGTCAGCCTCCTAGTGCAAATGTACTAAAATTTATAAAAAAGAACTGTATATCATGGTGCATCAGTGAAACGGTGGTTCAAAACCCAAACTCATCAATGTGTGGAATTTATTGTATTATGTTTTTACATTATATGTGCCGTGAGTTACCCCTAACCTATTTTCTGTCGTTGTTTGGAACAAACTTAAAAAGAAATGACAGAATTGTATGGACAAAATTCTCAAGTGCCTTTAATGAATTTACAGTGTGCCTGCAGTGAATACTGCATCGAAGACCAGTGTCTTATTTTCTCTATTGCACAAGCAATAGTAGAAAATTATCCCAAGCCTACATGTTCTGAATGTGAACTTGGTGTGAGAAAAATGAAAAACTTCTGGCGTGTCAACACGCCATAGAAAAAACTTTCTATAAAAGTAACACTGTCATTTGAATATGGTTTACATGTGCGGGTACATAACAAAATGAATGAGAAAATAAAAGCGTTGTGTGAACGCTATGTATTACAACATGTGTACAAAATGACTTATAAAAAACTGTAAAGCGTTGTGTTAACGCTATGTGTTCTGTATATGTATAACCTGACTTATAAAAAACTGTAAAGCGTTGTGTAAACGCTATATATAAATAATTTGTAAAATTAATTTGACTCTGTATTTATTTTGTAGTAGATTAGTTTTAGAACAATAAACTTGTATGTAGTAGACTTGTGCGTTTTATTTCTTTTAAAAAATAAAAGGTTTATAGTTATATGTAGAGTAAAAAAAAAAAGCTAATATTGTTGGTGCAAACGGTTCTAGGTTCGATCCTTGTTAGGGATCTTGCACAAATCTCAAATACATTAATCGCGACTGTTACTACAATTCACTTTTATTCCGTCTCGCCACGCTAAACACTTTGCCGCTAAACAAAAAAACACAACCGAGATAGAACTTGACAAGTTAGTTTGTATTTACAATAAAACACTAGTCAAATTCCATTCTCGTATAACACTTGTACTTAGATAAAAAAAATGCAATACTTACAATATGGATCATCATGGTGAAGAAAAACTCAGAAAACAAACACACCAACAAACTCAATAGAAAAAAAGTAGAAATCTGAGGACAAATTCGGATTCCCAAGTTTAAATACCCCAAAATTCGGGCCGCCCCTATTTTCCATACTGGAAACTAACATTCCCTTTAAATTCTCGCTGCCTCGTTAACTCTAGACGTCCAAATTTAAAACCCACACCCTCTCTTTCCATTAGATAAATTCCTTACGTCCATCCGCCTTGAATTATATCACCTTCACTTCATGTCCTTTTAACTTAAAATCCTTTTTCGTCCAAATTCTCTACCTGGTTTGGCGATTACTATTTTAAAGGCCCTTATCGCCCCTCCACACCCACACAGAGAGGGAGTTTCCGCTTAGCGGGAGACTTTTAAAATTAGCATTTTACAATCTTTTGTCTTTTTCAAGGGACACAATCACCCCGTGATACATTTTCTTTTTCCACCTGAAATCGAAGCGGTTCGTTTCTCTAACCAATTTATTTTCTCCAAAATGACTTGTTGTGTATTTCTCCCATCACAACAACAACCCGTCTCGTCAGCAAACCCTTTCGCCTTGACCTACATTAACAGAGGCTTCATTCTTGATACCTGCGCTGAATATTAATTCATTCTCTCTGTCTGGCATCAGAGCGGAGTCGAGATTCCTTTCTCGTCTACCTTCACCGCCGAGTCGAGATTCGGAGACAGTATTCTGTCTAGCGTGTGAAACCATCGTGTTTCATAATATAATGCAATTATTGCATAGTACTAATTAATAATATTACATATCGTGGGTTCGAGTACCGGGACCGTCCCCAATCGTAATTGGACCTGTACCTACAGCCATTACCACCGTTCATAGCGGTTCATAAACCATAGAAAACTTATTTTCAATATTATAAACATTAATATTAACATTTTATACATTACATACTTTGTAGTAATGAATATGAAAACATATGCATAGCGTTTAGTACCTCTAATTACCTTCTATATACATATTTTTCATAAAATAAATAAATATATATTCATAAAAAGTTATAAACATGCAAATACATAAATGTAAAGTACTCTAAGTACTTGCTAATGAATTCTAAGTACGCGCAAATAAGTTCTACGTACGTGCAAATTAGTTATAAGTACGTGCAACTAAATTGCGAATATTAAATAGCGACAGACGTTAAGTCGTTTACCTTCTACTGACGTACAATATTGTCAACAGTATCATATTTGAGCAGGTCGCTTGTCACCTAAACACTACAGCTCACAGGTTGGCAAAATCTGACATGAAAGCAGATAATACGCTTAAGTCTTATTTATATATAATTTTCACGGACGTACAATATTGTCAACAGTATCATATTTGAGCAGGTCGCTTGTCACCTAAACACTACAGCTCACAGGTTGGTAAAATTTCACATGAAAGCAGATAATACGCTTAAGTCTTATTTATATATAATTTTCACGGACGTACAATATTGTTAAGAGCACCAGTTTTTGTAGAGCTCTCTTTTTCCATCTTTCCTCTATACAGTGAAGCTGTAGAAGACACAATTAGCTAACCTAGCATACAACATACCTTCCTAATTAATATGGATATTGTCACACATTCCTCTTATTTTATACTGTTGTAAATGGAAAGGATTATGTACGGTAAATGTTTTGTACATTATAGGGAAAAAATACAAAATATTCCCCAAATTTTAATTCGATCCACCTCTGAATCGAATTTTTACATATTTTCACGCCGGCACATATGTTGTTCTATTTTGCTTCTTTTACTTGCCTTGCTTAATTAACTCTCGCTAATTAGCATTTTTTTGGAAGAAGTCAACTAGAACAACATATGGCGGTATGAGAAATATGCAAATTAAAGAATATTTTAGTAATATAAGGGCCCTAGCAATTAGCTTCGTCGACTAAGAGTACTCGTTTAAACGTCTTCAGCTAGATCGTATTACTAAGCGAGGACGTTTAAAATGTTTTGGTGTTGAAAAAGTTTGACCTACTTTTTTATTTCTATTGCTAATAGATGACGCTGATAGTACCTCCTCTCTCTCTCTCCCCTCTTCTCCTCTGCTGTATGACAAATAGCACAAACATAAAATCAAGATTTTGGAGAGCAAAACATAAAATTTGCATGCATCTGATGTCGAACTAGGAACTTTATCTTTCGGGGAGTCAACATTATTTTTTTACTCAGTCGTCATATAACATGAACACACGCAAACATTCACATGTGCTTTTATTATTTTGTGTTCGGTAAGTACAAGTATATTCTTACATAAATTATTGTTTAATTTAATAAATTGTAAACTCGAAGCCTGCTATACTAACACTCCTTCTGTGTTTCATTATACTATTGAAAGCGAATGTTGCGTGCATACGGAAATAACACAGAAAAAAAAAAGCGGATGGAAGCAATTTAAAATCAGTGGAGCAAGGTTAGTATTACGAGAACGTAAAAACATGTGCTTTCATTCAACTTCGAAAAATAAGAATAAATATGTGCATACAGAACACATATGCTTTCTTTTCACAGTTGTAAAATCATATAAATTGTACATGAAGTAAGTTACGGGAAGGCTCTTTCTTTTATGTCTGTGTATATGTTGTACAATTAGGTACAAGTATTGTACAATTAGGTACAAATTGTTGTACAATTATTTCCCCCAGTTGTCCAGTTGGAGTTGGGGGCATAACACTGGTACTATTTGTAATCACAGTGCTTACTCATGTATTTTGTTTAATATTTTATTTCAAATTCACTGTCAGAAACTAGTGTTGCCAGTTCCTGGATGTAGGTTTACCTACTCTGTTGGTTGTCACTGTCAAGCTTCCAGTATTCGTACAGCATAAAAAACCATAACCCCCCTCTCAAAATATATACATTGTATACGCCAAGATGCTCAATAGCCTAGCAACACATCATGAAAAAACATGCCAAGAGGACCCAATGGGTTTATAAGTCAGTGCTGCCAGCTCCTATTTGTAGGTTAGCTTAGCCTGTGAAAGATCATATAGTAGAATTTTTGTAGAGTGGGTAGGCAACACCGACGAGGCTCGAATCATCATTTGAGGCTCGAAATCATCATTTAATGCTCGTCAGTGTTGCCAATTCCTATTTGTAGGTTAGCTTAGCCAGTGAAAGATCATATAGTGGAATTTTCTTCGGATGGGTTGGCAAAACCCAAGCCTCAAAAAAAAAAACATCCAATAGAGTTGCCAAATATAAAAAGGGACAATAGGTCCCCCTCATAAAAAGCTACAGTAAGAGCCCACAGTGTTGCCAACACTAGGCCCCCAACAGTATTGCCAGACATAAAAGATACATGGACCCCTCAGGTCCTTTCATAAAAGTTTACAGTGAAAAACCCAGTAGGTTAACAACACTGTCAAAAAATCTACGGTAGTGTTGCCAGATGTAAACAGAGGGCAATAGACCCCCCCTCATAAAAGGCTACAGTGGGCCCACAGTGTTGCCAACTCTGTGCCCCCAACAGTGTTGCCAGACATAAAAAATACATGGACCCCTCAGACCCTTTGATGAAAATTTACAGTGAAAAACCCAGTAGGTTAACAACACTGTCAAAAAATCTACGGTAGTATTGCCAGATGTAAACAGAGGGCAATAGACCCCCCTCATAAAAGGCTACAGTAAGAGCCCACAGTGTTGCCAACTCTGCCCTCAAAATATACATCATAAAAGGCTACGACTAGCCCCACATGATGATTCGAGCCCCAAATGATTATTCAGTACCGGGCCACCTGTACTACTGACTTCCAGACTGAGCACATACGATTCCTTTATGATTCCCTTGGAACCGCCTCTCTATCTGTTATAGTATTCGTCCCAGTCAGGTGTGAATTTCACTTTTTCACCTTTTGCGAGGCTCCTATCTCGGAAAGGAAGCCTCAGTCGTAAAAATGGAACTTAGACTTCTTGCTTGTTTTCGTGTGAGGAATCACCTCCCAAGCGTTGTAAACGACCTTTAGAAACACCCTTTAGATTGCGTCAATCCACAATTGACGCAATAACTGAAAATATTGTGGAAAACCATGTAATTCGATCGATCTTAACTAACATCATTTATCAGGTAAATGTTTTTTCTTCGTCTGTGTTTTATTGGAAACGAGTACCGTTTGGTGAAGAGATAGGTCCATATATATGGTTACTGGGTGACTGGAATCGGGTTCAATGAAAACACATTGGGTATGCATGAAAGAACTGAGCTTGGCTGTTGATAGTAGCCAGAGAAGCCTGACGCTAAAAATACGGCTTTCGATTGGCTGCTACACTGCAAGTATGATGTAGTTTTTGTTCTGAGCTAGGTGTAATAAATGTGAGTTTTAGCAATACATGGAGCGCTTACGTGAAACCAAGCAAGAGGACAGTCGACCAATAACTGGCGAGGCCATGAGAACATGCAAATTATGGAAATATGCTTCGTATGAGGCAGAGAATGGCGAATATTTAACCGCCGTTCGTCTACATGTTAGTGCTGCGCTAATATTGAGAATCATCTCCTTAGGGTGAATCGGGTCAAAAAGTTAACAATGTAAATATTTAATTGAGTTTCATTCAAATTTAACATTATCGAGAATAGGGTAATAAAGGAATCATTCAGCTATAAGTTCCAATAAATAATAATTTGATAAGTTCTCTTATTTTTTCTTGCCTGTAGCATTTCAACTTCAACTTTGCATGACCCTATTCACCCATAAGATTTTGGGTGAATCGGATCACATGTAAGGCTGAATCGGATAAGCTACTTAATGGTTGATATATGTATTATCAGTCTTTAATTTTCAATACAAGCCTCACGTTCAGAGTGCAGGACCTTATCTTTCGCTAGCACAACTTCCTCAAATAAACTTTATTCTCTCTTGAGCAGTCACACATATCCTGTGATTACAATCTTTAGATATTTTTGGCACTGTACTCAATCAACCAGTTTCCCAGAAATACGGTTGTTGTATTAGTACTTTGCATTACAGAACCCACAAACAGTATTGTTTCCTTCATCACTGACATTTTCCGACTCTGATCATGATGATGATGCTGATGAGAGCATGCGGGCTACTTAATAAATTTGAACGCAACCTTTCTCACATAACTGGGTTTGAAACAAAGAAAAAATATAATTTTAGTAACTGCTATACCATCGCATCTTTCTGCTCCACGTTCAAAGTAGCTTGCCCACTTCTTTCTCAAGGAAATGCAATGACCACTTTGTATTCTTCTTTGGAGATTAAGAATATAAAATACCAAACATTTCTGCGACATGTCCTTTGTTCCTACCTTTCCTAAATGCCTTAATCGCTTTCTGCATGTTCTCCTCATTCCACGAAGTTAACGATTTATTTGTATATTTCCCCATCTATAGGAGACAAATTATTCTAGAATTTGTTGTCATATATATTAGTCAGAATGGAGGAGGTGTAGTAGACTGTGCATCCTGATTTCTCAATCTCGCTCAGAAAATTGTCCTTAGATGGTGTATTACTGGGTGTCTAATGGCTGAAATGTATTTGGAGACATCAAATCAGTTACCCGTTGAAGAATCTTCTAGTCTTCTCATTATCTAAGCATATTGTATTGCATGCTGAGTTTTACCGATCAAAGCATATCGATCTCTTTAATGTGTGGAGTAGCATCCGTAATTTGCTCTCCACTCGTTTGTTTGGTCTCATTTTTCTTCTATGTCTTTTCCGGGAATTCCTTTTGTTTTGCAGAAAGTACAATTAGAGAATTTGCATGGTGATATTTTATGATTTTCTCGATTTTTCATGTTCGCTATTTCAATGACTACGTTTAGTTGCTCCTTAACAAAAAGGGATTCTATAAAATACAGTAGTCACAAGGGTGAAATAGCCATAGCTGAAAATCTCATATCGCTTTTCAAATTAATTGAAGGGTATTCACTCAAGAGATACCTTCCACTTCAATGAAAGTCTTGGACGTATAGCCGACGCGAAAGAAGGCATATCCAAAGTAAACCGTTACATGCGAGGTACTGATGTTATAGATAATAACAGCAGATAAGCTACTGTAATATCTTTGTATCAGCAGATCTATATGATTAAATTGAACGCAGACGAATTACGTTCGGAGTAACTTTAATTTTTGAGACATTTTTTCATGACACAGCAAGCGGACTTGATTCATGACAGAAACTCACTTGAAAGGTATTCAACTGCTAGAAATTATATTACAGTTCCATAAATGACTATCTGATCATTATAGTAAAATTCATAATTCTATCAAATAATATGCAGATACCATCGTTCTTTCACATACAAGCTCTGTCGATAGAAATATATGTGTTCTTACAAAACATATGTGAGTAACGTACCTGTCTTCAATAAATCCCTATATGGTTGGATAGATCACTATATATAATACTTGATTGACCATGGCACTGATAGGGAAGTTTGATGAAGGAAGACTTCGTCTTCGAATAGAGAAAAAGGGATTCTTCGTTTATTGCATTAAGGCAGTCGGGTATGAATTTTGTCGAGCAAGAAATAGCTTCTTATGTTACCATTTACTATTTTAATTTGGTAAAAGTAACATCCAGGTTTGCGTCTCTCTCTCTCTGTAGGTCCTTGAAAGAAATGAAATTTTCAAACGAACTGCACTTCGCAAAAGCCTTTTTGATTAAATTCAATGGGGAACGACGAAGACTAAGGAGAAATTTTAATAAGAAAATGTACATCGATTTGTGCGATATGACATGTACCAAATCGGGGAAGAGTATTAAATTTTAAGTGACACGCAACAATTGCAAAATGTACTGAGAGCAGAGAGAGGTTGTTTATTTCAATAAAACGATGAAGCAGTCCTACCACGTGTATAGAGACACTCATCAATCTGAAGATATGGTAAGCATAAGTAAGGTTTCTCCTGAAACCTGAAGCAGCTAGGACCCTTTCTGCTGCAACACCTTGATTGCAACCATTTTCTAAGAACTTTTTCGTATTCATTATGTTTTCATTGAAGCTGTGATCAAAAATAGTGCTCTTTCCAGAATGTATTTTTCAATTTAAATAATTCACACTATTTGGTTAAAAAAATATAATTATTTGTATGAGTCCTTTGTCACTGAAATTAGACAAAATACGTATTCTATATATTACAATCATCAGTGAATGGATATTTCAAAAAGTTTCGTCGAAATATTTATTATATTATTAAAATTAACACTATTATTAACATGAACGTTAATTTTGTGTTCAACATAAATGGGACTGCTGTCCTGTGCTGGACAAATCATGAGATGAACTATTTTTGGTATATGAATTATCTTTGTAATACAACTTTCTGTGTAAGGATTAAATCAACATTTTCAACCCCAGGTGAAATACACAAAGGACTGCCCCAGTGATCTCCATTGGGGCCTCTTCTCTTTGGTCTCTATTTGAATGATATTGGTAAAGTAATCAAGCATGCTAAATATATATTTTATGCTGATGATATCAAAATATGAACAATATGGTCATAATGCACTGGAGTCTAATAACCTATTTACAGTAAACCCTCATTAACACGAATCCAAAGGGACCGAAAAATCAAGAGTTCGTGTTAAAAAAAATTCGTGCTAACTGTGGACTCAAATTTTATTATAGTTCTTTCTACACATTAACCATTTCCAATTCGTATTATGTATTTAAGTATTGTAGATAATGTAGATTTTGCAATTCCATACTGTTCTCATTTGTCCTTTTTGTTCAATGCACCACGGTCTACTTCCTCTAGGATTCTCAGTTTTGTTTGCAGATATATACCTGTCTGCTTTCTCTTGGCCACGACTTTCATCTTAATACTTGCAACTTGTTGTTACTCGTAGTGGCTATGTTTTAAAGAATAGAAAAACACATTTGAACACATTGTTGATCTGAATCTGTTGGTTACAACACTGTATAAGTTGATTGTTGACAAGATGATAGAGATTGAGCAATTTCTTATATACCTAGCAGAGGAATGACAGAGGAACGACAGAGGAACAACAGAAAAAAAATATGAAAAACTTTGAAAGTTCGTGTTAAATGAGATCTAATGACGCAACGGGCTAAAACAGTTCGTAATTAGTGGTAACCGAAATTCGCGTTTACCGATAAAACTTTCTATCAAATATAATACATCCCTGCCGGGACCAACATTTTGTTCATGTTAACCGAGTGTTCGTCTTAAGCGAGTTTGTGTTAATCAGGGTTTACGTTATTATGAAAATAATATGTATAATTTTATTCTTAACGTGTTTCTTAGTATAAGTGATTGCATTGTACTTTATAAATTTGTAATTCTTTTATTTTAACGTAATTGGTTTTCTTACTGTATTTTATCATGTAGTACATTTGTTTATTTTTTTATTGTATTTATTGTGTACGAGTATATGTAGTAGTGGAAACTTATTCCTTCACCGGACGACCCTGTCCAAGGCCAATTGATACTATGGTATATTTTGGCCAAAATTAAGCTATATTTTCATATCTTCTGGTGGATTTATCTAATTTCTAGGTCTAGCAAATTGTCTAACCATGCTACGAATTCTAAAACCCTCGTACTAGGATGTTTAATACAATTCTCGTATTATGATGATTAATATTAGTAGACAATTTAAGTCAAAATTAAGCTATTATTTTATATCTTCTAATGGATTTAGCTAATTTCTAGGTATAGCAAATTGTCTAACCATGCTATGAATACTAAATTCTTGTATTAAGATCTAGCTTGGGCCCTCAGAGTCATGTGACACTCTGTTGATTGGTTGAAAAATGTACTTAACTTATGCTTGGCTAGTTTTATTTGAGAATGGTGCAAGGATAGTTTCTTATGTATGAAAAAACTACAGACTACTGGATTACTAGTTATTTTCTGCTTTGCTTATACGTAAGGTAGTTTCTTAAATTGGTTACTAATACTTTTGAGGCATTCTATGTAAGAGTCTAATCTAGTAAATTAAACAACTAAAATTGTTCTGTGACTCTTTCATTCTTCACATCTACAATATAACTCCATTAAGACTTGTTTCCATGATATGAAAAACTAAATATGCTGACCAACGCAGTAATATATTTTATTAAAAACATAAACTAAACGTAACGTTTCAACCTTTTAGCAAGGTTTTCTTCAGACTCTGTATCAAGTACAAATGTAACAAGATACAAAAACAGGGCATTATATATACACAAACATTACTCCCTCCATACCATTAGAAAGTTGTTCTGGAACTTTCTAGCGGGTGGCTCTCCCTTGTCAACTGTACTTTCACCTAAAAGGCTAGATATATATTTACTTCCATATAGAATGTGGTTTGAACTTTTTATCTCACCCTCTTTTTCCATCATTTTTCTTCCTTCTCCTCTCCTCTTTCTCTCTTGTCCTTTCCACTCTTTCTAACACCATCTTCCATTCTTTGTTTAACTTCAGTCCCCCATTCCAGTTCATTGTGTCTTCTTCACCTTTCTTCTCTATTTCCTTGGCCTCCTTCCATTTTCTCACTAGCATTCTCTTCTCCCTTCTTATCTGCTTAGCCTCATCCCACTCTATGTCATGTCCTGTTTCTCCCGTGTGTTTAAATATAGCATTTCTCTCTCTCTCTCTCTCTCTTAAGTCGTACATCATCTCTTCCTCTTCCTCTTCTCTGTTTTCATTTTTCTTATTTGCATTCTTCGCTATTCCTAAGATGCTTCACCCTCCCTTCCTGTAAGTTTTAATGCCCACTTTTCTAAGCACTTTGCATATCTTTTCTGTGGTCTTCCCCATACTCCATATTCCAAACCTTCTCTCTTTTTCTTTCTCTTCCTCTTTTTCTTTCTCTTCCAATTCTCCCCTGCCCCTTTTCTTCCTTCTTCTCTTTATGTCCAGTCTATCCTGCTTCTCATAACCATTCTTTTCCAGCTGTTTCCATAGGCTATTTATTTTGCCTTCTTTTTCACATTCTTTCCTGCATATTTTCTTTATTCTGTCCTCCATATTCTTTATAAAATTTATTTTTGTCACCTCACTTACATCACTTCTTTTGTGGCAGAATACCCCTGCTGCACACTTCTTCTGATGCCAAGCGGTTTCAATTTCTTGCCCTCTCTTCCTTTTCATCAATATATCTAGGTAGCTTAACTTGTCTTCTTCTATTTCAAGTTCCCATAATATACCTCTTCCTTCATCTTCTATTTCTCTGGCAAAAATGTCTGACTCTTCGTTACCTTCCATATGCCAAAACAATCCTCCAGATATCTGCAAAACAGAATTATTTTGTCACCTCCTTGACAAGGGAAAGCCAACTGCTGGAAAGTTCCAGAACAACTTTCTAATGGTCTGGAGTGAGTAATGTTTGTGTGTATATATAATGTCCTGTTTTTGTATCTTGTTACATTTGTACTTGATACAGAGTCTGAAGAAAGCTTTGCTGAAATGTTACGTTTAGTTTATGTTTTTAATAAAATAAATTACTGCCTTGGTCAGCATATTTAGTTTTTCTTCACATCTATGAATCATCCATACTTTTCTAAAAATGTGCTATCATATTTATTTCTACTAAAATAATTTCTTAAATATAATATAAACCACTAAGCTATCGTATATGTTATTACCAAAAATAATTTCATAGATATAAAAAAGCTGACTACTTGGTTACCAATAAAAAAAATAGATACTACTTTTAATACACCCTATATTTCATTCTAATTTTTCACAACTTATTATATAAAGAAAATAGATACTACTTTTAACACACCTTGTCTTTATGTATATGATTTTTGAGACATACTGTCTATTGATTACCTACACATACTAGTATTGATCAAGTCTGGAATTTCTTGTACAAAGTTGTACGCATGTGTATTGATTTTTTTCGTTTTGCGCATGTGTCATTCGTAGAATTCCTTTCCTCCAACATTGCATGAACATGTTTCCTCAGTGGAATCTTTCATGGAAGAGTTTAAGGTTGGAGATTGACAGAGTTTGTTAAAATTGTTGGTTTAAGTAAGAAGAGTTTCAACATTACACTATTTTCAGTGGTCTGGAAATCTATTATATACAATATTGATTAATGTATAGTGTGTTTAATTTGCTTGAAGAGCTGGTATACGAAGATTCAGTTATTACTATAGAAGCTCAAAAGCTAAAATATTACCAAGATTGGTATGTATGGTTTCTCTCTCTCTCTCTCTCTCTCTATATATATATATATATATATATATATATATATATATATATATATATATAGGGTGTTTCGTTAGTTCGTTTACAACGCTTGGGAGGTGATTGTACGAGTGAAAATAAGGTGGAAAGTTCATGTAACGAAATTCCGGAAACGACTTTGTTGCCGAGTTATTAACGTTTCAAAACGTAGGAAAATGATTTTCCGAAGTGAATAATGGCAAAACGGGTGGAGAGAAGTCGTCGGTGTTGGGCGGTCCACTAAGAAATTGGCTACGCCCTTGACAAAAAATCACGCGGCAATGTTGTGCAATGTCGGGGCAAGGGATTCCCCAAAGGAAGCGAACGAAGATGTTGACGGGAGTGGGGTGGGTGTGCGTACTTCGTGAGCTGGTATCGACGAAAATTGGCATGTTTTGAATGGCACCAAAAAAACAAAGAAAATTCCTGAGCGAAGGGCACCATGACGTAAAAACGAAAAAAATGAACTGTCATAGGTTGCATACCCTGAAGGGCACACAGTATGCTTAATGGTGATGTGAAGGGAACTTCATCACAGAGGGTTTTCAAAGTGTCCACCATGTACTTACAAGCAGAGGCGACAACGGCGAATCAAGGATTGTTTAGTGCGACCCAACAACCCCGGCGTTTCTGCAATCGATGCTGCAGCTATATTGATAAGGCCAACGAGATCCTCGGCTGACACGACAGGTGTTTCGTAAACGAGGCGTTTCATCTCTCCCCAAAGGAAGAAATCCAGGATCGTAATATCAGGTGATCGAGGTGGCCATGGCAGAGGCCCTCCCCTGCCAATGCACTGGTTGAGGAATACGGTATTGAGGAAATGGCGCACATTCCGATCGAAATGTGGGGGTGCATCGTCATGTTGAAACCACAGTCTATGTCTCAGTGCCAAGGGCACGTCCTCTAGTAGTTCAGGCAAAACCTCACTGAGAAATGCTTGATAAGTGGGTCCACATAGGCGAACAGGGAGAATGTACGGTCCAATCAAATGGTCATGCAGTATCCCGCACCATACATTCACTGCAAATCTGTGCTGATGATGTGCCACTAGCAGTGCATGTGGATTTTCATGTTCCCACTCATGACTGTTTTTACTATTGAACACACCAGTCTTCGTGAAGATAGCCTCATCAGTCCATAGTACCGTATTCTGAAAATTGGGGATAGTTTCAATTTGATTAACAAACCATTGGCAAAAGTCCTCACGTGGGCCAAAGTCCCGAGGTAAAAGTTCTTGCACTTTCTTCAATTTGTACGGGTGCATCCCCTCTTCTGCCAGTACTCGCCACACATTCACATGGGAGGTGTTTCGTTCGTGGGTTAGTGCGCGCGTACTGGTGCCTGGATGATCCATCACTAAAGTTAGCACATGTTCCACAAACCGTCGTGTTCGCACACTTCGCGGTCGTCCAACTTCTCGACGAGGTGGCAACACTGATCCTGTTTCCCGAAGTCGAGTATCTACAGTTTGAAATAAGGTGTGCGATGGTAACACCCTATTTGAAAAACGTGCCCCATACAGACGCCTTAAAACACGGCTATTACCTCCAGCCTCCACATAAATCAGATGCATGTCAGTAGGGGCAAATAGAGAGTACTGAATCTTCTTTTGGGGCTCGTGGGGCTCGATCGCCTTAATGGATTTGTCTCGTAAGGCGCAGTGTTGCCAACTCTTACCCGAAAAAAATCACCAAGGTTGTGGCGCTCGTCGTAGCCTTTTATGATGTATATTTTGAGGGCAGAGTTGGCAACACTGTGGTGGGGGGGCCACTGTAGCCTTTTATGAGGGGGGGGGGTTTATTGCCCTCTGTTTACATCTGGCAACACTACCGTAGATTGACAGTGTTGTTAACCTACTGGGTTTTTTCACTGTAAATTTTCATCAAAGGACCTGAGGGGCCCATGTATTTTTTATGTCTGGCAATACTGTTGGGGGCCTAGTGTTGGCAACACTGTGGGGGCACTGTAGCCTTTTATGAGGGGGGTTTATTGCTCTCTTTTTACATCTGGCAACTCTATTGGATGTTCCTTTTTTGATGCTCGAAATTATTATTTGAGGCTTGAAATCATCATTTGAGGCTCGTCGGTGTTGCGTACCCACTCTACAAAAATTCCACTATATGATCTTTCACTGGCTAAGCTAACCTACAAATAGGAGTTGGCAGCACTGACTTATAAACCCATTGGGTCCTCTTGGCATGTTTTTTCATGATGTGTTGCCAGGCTATTGGGCATCTTGGCGTATACAATGTATATATTTTGAGAGGGGGGTTATGGCTTTTTATGCTGTACGAATACTGGAAGCTTGACAGTGACAACCAACAGAGTAGGTAAACCTACATCCAGGAACTGGCAACACTAGTTTCTGACAGTGAATTTGAAATAAAATATTAAACAAAATACATGAGTAAGCACTGTAATTACAAATAGTACCAGTGTTATGCCCCCCAACTCCAACTGGACAACTGGGGAAAATAATTGTACAACAATTTGTACCTAATTGTACAACAACTTGTACCTAATTGTACAACATATACACAGACATAAAAGAGAGAGCCTTCCCGTAACTTACTTCATGTACAATTTATATGATTTTACAACTGTGAAAAGAAAGCATATGTGTTCTGTATGCACACATTTATTCTTATTTTTCGAAGTTGAATGAAAACACATGTTTTTACGCTCTCGTAATACTAACCTTGCACCACTGATTTTAAATTGCTTCCATCCGCTTTTTTTTCTGTGTTATTTCCGTATGCACGCAACATTCGCTTTCAATAGACAGAAGGAGTGTTAGTTTAGCAGGTTTTGAGTTTACAATTTATTAAATTAAACCATAATTTATGTAAAAATATACTTGTACTTACCGAACACAAAATAATAAAAAGCACATGTGAATGTTTGCGTGTGTTCATGTTATATGACGACTGAGTAAAAAAATAATGTTGACTCCCCGAAAGATAAAAGTTCCTGGTTCGACATCAGATGCATGCAAATTTTATGTTTTGCTCTCCAAAATCTTGATTTTTATGTTTGTGCTATTTGTCATACAGCAGAGGAGAAGAGGGGAGAGGGGAGGGGAGGGGGTACTATTAGCGCCATCTATTAGCAAACAAGATAGACGACAACGACGGAGTCATCAATGAGTAAACATCTGTGAACTCGGTGAACAAGTCAACTTTTTTTTTCAGTACGTCAATATTTTTTTTTCTTATTTCTTAGTGAATGGGTTATGGATGACTTGCAACGACGAAGGCCTTCTAGCAACACGTACTTAGCTTATGCCTCTTCCACCGAACATTCAACACGAGAGGGGCTGTGTTAAATATACAGAAGAGCAATAACAAGTGTTTTTTTTTTGGTGTATATTGGCTGCACTGCATCCTGTTTATTGCAAAAATAATCCACAGTGGGTTGGATATTACAAACAATACGAGTCCGAGTTTTGAAAGTGTAATGTCTGGCATCGAATACCCGGTGACTATTTCTGATACATCAAAATTCGAAACACGAGCACGAGATGCAGAAGGAAAACGCTTAATCATCAACGTGTATTCCTATACGTTGGATAAACATGTCGTGCATCCCCGTCAGGATAAGCGATGTCGACGATGATGATGCTCGTGTGATTAATCTTCTTCTAATTTCAAACGACAGTGTTCACTATTACTGTCTCAGGAATGTTATGCTTTTTTTTTCTCTATAAAAAAGAGAGATTTGTGTTGATTGTTTGGTTAAAAAGAATTTCCTAATTATTTGTTTTTTTGTTACAAAAATTGTTTAAATTTCAAAAATTCCTAAGTGTTTGCTTAAAAATTGATGCATTAACCTGTTAAGAATATCACATTAATAATACCGGCTCGGAAATGTCATGTCCTCTTCCTCTATAGAAGGTCATATAAATGTGCTAATTGGTTGGTTAGGGGGGATTTTTTGATTAGTAAATTGAGGTTATAAATACGTACGTATAAAGGTTTTACTAATATGGCATGCTAAAGCTTAGTACTTGGCTCTCTCAGAGATTTGAATTCTATTAGGTTAAACAGCATAGAAATTTCACAGCAAGAATTCTCATATTTACTGACGATATTCTTAACAACCTGTGTTTTGATTCCACTACAAAAACTGTATACAAAATATGCAGTCCCTAGAATAAAATGGATGAGGCTTATGAACCTCGACCTATACAGTTGTACAATCTGGCAATGAATAGATGTTGTTTTTTATTAAGCATAGCAGAGTGTTTTCGCTTATTTTAATATCAGGCAACAATGTTAGAAAGTGGCCCCAAGAATAAAATTTAAAATCACTAATGTGATATGAACTTTTTTACTTGTGTGTATTTGAATATGAAAGTGAGGTACTTTGAATAATTGAGGGGGACAATCACAAGTAAGCTTGCAATGGTATTGGGAGGTGTCACGAGTTCAAATTTTAGACGATTTCTGTTAATCTGCTAAGGCGATATCAGTACGAAAAAAATTGTAAAAAAGGAGAGGCTAATGGCAACGATGAGGATGAATAATGATAATTATGATGAAATTGATGTGTGGCACTTAGAAAACAAAAACTTCAAAGTGTATTGCACCAACAGCTACAATTGTCCCCCTCTCCCCAAAATACAAGGCAGTTAACAGAGGTGTGTATATTTGTTGGTTTACGAGTCTGAGGGCTTAAGTTAGTATATTCACTATAGCTATACATATTAAAAAAATGAAATGACCTGAGCAATAAAATATAACAATACCGATTCTGGCTTTTTTGTCGGATGACGTAGTGGTAACGTTTGTTGCAATCACACCTCTGATGGTGTATAAAACTTAAATGTTTTTGCATAACATGAAATATTGTTAATGGGAATGTGTTGTTTCTAATGTTAAATATAGAAAGCAGATAACAAGAAAAAAGAAGAAAAGAAATAATGTTGCAGGTAGATACGGAGCCTCAGCCCAAACACACATATAATCAGACAGGATGTCAACGATGCATTCATAACTAACATGTGATTATTCAAAAATTGAAATAGTACAGTGGGAAGCAACTAACTAACTAACTCTCTATGTTTTTTTTTAAACCGGCACGAATGAGAAAGGAATAAAGGAGATTTTTACAGGAATCTTGTTGGGAAACCTGATGGTAAAGGACCAAAACGAACATGGAGATGAATCTAAAAGAAATCTGTAAAGATTGGAATAGAATTTATATAAATTTTGCTCAGGATAAGTACAAATTGAACTGTAACTACGAATTTTCAGAATCAAGAGTGCTAGAGAATTAATTAATTAATTAATATTTAATATAATGAAGGTAGTAATATAGTATTCTTATTGCGAAGAGAATTTCTACAAAACTTATTTTTCCTCGTACGTTTACTAATAGCAGTTACATTTGACATGTTTGACTAATCGCGAATCAACGTACGGAAGCCGTTGGAAGCAGTTTGAAGGCTGAAATGGCTATGGAAGGACACTTATTATAATGTTAATATCTTAGTATAATGTTTTGAGAATTGCTTCTCGATAATGTTTGGTATATAATTTAATCTGTTGTTAGATAAAATACATAATTATCAGAATTTAAGGATGGAAAATATGAAGAGCGAATGAATGATACGTTTGACTAATCGTGAAGATAAGTATCACAGTACGTTTTATCGTTTCTTATATAAACGTTGAAACGTTTAAGAACGTATAAGAACGTTTACTGAAACGTTTTAACAATTGTTGAAACATTTATGAACATTTTGCCACATTGTGTTTGTGTGTAGCGACTAAGGACTGAACTTTCATTTAGTGAAGCAAATTTCGCCCCGGTCACTATATTTTCAAGTATTTACACTGTTGGAATTCATTGTAAAAATTTACAATACTCTATCGTTAACATTTAAGTCTTCCTGATAATTTACACAAACACTATGAATTAAAATTGATGTCAGCGCCGTGGCAGGAATGAGAAGTAAAGATGGCGTTGGTAATACTAAAGACAGACACACGCACCCGTACACGTGCGCGCGCACACACACACATACACACATGTAAATTGTCGATTGCTAATTTCGCACTTGTTTCTTATTTTTTCTGTGATTCTATGGAATGAAATCATACTTCTCCTGGAGAAGATATTGTTATCTGCTTAAGTTTCTGTTTCAATTCTTGAACACTACGTTTGCGGGAAACAAAATGAACATGGTGATGTACAATTTTCCGCTGGCTGAACAATATTGAGATATACGAAAATCTTTCAAATTTAAATATGAATATTTTATTTTGCACAAATATCTATAAACATTATCAATTACAATTGTGTGCACCATAAATATATTTCTGTAAACCGAAACGGTAAAATTACATTAAGCTTCCCCGATGGCGTAGTGGTAACGTCATCGGCTTGTAATCAAGGGTCCCGATTCGATAACACGGTGGAGGTAAATAAAGGTTCGGATCCCACTTTAAACTGTACGCAAGTGGATTTAAAATACACTTTATTTAAATTACATCAATTATAGTTAAGTTTGTTAATAGTCGATACTACTTTTAAAAAGTTATTGTTAATTTTTACGGGTAAATGGATATCAGCCGAAATTGACGACTTGTAGCCACCTTGGTGGCCTAGGGAGTACAGAGGTTTATTCATAATTTCGTCACTGAACGTTTCCGGTTCGAGTCCTGGTTTTGGCATAGGAGTTGCTGTGTGCGAGTCCCTTGGTCACATTAATCTAATCAGCATTCATCCTTATCTTCGTTATTGACTTAAGAGTCAGAAAAGCAATATATATATTTTTTTCTATTCAAGTTCAAGGTAGTTTCTCACCGTGGCCGTGCGGTTTAAGACGTCATGCCTTGGTCACCGGCTACGGGACGCGCGCAGATTCCAGTCTCCTTGGGGAAGCGTTATAACCTGAGGCTTGGGCTTTTTTATTGGACCGGTGGCCACCCACCATCGTGAGGAAGTTGTGAGCTACGAATGAGTAGCATAACACGGTGATGGAAACCTACAATAACGACTGGGGGGTTCGTCGTGCTGACCGCACGTCAGTCCATAACTGGTTGGATCTACATCTACAAGTGGGAGTCAGACTGGCGGACGGCTCTCGAAGGGTTGTGGTGTTACGGTATGATTTGGTGATCGTCTGGAGAACTATGAGAGAAAGCCACAAAGGAGACCTCAGCCCAAAACAGTGCAAGGAACTTGATCGCTCGAAGCCCCGATGTTGACGTCCGAGTTTGCATTTCAATTAGGTTATTACTTCTACTTTAGATCAGTCGCAACGCTGGGGTATAATTGATTGATTTGGTTTGTTTTATTTCGCTGGTCAGGGTAACAGGCAAGAGAACAAAACTGAGAGCAACGGGCGGTGTGGGGTCTTTTGCCTGGAGTCGTCGAACAAGTAGCAACTGAGGAGATTGAGCGGTGGATCACAATTCGATTCGATCAGCTTTCAGCGGAACTTTATCATCAAAGACAGACAGGTATAGTCCATTCCAACCATGTTGATCTAGACTTGTAGGTATAAATCCAAATGTTCGTGTTTTGCTATTTCCAAGTGTGTAGTTAGTACCTCTTGCTCGTTACTATTAGACTTACCATGAAGAGCGAGTGCTCAAATCAAGAGAATAAATAATACCTCGAGTTGCATCACCCACCTCAATAGTTCAAGGTTCTTGGTTCGATCTCACGAACCTCGGAGTTCGTTACGATATGCCTCCAACGGGTATCAACCCCGGGACCCGTTGATTATAAGGCGGCGACATTACCACTATGTTCTCGAGGAGGGCCCTTACCCTGGGACAGTTCCTAGCACTGTGTAGTCCAGTGGTTCCCAACGTCCTCCTTCTCACGGCGCACTATAGTACTTTGTAGTAGATCCCGCGGCACACTAACGTACGAGTTGGTCACAGTGCGAGTGGTGACTGACGTTAGAATAACATGGCACAATATTTTCCCTCCATCACTGTCGACAATTATGATTGGGTGCGCAATCCATATGCTATGCCCCCAGCATCAACCACCGAACTTCCTCTGGAGAAAGAAGAGCAGCTCCCAGACCGAACACTTCAACTGAAACATGGTGTACTACCACTTACCAAGTCTTGGATGTTAGCAAGGAATGAGTACCCACCAATAGCAGCGGAACCAGTTAATACCCTGTCTAGCGTAAGACGCATTCTGAAGGGTGCACAGTGGAAAGTGTACATTCCAATACTGCTACACGCGATCAACGAGGACGAACCGGATAGTAGGGTCGAATACTGCGAATGGTTTGAGCACATGGTTCGCGAGGATAGAGAATTTGCAGGGGCAGTTGTGTGGTCTGACGAGGCGCAATTCAAACTTAACAGTACTGTGAACTTTTACAATTGTGTCTACTGGTCGCCCGTCAATCCTCACGTTTATATGGAGAAGGCGGTGAATCTACCGGGGCTTAACGTGTGGTGTGGTCTGTCATCGCGTGGTTTGATTGGTCCCTTCTTCTTCGAGGGTACCGTAACCGGTGAGGTGTATCTCGAAATGATTCAGTCAAGGATTCTGCCTGCCATCCGAACCCTATTTGGCGATGAAATGTTTTACCTGCAGCAAGATGGAGCCCCGCCTCACTACCATCGCGATGTCAGGTCGTACCTGGATGACACACTCCCCGAACGGTGGATAGGTCGACGCGGTGCTATTGAGTACCCACCTCGGTCCCCTGATTTGACACCAGTGGACTTCTACCTGTGGGGGACCATCAAGAATGATGTGTATCGACAAAACCAACGAGCTAAGTGAAAAAAAATAGCATCATGTGCTGCCATTATGCCAGATATACTTACGGCCGTAGTACGGTCTGCAGTTTGGCGCCATAGGAGTTGTTTACAAGTTGCTGGTGGTTATTTTGAACATCTATCAAAACTCTCTCTCAGTGCCAAAAATTGTACCCACAAGTCAATTTTGTCAGAAGATATGGACTATCAAACAGTGAGTACATTTTTTTGGACCCCCTGTATTTGTTAGCTACCAGAAAACGCTGAAGTATGTGCCATACAATGAGCTGTTCTCAATTCGTATGTGGAAAATTGTCATTAAAAAATTAGAAATTCGATTATCTCGAAAACTACTAATTTTCGGACGGGGTATCATATGGTCAAATTTATTGCAAATTGCCTCTACTTTAACCCCTTTCAGGGAATACATGTAATTACCGGTTACCCTGTATACGTACAACTTGTGTGGCTATCGTGTTGCGACGGGGCGCCTTGAATATCGCATCAGAATCCAGAATCGATTCTCGGCTAGTGTCGTGCATTGTTCGTGCGTTTGCTCAATCAAAAGCAACTCCACTTGTTGTAATAGACCTGGGAAAATTATGTAGTGAGGTAAAAGCTCTTTCTCGCTTGATAATTAGAATATGAGAAAATTAACCGGGAACCGGAGGGTGTGAAGGGGGGTGACGTTAAAAATAAACGCACTCAAATGCCAACTTCTCTTCTTCGTAGGACGTTCAATAGCGTAGTGGTAATGTCGTCGCCTTGTAATCAAGTCATCCCGGGTTCGATACCCGATGGAGGCACAATTGATGCAGATCCCACTATAAACTGTAGGTCCAGTCCCGATTGACCTTTATGTGCATAAAGTGGACTTAAAACCAAAACTCATCTCATCTCAACTCGTAGTACGTTCTGCGCAGCATTCTTGCAGGCTAGATGGGCTCTGACGCCTAGACCCACGGCCAACCCTCTTTGGAGGTTGTTTTATTCTCTTAATATATATTTGTCAGTGCCACTTCAGCTATTTCATCACCATTCCTCTCCATCTTGCGCATTGCCGAAGGTTCCGGGTTCGAATCCCGACATGGCCGTCCTTTGTGAGTGTCCATGCATCAATTTTAATTTAATCATACCATCACTCATCTTCATATTTACGATTAGCCAAAAGTGGCCGAAAAGCGAAATAAAACAAACCAAATCAATCAATTATACCCCAGCGTTGCGACTGATCTAAAGTAGAAGTAATAACCAAATTGAAATGCAAACTCGGACGTCAACATCGGGGCTTCGAGCGATCAAGTTCCTTGCACTGTTTTGGGCTGATGTCTCCTTTGTGGCTTTCTCTCATAGTTCTCCAGACGATCAACAAATCATACCGTAACACCACAACCCTTCGAGAGCCGTCCGCCAGTCTGACTCCCACTTGTAGATGTAGATCCAACCAGTTATGGACTGACGTGCGGTCAGCACGACGAACCCCCCAGTCGTTATTGTAGGTTTCCATCACCGTGTTATGCTACTCATTCGTAGCTCACAACTTCCTCACGATGGTGGGTGGCCACCGGTCCAATAAAAAAGCCCAAGCCTCAGGTTATAACGCTTCCCCAAGGAGACTGGAATCTGCGCGCGTCCCGTAGCCGGTGACCAAGGCATGACGTCTTAAACCGCACGGCCACGGTGAGAAACTACCTTGAACTTGAATAGAAAAAAATATATATATTGCTTTTCTGACTCTTAAGTCAATAACGAAGATAAGGATGAATGCTGATTAGATTAATGTGACCAAGGGACTCGCACACAGCAACTCCTATGCCAAAACCAGGACTCGAACCGGAAACGTTCAGTGACGAAATTATGAATAAACCTCTGTACTCCCTAGGCCACCAAGGTGGCTACAAGTCGTCAATTTCGGCTGATATCCATTTACCCGTAAAAATTAACAATAACTTTTTAAAAGTAGTATCGACTATTAACAAACTTAACTATAATTGATGTAATTTAAATAAAGTGTATTTTAAATCCACTTGCGTACAGTTTAAAGTGGGATCCGAACCTTTATTTACCTCCACCGTGTTATCGAATCGGGACCCTTGATTACAAGCCGATGACGTTACCACTACGCCATCGGGGAAGCTTAATGTAATTTTACCGTTTCGGTTTACAGAAATATATTTATGGTGCACACAATTGTAATTGATAATGTTTATAGATATTTGTGCAAAATAAAATATTCATATTTAAATTTGAAAGATTTTCGTATATCTCAATATTGTTCAGCCAGCGGAAAATTGTAAATCACCATGTTCATTTTGTTTCCCGCAAACGTAGTGTTCAAGAATTGAAACAGAAACTTAAGCAGATAACAATATCTTCTCCAGGAGAAGTATGATTTCATTCCATAGAATCACAGAAAAAATAAGAAACAAGTGCGAAATTAGCAATCGACAATTTACATGTGTGTATGTGTGTGTGTGCGCGCGCACGTGTACGGGTGCGTGTGTCTGTCTTTAGTATTACCAACGCCATCTTTACTTCTCATTCTTGCCACGGCGCTGACATCAATTTTAATTCATAGTGTTTGTGTAAATTAACAGGAAGACTTAAATTATAACGATAGAGTATTGTAAATTTTTACAATGACTTCCAACAGTGTAAATACTTGAAAATATAGTAACCGGGGCGAAATTTGCTTCACTAAATGAAAGTTCAGTCCTTAGTCGCTACACACAAACACAATGTGGCAAAATGTTCATAAATGTTTCAACAATTGTTAAAACGTTTCAGTAAACGTTCTTATACGTTCTTAAACGTTTCAACGTTTATATAAGAAACGATAAAACATACTGTGATACTTATCTTCACGATTAGTCAAACGTATCATTCATTCGCTCTTCATATTTTCCATCCTTAAATTCTGATAATTATGTATTTTATCTAACAACAGATTAAATTATATACCAAACATTATCGAGAAGCAATTCTCAAAACATTATACTAAGATATTAACATTATAATAAGTGTCCTTCCATAGCCATTTCAGCCTTCAAACTGTTTCTAACGGCTTCCGTACGTTGATTCGCGATTAGTCAAACATGTCAAATGTAACTGCTATTAGTAAACGTACGAGGAAAAATAAGTTTTGTAGAAATTCTCTTCTCAATAAGAATACTATATTACTACCTTCATTATATTAAATATTAATTAATTAATTAATTCTCTAGCACTCTTGATTCTGAAAATTCGTAGTTACAGTTCAATTTGTACTTATCCTGAGCAAAATTTATATATATTCTATTCCAATCTTTACAGATTTCTTTTAGATTCATCTCCATGTTCGTTTTGGTCCTTTACCATCAGGTTTCCCAACAAGATTCCTGTAAAAATCTCCTTTATTCCTTTCTCATTCGTGCCGGTTTAAAAAAAACATAGAGAGTTAGTTAGTTAGTTGCTTCCCACTGTACTATTTCAATTTTTGAATAATCACATGTTAGTTATGAATGCATCGTTGACATCCTGTCTGATTATATGTGTGTTTGGGCTGAGGCTCCGTATCTACCTGCAACATTATTTCTTTTCTTCTTTTTTCTTGTTATCTGCTTTCTATATTTAACATTAGAAACAACACATTCCCATTAACAATATTTCATGTTATGCAAAAACATTTAAGTTTTATACACCATCAGAGGTGTGATTGCAACAAACGTTACCACTACGTCATCCGACAAAAAAGCCAGAATCGGTATTGTTATATTTTATTGCTCAGGTCATTTCATTTTTTTAATATGTATAGCTATAGTGAATATACTAACTTAAGCCCTCAGACTCGTAAACCAACAAATATACACACCTCTGTTAACTGCCTTGTATTTTGGGGAGAGGGGGACAATTGTAGCTGTTGGTGCAATACACTTTGAAGTTTTTGTTTTCTAAGTGCCACACATCAATTTCATCATAATTATCATTATTCATCCTCATCGTTGCCATTAGCCTCTCCTTTTTTACAATTTTTTTCGTACTGATATCGCCTTAGCAGATTAACAGAAATCGTCTAAAATTTGAACTCGTGACACCTCCCAATACCATTGCAAGCTTACTTGTGATTGTCCCCCTCAATTATTCAAAGTACCTCACTTTCATATTCAAATACACACAAGTAAAAAAGTTCATATCACATTAGTGATTTTAAATTTTATTCTTGGGGCCACTTTCTAACATTGTTGCCTGATATTAAAATAAGCGAAAACACTCTGCTATGCTTAATAAAAAACAACATCTATTCATTGCCAGATTGTACAACTGTATAGGTCGAGGTTCATAAGCCTCATCCATTTTATTCTAGGGACTGCATATTTTGTATACAGTTTTTGTAGTGGAATCAAAACACAGGTTGTTAAGAATATCGTCAGTAAATATGAGAATTCTTGCTGTGAAATTTCTATGCTGTTTAACCTAATAGAATTCAAATCTCTGAGAGAGCCAAGTACTAAGCTTTAGCATGCCATATTAGTAAAACCTTTATACGTACGTATTTATAACCTCAATTTACTAATCAAAAAATCCCCCCTAACCAACCAATTAGCACATTTATATGACCTTCTATAGAGGAAGAGGACATGACATTTCCGAGCCGGTATTATTAATGTGATATTCTTAACAGGTTAATGCATCAATTTTTAAGCAAACACTTAGGAATTTTTGAAATTTAAACAATTTTTGTAACAAAAAAACAAATAATTAGGAAATTCTTTTTAACCAAACAATCAACACAAATCTCTCTTTTTTATAGAGAAAAAAAAAGCATAACATTCCTGAGACAGTAATAGTGAACACTGTCGTTTGAAATTAGAAGAAGATTAATCACACGAGCATCATCATCGTCGACATCGCTTATCCTGACGGGGATGCACGACATGTTTATCCAACGTATAGGAATACACGTTGATGATTAAGCGTTTTCCTTCTGCATCTCGTGCTCGTGTTTCGAATTTTGATGTATCAGAAATAGTCACCGGGTATTCGATGCCAGACATTACACTTTCAAAACTCGGACTCGTATTGTTTGTAATATCCAACCCACTGTGGATTATTTTTGCAAAAAACAGGATGCAGTGCAGCCAATATACACCAAAAAAAACACTTGTTATTGCTGTTCTGTATATTTAACACAGCCCCTCTCGTGTTGAATGTTCGGTGGAAGAGGCATAAGCTAAGTACGTGTTGCTAGAAGGCCTTCGTCGTTGCAAGTCATCCATAACCCATTCACTAAGAAATAAGAAAAAAAATATTGACGTACTGAAAAAAAAAGTTGACTTGTTCACCGAGTTCACAGATGTTTACTCATTGATGACTCCGTCGTTGTCGTCTATCTTGTTTGCTAATAGATGGCGCTAATAGTACCCCCTCCCCTCCCCTCTCCCCTCTTCTCCTCTGCTGTATGACAAATAGCACAAACATAAAAATCAAGATTTTGGAGAGCAAAACATAAAATTTGCATGCATCTGATGTCGAACCAGGAACTTTTATCTTTCGGGGAGTCAACATTATTTTTTTACTCAGTCGTCATATAACATGAACACACGCAAACATTCACATGTGCTTTTTATTATTTTGTGTTCGGTAAGTACAAGTATATTTTTACATAAATTATTGTTTAATTTAATAAATTGTAAACTCAAAACCTGCTAAACTAACACTCCTTCTGTCTATTGAAAGCGAATGTTGCGTGCATACAGAAATAACACAGAAAAAAAAAGCGGATGGAAGCAATTTAAAATCAGTGGTGCAAGGTTAGTATTACGAGAGCGTAAAAACATGTGTTTTCATTCAACTTCGAAAAATAAGAATAAATGTGTGCATACAGAACACATATGCTTTCTTTTCACAGTTGTAAAATCATATAAATTGTACATGAAGTAAGTTACGGGAAGGCTCTCTCTTTTATGTCTGTGTATATGTTGTACAATTAGGTACAAGTTGTTGTACAATTAGGTACAAATTGTTGTACAATTATTTTCCCCAGTTGTCCAGTTGGAGTTGGGGGGCATAACACTGGTACTATTTGTAATTACAGTGCTTACTCATGTATTTTGTTTAATATTTTATTTCAAATTCACTGTCAGAAACTAGTGTTGCCAGTTCCTGGATGTAGGTTTACCTACTCTGTTGGTTGTCACTGTCAAGCTTCCAGTATTCGTACAGCATAAAAAGCCATAACCCCCCTCTCAAAATATATACATTGTATACGCCAAGATGCCCAATAGCCTGGCAACACATCATGAAAAAACATGCCAAGAGGACCCAATGGGTTTATAAGTCAGTGCTGCCAACTCCTATTTGTAGGTTAGCTTAGCCAGTGAAAGATCATATAGTGGAATTTTTGTAGAGTGGGTACGCAACACCGACGAGCCTCAAATGATGATTTCAAGCCTCAAATAATAATTTCGAGCATCAAAAAAGGAACATCCAATAGAGTTGCCAGATGTAAAAAGAGAGCAATAAACCCCCCTCATAAAAGGCTACAGTGCCCCCACAGTGTTGCCAACACTAGGCCCCCAACAGTATTGCCAGACATAAAAAATACATGGGCCCCTCAGGTCCTTTGATGAAAATTTACAGTGAAAAAACCCAGTAGGTTAACAACACTGTCAATCTACGGTAGTGTTGCCAGATGTAAACAGAGGGCAATAACCCCCCCCCCTCATAAAAGGGCTACAGTGCCCCCCCCACAGTGTTGCCAACTCTGCCCTCAAAATATACATCATAAAAGGCTACGACGAGCGCCACAACCTTGGTGATTTTTTTCGGGTAAGAGTTGGCAACGCTGCGCCTTACGAGACAAATCCATTAAGGCGATCGAGCCCCACGAGCCCCAAAAGAAGATTCAGTACTCTCTATTTGCCCCTACTCATGTCCGCCAGCTCTTGGGAAATGTATGCAGCCATCCCTTACACCGGGCTACAAGTGTTTATGGTCGTTAACACTAGTACACTTCACAGAACACGATGGGCTGTGTCTAACAATTAACACGTAACACTGCTAGGTCAAATGTTTGCCCAACATTACTGTCCAAGAACCTCACGTCTTTCCACTCAACCGTGAATGCTTATCACCCTGCTGCTGGCACAGCACCTGAAACACGAAAGGCACAGACATGTACGCTCCTTCAGGAGGAAACCTACACTGTAGGCGCCCCTAGTGGGAAATGTGGTACTTAACGTCAGATCACACGGACACCCATCTGCCCTTCAGGGTATGCAACCTATGACAGTTCATTTTTTCGTTGTTACGTCCTGGTGCCCTTTGCTCAGGAATTTGTTTTTGTTTTTTTGGTGCCAGTAGTACAGGTGGGCCGGTTGAACGTCATCAAGTGAGGATCAAAAAACCTCAAAAAACTCACTTTCTCTCCACGTTCCGCGCCTCATTTATTGCGCTAACGATGTTTCACAGCGAAGAAAACAGCACCAAAACATCAAAAACTCACTTTACTCATTTGAGGATCACCAAAATCTCAAAAAACTCATTTTTATTAATTGAGGTTCACCAAAATCTGAAAAAAAAAACAAAAAAAAAACTCACTTTCTCTCCACGTTCCACACATTTATTTGTTGCGCTAACACAGCGTGATGAGTAAATAATGCACTCTCTCATTTTTGAAGGATGAATGAATCTTATTGTAATTTTCCAACTCTGGGACCAAATGTTTATATATCGTGATCTTTGTAAACCTCTTTCGGGAACGATGTGTCGCACACACACACGCGCGCTGACACAGCGTGATGAGTAAATAATGCACTCTCTCATCTTTGAAGGGTGAATGCACCTTATTGTAATTTTCCAACTCTGGGACCAAATGTTTATATATCGGGACCTTTGTAAACCTTTTTCGGGAACGATGTGTCGCACACACACACGCGCGCGCGCGCGCCTGTATTGTGACGCAAGCAAACAAAAAAAACTTTGCCTGTTATTACAAAAAAAAAAACTTTGACCGTATTCTTAAATAACTAACAAGGACAATGAATATTTTTGGCTTCCGCAAACAGATCAACATGGAGACTGCACCGCCAAATTTCAATAACCTCTTACCTTCTGTGTTATCTAAACTCAATGGTTTACTGATCGTTCATCTCAACAGCATTTGGACGAAACTGAATGACGATGTGGGCAAGATGTTTTATGTTTTTAATAACAATTTACATTTCTACGAAATTCCGATCGACGGGAAACTTCAAATCACCGTGAATCCGGAAAACGCATTCGAAATCAAAATTTCTACCGGCAAGAATATTTTTCGAATCAAGCACGACAAGATGCTTTCTAACATTACGTACGATGTTTCTGCAGGAGATTATCTTTACATGGAACTTCTCGGAGATTACGACAAACTCATTCCTCTCTTCGTAGAATTACGAATCGTCTATCCTATTATAAATAACCGTTAACCAAAAATTCCTAACGACATTTTCGGCAACACCAAGCGTGTAGACCACGCAGAAGAGATTCTCATGTTGGACATTCGAGTTAAGAAGTTGAGGACCGATTTGATTGCTTTGCAGGAGACCTTAAACAAAAGTTTAGAGTCGGAAATCGCTACGCTCCAAACGCAATGTCTCGACCCCATTCTGAAAATCGATTCCGAACTGAAGACGCTGATAAAAAATTATGTTGACGTACCTTCTTACGACAACGTTCAAAATATACAGTTGAGCGTGGATTCGCTTCAAAATGATTTGGCCAAATTACAGCAATTTCAATCGAAAAATGGAGATTTGGAAAAATTGAAACTCGAAATCGAAGAACGAACTTCCGCAATAGAAAAGAATTTCTCTGAACTTCAAACCGTCGTGAACGATATAGACGCAGAACGCTTGCATGTCGTCGTTTCCAAATTACAAGAAGAATTCACCAGCACGTTGGAAGAAATTAAATCCAAGTTGCAGACTTTGGAAGATACAATGACGAACCTACCATCGTCGGACGAACTGCAGGTCATCGGTAAAAGCGTCGCGAACATAAAAATTCAATTGGAGGCGTATCGAGATTTCGAACACATTCAAACCACCATCGCTACGCTTCAGGCGTCCTTGGAATTGATCAACGAAGAAATTAAAAATATTCACGCTGAAGCAAGAGCGTTGACGAGCATTCAAGACACGTTAAGCACGGTTCAGCAGAAGATCGAATATTTAGAAAATTTGAACGTCGAAACGAATCTCGCTCATTTTCATCACGTACTCGACAACATACAGGGTGACTTGGAATCGTTACGGACGAGCGTGCCTTCGAGCGAAGATTTGGAAAAATTGAAAACGGTGGTGACGGCACTATCCGATTCGAGCGACATCAAAAGTTCATTGAGCGATCTCGAGAGTAGGGTGGCCAATCTCCCCACCTCCAAAGAATTGCACGCTTTGAAAAGAAACATATCTCGAATGCTGAAACGACTAGAAACGGAAACAGCGAACGTGGAACAGATTCGAGACGAAATTAGTTCGCTGGTGTCGACGCTGCCCACTTCGCAGAGCGTCGCCGACCTTCACACGCAGTTTACAGAGATGCGAAGCATCGTGAACGATCTTACCGAGAAGAGCTCGAAATTGAATCAAGTCGAGAACCTTCAGAATATTGTCGTCAACATCAAAGATCAAGTTGGAGTGCTGGAATCCACGCAGGAATCGACGCTGGCCTCTTTCGGTGCCAAGTTGCAAGAACTCAACGAAAACTGCAAGCAGTTGAACGTGGAAGTGAAGATCAAACCGTCGTTTTCTGCCGTAACGGATACCATAATCGAGCATTTGCTGCCCATCGAAAATAAACTCGGAGAAGTTCACAGTAATCTCGTCACCTTCGACACTAAATTCGCCAAATTGTTCACCTTGCAAGCCATCGAAATCAACAGCGTTCCCAATCAACAGAGAATCTCCACGTTCGTCGAAGGTAACAAACTGTACATGTTGCATCCTTATCATCCGTACTACAAGTTTCTCCTCGATGGCACAATTCAGATAAACGAATTTTCGTACTGGTCTCACGGCAGAAATGCTATCGTTCCCACCATGACCTTAATATCGAATCGTGGTGTCCAGAAAGCAGGAAACATTCCTCTGGCACGTTGGAACGAAACGCGCAACATATATGAAATACACGAAGACGAAGATCTTACTGTTTTCGACGTGAGTGCCGGCGATAAGCTGATCATTCAAAACACGAGCGAGGTACCACCCTCTTTGAATCCCATCACGCTTGTGCTTCTCTTGAAACGTAATCTCTAAAAAAAATGTCTAGGCAAGCCATCGTCGAAGAATTGCATAAACCTGCACGCCGCAACTACGAACGTTTGGCTGTGGTAACGAAGGGCATCGACGACCTCTGGCAAAGTGACCTCGTGGAGATGAGTAGCGGCAATTTGAAAAACGTACATAAATTGAACAAAGGCAACAAGTACCTCCTCACCGTCATAGACACATTTTCGAAATTCGCATGGGCTCTACCTTTGAAGGCGAAAACGGGAACATGCGTCACGGAAGCATTCAAATTAATTTTTCGCGAAAGCGGCGGCAGACAACCACGGTTTCTGCAAACGGACAAGGGGAAGGAATTTTACAACGCCGTATTCCAAAAGTTTATTCAAAAACACAAGATTCAACATTATTCGACCTTCAGTCACATCAAAGCCGGCATCGTGGAAAGATTTAATCGAACCTTGAAAACACACATGTGGAAACGATTCACGCTTCGGGGAAATTACAAATGGGTCGACATCCTGCCGGAACTCGTCGACACCTATAATGATACGGTACACAGAACGATAGGCATGAAGGCAGTTGACGTTACCAAGTCTGACGAGCAGCGTTTAATTTCTACCGTTTACTGTCCAAAGTACACACCCACGACAAAAAAAGCTAAATACAAAATTGAAGACCGGGTGAGGATCAGCAAATTCAAACGCACCTTCGAGAAGGGATTCACAAAAAATTGGAGCACGGAACTTTTTACGGTGGTTCTAGTTTTACCCGGAAACCGACACACGTATATAATAAAAGATAGTAGCGGCGAGATTTTGAAAGGAAGATTTTACGAAGAGGAACTCTCTAAAACAAAACACCCCAACACGTACCTCATCGAGAAAGTATTGCATAGGAAAGGTGACAAACTGTTTGTCAAATGGCTGGGACTTCCGGAAAAGAGTTGGATCGACGCGAACGAAGTGATCTTGTGAGTACGTGGAACGTGGTGAAGCGTCTACCGGATCCGGAAAGTCAAACGAGAAAAAAAAGAACGGCGAGTTGCTTCCCGACAGCATCCGCTGTCTGATCGTAGGTCCTTCGGGGTGTGGGAAAACGAATTGGTTAGATTGGAAGAACAGGCACCTGTACGTGTTCTCGAAAAGTTTGGAGCAATCCAAATACCAGCAACTGATGAAACTGTACGATGGTCTGGACATTGCAACGTTCGCCTCGGAAATAAAACCACTCGACGATTGTCGTGAAAATTCAGTCGTTGTGTTCGACGACGTCATCCTGGAAAATCAAAATGAAATTTGCAACTTTTCACGCAAGGTCGTCACAAAGAAATGGATTGCTTTTACCTAGCTCAAACGTTTTCCAAAATTCCAAAACAGTTACTACGCGACAACGCTAATTTCATATGTTTGTTTCGTCAAGATCACACCAACCTCAAGCACGCGTACGATGACTACGTAGGCGGAGACATGAACTACAATCAATTTTCGGAACGCTGCTCTTCTTGCTGGAACAGTGACGATTTCGGATTCGCTACGATCGACATGACGAGGAAACCCAACGACGGAAAATACAGAAACAAAATCAACGACTTTCTAAACGTTGCAACGTTGTGAGAAACGACGTGTATAAATAACGTCATGACGAAACGAAAAATCGAAGACGAAAATCTCAAGCTTCGCGATTACCTCGCGAAACGCTTCAAAGGTTGGAAATCCGAGAATCGCGGATTCTACGAAGAGAAGAAACGTCAGGATCAACCCGTGATCGATGCCATCAGCGGTCTAGGTAAAGAAATTAAAAGTGTCACGGAACAAAATAAAAAATTGATCAACGAACTCGTACCACTCGCAGCTAAAAGTTACGCCGTACCCACGCCCATTCACGCCGTTCGAACTGAAGGATGCACCGGCACGACGTCGAGCCATAGGCAGCACGTCTTCGGATAAGATCGAGTTGGGACCTTTGGCACGAGACTACCTGAGCACGGGGAAGTTCGACAAGGATGAAGTGTTCGGATTGTATCCCAGCATGGAAACCAACGAAGGCGGTGGTGTGGTGTGGAAGATTGGGAAATCGAAGGTGACCTTCGAAGGCAACGATATTAAAGTTAATTTAGGCGAGAAGGATAGTTGGACCAGGTATCCGGGTACGGTGGGACTGTGGGAACTCGTTGCCAAAAAGCAGCCGAAAGATTACACCGACGAAGATTACCAAAGTTACAAGGAAATTCTGATCATGACGGATGCCTTGTACCAGAACAACGACGCCTCGCAGAATAGGGTGAAATCGAGCAGCGGCGAGAAGTACAAGAATCTCATCAAACCGATTTGGAACCAGGTCAAAACAGGCAGCGGCGTCAAACGCTACAACACGTTACCCAAAGAATTCGTTTGGGTGGACGACGTTAGGAAACTCGTGGACCGATTGTTGGTGATAGCCGGCGAAGAGAATGCAGGCAATCGTAATTTCTACAACGAGAAGGTTGGCATTGTGGACATGATCAGCACGAAACTTTCCAACTTCATCGTGAACGACGACAAGGGCATAGGTTACCTGATCAAAATCATCAACACGCTGCCTCCGAAATTTTGGAACGTGGCCGAAGGAAAGGGACTCGTGAACGACATCATCATCAAGTTACCTTTCGAGATGCATCTACCTGGCTACCAGTACTGCGGACCGGGTACCAAACTCGAGAAAAGATTGGAGAGAGAAGACAAGGGTGTGAATCCGTTGGACGCGGCATGCAAAGACCACGACATCGCCTACAACACCACGCAGACGGATCTGGACGCACGTCACGAAGCAGACAAAAAATTGGAACATGCAGCTTTCGAAAGGTTCGTGAGCAGAGACGCATTGTTGGGTGAACGGGTCGCCGCACTGGGTACCACCATCGCCATGAACACAAAACAAAAATTGGGGTGGGGTATATAAATAACATCCAGTAAAAAAAAAACAACATGGCTTGCATAACTGATTTGCCGCACGAACTACTATCTAAAATATTCAAAAAGGTAGTTAACGGAGATGTTAATAAACTTGTGATCATAGCTAAAACAACGCCGGCATTTCACATGGGATGCGAAATAGTTCTCAAGGACCGTCTTCGGGAGATCAGTGGAATGAGGTGCGGTGATCTCGACACTCTTCTGTCGGCCGCGGGGAAGAAATTGAACGAGAGGTTGGACGAACTGCAAGAGGCGAGGCAGGGGAGAAGACGGGACACCGATGATTGGAGAAAATCTAAGCAGGAGACGGAAGAAATCATCACGCACATCATCGCGTTTTCGGAAGCACGAACTTTCTTCCTCTGTTAAAAAAATATTCGATACAAAAAAAAATCTCGTGAAAAAAATATATATATAAATAACACACATCGTGAATAAAAATTAAATTTCTCTCTAACACCCTGAAAATTTTTCTTTGATATGACGAGTGAAAAAATGAGTGACCTCCAAGCATTAAAACAAATGCTAAATTTATCAGTTGAGTATGTAAAAATTCTGGAATTGGAAGTCGACAAACCTTACACGATAACTTCCGGTTCAATCGTTTCTACCCAGTATGGTCCCAAGGTGCGTCTGTTGCTCAACGGACAATACAGTCTATTTTTACCAGATCGATACGCTATCATGTTATCCGACGAGAAGCTAGCTATCTTAATCGAGAACAAAACTCGTGTACAAGGGGACAAAGGAACTTCTTGGTAAGAAAACAAAGCATGTAATAGAATTTGTGTAACGGGGCTACGCGGAGTATATATAAAATAACATCCATTGAAAAAAAATCTCAGAACATTTATATATAAATAACATACCGTGAAAAAATAACAGTAGATAGTATTTGTACCTTTGACCACAGCTTTGATTTCTTGACCAAACGACCACAAAAAGTTGAAAAACTCACTTTCTCTCCCTGTTCCGCGCCTTATTTATTGCGCTGACGATGTTTTACGGGCGCAGAAAAGCAGTGATGAGTGAAAGATGAGCTCTCATCCTCTCATCCTCTCATCTTCTCATCTTCTCATCTTCTCATCTTCTCATCCTCCAAAATGTTTGTAGATCGTGACCTTTGTAAACCTCTCTCTCGAGAACGATGTGCCACACACACACACACACACACACACACACACACACACATACATACACACATACACACATACACACATACACTTATTTTCTCTCCATGTTCCGTGCCTTATTTATTACGCTGGCGATGTTTCAGGGCGCAGAAAAGCAGTGATGAGTGAAAGATGAGCTCTCATCTTCTCATCTTCTTATTCTCTTATTTCTGAAGGACCAAATGTTTGTAGATCGTGACCTTTGTAAACCTCTCTCTCGGGAACGATGTGGCACACACATACACACGCGCGCGCGTGTATTATTTTCTCTCCCTGTTCCGCGCCTTATTATTGCGCTGACGATGTTTCACGGGCGCAGAAAAGCAGTGATGAGTGAAAGATGAGCTCTCATCCTCTCATCCTCTCATCCTCTCATCCTCTCATCTTCTCATCCTCTCATCCTCTCATCCTCTCATCTTCTTATTCTCTCCACCTTCAGAATATTGTCGTCAACATTAGAGATGAAGTTGGAGTGCTGGAATCAACGGGAACAAATATTTATATATCGTGACCTTCGTAAACCTCTCTCTTGGGGGAAGGATGTGGCATATACACACGTGTGCGCGTGCGCGTATGCCTTTTATTATTTCCGTATTGTAACACAAACAAACAAACAAAATAATAATTGTTGTTTTTTAGGATACCTGGCTCCTATAACCTCGCCAGGGTGCGTGGTGCCCAACCAAAAAGTAAAAAAAAGGTTCTCTAACGGCTGCGGTTATAAATTACCGCACCTCTGTAGAGTTTCACGTGTTTTTTTTCCCCCCAAACTTCCATGAAACCCTACAGAGGACCTCCGTAATGCATGCAACGTGTACTAACGACTCTAGTGTTATTTTGATGTTGTGATATTTTTGGATATAGAGTTTTATTGTGAGATATAGATAAAAATAATTATGTTTATTATTAATATTTTCTTGATGAAGATGGAGAATGTATGTGTATGTGTTACAAATAAAGTTGCATGCTTTTTTCTAGTGTGTGTGTATGTGTTTTTGATGTTTCGACAGCATCTGAAACGATAAAAAAAGAAATTTTATTGTTAATTTTCTTGTGTAAAAACAACAACAAATTTTTGTGCAAATTTTCTGATTGTCTCGTGCTATAGTGCAAAAAAAGATATTGTAACTGATAACTAATGAAATTGACATTTGTAACTGATCTGAACTAGTGAAATTCGTATTGTGCCATTGTAACTGATTGTGCTAGTACAAAAAATTTCTTATTGTGCAAGAAAAGATGTTAAAAACTTGTTAAAACTGCTCTGTGACCCTCTCGTTCTTCAGGTCGTAGGCGAAGGACTTCTCTGCAATCAGGATGACGCTACACAGGGTGTCCTCGGGCAAGGCATCGTGGAACTCGCAGACGATCTTGATGTTGGTTCGATCGTTGACCACCACCTGCTTTCTTTTTGTGGTATTGATGACGGTCATGGGTCTCCGGGCTTTGAATTCGCTGGGCGTGTAGTACATGTCCACACTTCCCTCGGTCACGCGTTTGTAAGCCGAAAACGCTTCGTAAAGTTTGAGATAATCGTTTTTGGTCATGTCGAGGTTGTAATTCTCGCGCGGGAACACTTCGTTCCTGCCGTTCTTGAGATAAATGTTCTTGATCTTGCAGTCGTCGAATTTGCTGGAATCTTTTTCCTGATTCTTGTCCCTCCCGGTCTGAAAGAGCGCTACGACGAAATCTGGCATATCGAACTGTATGTTGTTGAACTGCGTCGTCACGTCGAATTCCATGTGACTTCCGGACGCCATCTTCTGTACGCACTGGTAACCGTGAAAGTGAATCGGCACCTGCGGACTTTTCAAGATCTCCGTTTTGTACTTGAGGGCGTAATTCGTTTCGTATTCCACCACCGGCATTCTCAATTCCATGCTCCGGATGACGCATTTCGCTGCTTCGGGTAAAGTGTTGGCTATCGGTGTGGTGCCGTCCGGACCCAAAGTAGCGTATCGCATTAGTGCGTCGTTGTCGTTGGCCGCTCTTCGAAACGTGACCCTCAGTCCTCCCTTCCACATGATCTCCTTGTAGTCCGAGAAGAAACCCGGCAGCAGACGCATGGGAAAGAGCACCGTGTGACTTCTCGTCGATATTTTGGTCCCCGCTTCGAATCCCCCGGCCTGGTAGTACGCTGCGTCTGTTTTGGATAATTTCAAAGTTTCCACTGCCGTCGACGTGATGCCTGGATAATCTATTCTGTCGATGACGGTGTTGTGTTTCCTCACCTCCACCTGCGAGAACAGGTGAGGCACGAAGTTGTCCACGAGTATCAAGTTTGCTGCTGCGGGAAACGCGTCTCCGCTTTCTTTCTTCACTACGTCGAATTGAAGGTAGAGGTCCGCTCTGTGAGGATGAATGAACCCGTCGCCTACGTCCACGTCGTATTCGATCTCCCTGTTCGCTTCGTTCAGATTGGCAAACGTGCGACGGTTGGGAGGGAAAGATTGCAATTCGTAACTTTCGATTTGCTCCATTTTCACTATGTATGGTTATTTATTATACGTTGATCTCCACGATGGCCGTCGTAGTGGCACCTGCGAAATCCACCACGTCTCCTTTCTCGTTCGTCACCACCAACTCTATGTCGTCTATGCGGTTGCGACATACTGGAAAATAGATCGGCGAAGAGGGCGTGTAGATGATCGGTTCCATGAATTCGGAACTTGGTTTGAAAGTGGCTATGATTCCCGTCTGCTTGTGACTTCCTAATCCGTCCGAAGATTTCGTGATCATACCTTCCGCCACGTTGCATTGTACGTTCAGAGTCTCTATGGCCAAAAATTTAGGAATGTTGGTTGCTACGTGCTTGATGCCAGCTTCGAGTTTTGTGTTGTTCTCGAAACCTAAAAGTTCTCCTATGGTGCCCAGGTCCACGGTCTCCGTCGCCGACAGGATTTCCACTCTGTGCGTGACCGAATTTTGAGAAAGGTACGTGCCTTTGGGTAACTGAGCTTGCAAAGTGGAAAGATTGTATTGTCCTGGCGTGACGACGATATGTTCGCTTCCGACGCTAATTTTGTTGTTGTGCTGCGTGACGTTAGGTATGAGGTACATGCTGTAGAATGCACGCAGAGCCATGGATTTAGGATAGACGACGTCGTCGTGCAGCGTGAGTTTCAAGATTGAAGATTCGCTCGTGAGATGGAACACGCCCATCCTAGTGATGCTGTTTGAGGTTCCACAATGCTTTCTGGAAATCCTCGATCGTAGGGTTATTTATTTTAGAGAGAAACGCGAGCACGGAGAGGCAGAGATGACCGCAGTTCACGTCTCCGAAATTTTGAATGCGTTCGTCGTTGTAGTATATAGAGGTTTTGTTTGTTTTCAGATAATGAATTAAATTTGTAGGTGGAACACCTCCGAAAGAATCGAAAACGAATGCTTTATCATTGTCGTTTTTGTGGTAACATATCCAATGCGTGCCTGGATTTTCTTGACCGTCCAAGTTGACTACTCCGCATTCTCTTCTTTTAACGCTTGAAGGTAACGAGTCGGACATGAAAACTCCTCTGAAGTGTTTGATTTGTAACGGTTCGATAAGAGATTCAATGTCTCGGTTGGTGAGTGCTTCTGTTTCTTTTTTTTAAATTTTTTCATCACACCCTCCCCCTTTTTCTTCTCCATGGCCAGGTTGTGACGTTTCTGTTCTTCCAACTCGGCCTTGTTCTTCTTCGAGTCGATGACGGTTTTCGCGATGGCAGCACTTCCGCCGGCCAAACTTCCAACGGCCCCCAATGCCGCCAGGATGGCGGGGATGCTGAATATGAAACCTCCGATCTTTTGCTGTTTCCGCGAACGCTGCAATCTTTTCAATTGAGGTGTGCTGAGCAGTAATTTCATTCCGTGCCCTTTCGACAAGCAAGAACGTTTCTTCTCGCGTTGTTTCTTGGTGAGTAACCCATCGAGGGCACCTAGATTTTTTAGATTGGAGTATGGTATCTGGTACACGACACCCTTGGGCTTCATGTTGATGCTCTATGTGTTATTTTCACGGTATGTTATTTATATATATATTCTGAGATTTTTTCTTGTGTAGTTTTTTACGGTATTTTATTTATATATTTTCAAGGCCTCGCAGTCGTTACACAAATTCTATTACGTGCTTCGTTTTCTTGCCAAGAAGTTCCTTTGTCCCCTTGTACACGATTCGAGTTTTGTTCTCGATTAAAATAGATAGCTTCTCGTCGGATAACATGTTAGCGTATCGATCTGGTAAAAATAGACTGTATTGTGCGTTGAGCAACAGGCATACCTTGGGACCATACTGGGTAGAAACGATTGAACCGGAAGTTATCGTGTAAGGTTTGTCGACTTCCAATTCCTGAATTTTTACATACTCGACTGACAAATTTAGCATTTGTTTTAATGCTTGGAGATCACTCATTTTTTCAGTCGTCATATCAAAGAAAAATTTCAGAGTGTTAGAGAGAAATTTATTTTTTTCACGATGTGTGTTATTTATATATACTTTTTTCATGAGATTTTTGTATCGAAGATTTTTGTGTGTGTTAGAGGAAGAAAGTCCGTGCTTCCGAAAACGCAATGATGAGCGTAATGATATCTTCCGTCTCCTGCTTAGACTTACACCAATCTACTGTGTACCGTCTTCTTCCCTGCCTTGCCTCGTGCAATTCATCTAACCTATCGTTTAATTTTTCCCCTGCGGCCAAAAGCAGAATGTTGAGATCACCGCACCTCAGGCCGCTGATCTCCCGAAGATGGTCCTTGAGAACTATTTCGCATCCCATGTGAAATGCCGGCGTCGTTTTAGCTATGATCACAAGTTTATTAACATCTCCGTTAACTACCTTTTTGAATATTTTAGATAGTAGTTCGTGCGGCAAATCAGTTATGCAAGCCATGTTGTTTTTTTTTACTGTATGTTATTTATATACCCCACCCCAATTTTTGTTTCGTGTTCATGGCGATGGTGGTACCCAGTGCGGCGACCCGTTCATCCAGCGATGCGTCTCTGCTCACGAACCTTTCGAAAGCTACATGTTCCAATTTTTTGTCTGCTTTGTGACGTGCGTCCTGATCCGTCTGCGTGGTGTTGTAGGCGATGTCGTGATCTTTGCATGCCGCGTCCAACGGATTCACACCCTTGTCTCCTCTCTCCAATTTTTTCTCGAGTTTGGTACCCGGTCCGCAGTACTGGTAGCCAGGTAGATGCATCTCGAAAGGTAACTTGTTGATGATGTCGTTCACGAGTCCCTTTCCTTCGGCCACGTTCCAAAATTTCGGAGGCAGCGTGTTGATGATTTTGATCAGGTAACCTATGCCCTTGTCGTCGTTCACGATGAAGTTGGAAAGTTTCGTGCTGATCATGTCCACGATGCCAACCTTCTCGTTGTAGAAATTACGGTTGCCTGCATTCTCTTCGCCGGCTATCACCAACAATCGGTCCACGAGTTTCCTAACGTCGTCCACCCAAACGAATTCTTTGGGTAACGTGTTGTAGCGTTTGACGCCGCTGCCTGTTTTGACCTGGTTCCAAATCGGTTTGATGAGATTCCTGTACTTCTCGCCGCTGCTCGATTTCACCCTATTCTGCGAGGCGTCGTTGTTCTGGTACAAGGCATCCGTCATGATCAGAATTTCCTTGTAACTTTGGTAATCTTCGTCGGTGTAATCTTTCGGCTGCTTTTTGGCAACGAGTTCCCACAGTCCCACCGTACCCGGATACCTGTTCCAACTATCCTTGTCGCCTAAATTGACTTTAATGTCGTTGCCTTCGAAGGTCACCTTCGATTTCCCAATCTTCCACACCACACCGCCGCCTTCGCTGGTTTCCATGCTGGGATACAATCCGAACACTTCATCCTTGTCGAATTTCCCTGTACTCATGTAGTCTCGTGCCAAAGGTCCCAACTCGATTTTATCCGAAGACGACGACGTGCTGCCTATGGCTCGACGTCGCGCCGGTGCATCCTTCAGTTCGAACGGCGTCGAAGGAATGCTTGAAATGGGCGTGGGTACGGCGTAACTTTTAGCTGCGAGCGGTACGAGTTCATTAATCAAATTTTTATTTTGTTCCGTGACACTTTTAATTTCTTTACCTAGACCGCTGATGTCATCGATCACAGGTTGATCCTGACGTTTCTTCTCTTCGTAGAATCCGCGATTCTCGGATTTCCAACCTTTGAAGCGTATCGCGAGGTAATCGCGAAGCTTGAGATTTTCGTCTTCGATTTTTCGTTTCATCATGACGTTATTTATACACGTCGTTTCTCACAACGTTGCAACGTTTAGAAAGTCGTTGATTTTGTTTCTGTATTTTCCGTCGTTGGGTTTCCTCGTCATGTCGATCGTCGCGAATCCGAAATCGTCACCGTTCCAGCAAGTAGAGCAGCAGCGTTCCGAAAATTGATTGTAGTTCATGTCTCCGCCTACGTAGTCATCGTACGCGTGCTTGAGGTTGGTGTGATCTTGACGAAACAAACATATGAAATTAGCGTTGTCGCGTACTAACTGTTTTGGAATTTTGGAAAACGTTTGAGCTAGGTAAAAGCAATCCATTCCTTTGTGACGACCTTGCGTGAAAAAGTTGCGAATTTCATTTTGATTTTCCAGGATGACATCGTCGAACACAACGACCGAATTTTCACGACAATCGTCGAGTGGTTTTATTTCCAAAGCAAACGTTGCAATGTCCAGACCATCGTACAGTTTCATCAGTTGCTGGTATTTGGATTGCTCCAAACTTTTCGAGAACACGTACAGGTGCCTGTTCTTCCAATCTAGCCAATTTGGTGCGAGGAGAAAATTGTCCACGAGCAGTGTCGTTTTCCCACACCCCGAAGGACCTACGATCAGACAGCGGATGTTGTTGGGGAGCAACTCGCCGTTCTTTTTTTTTCTCGTTTGACTTTCCGAATCAGGTAAACGTTTCACAACATTCCACGTACTCATAGAATCACTTTGTTCGCGTCGATCCAACTTGTTTCCGGAAGTCCCAGCCATTTCACCAAAAGTTTGTTGCCTCTCTTGCGCAAAACTTTTTCGATAAGGTACGTGTCGGGGTATTTAGTTTTAGAGAGTTCCTCCTCGTAGAAGCGCCCCAATAAAATTTCACCGCCACTGTCCTTTATTATATACGTGTGACGGTTCCCGGGTAGAACTCGAACCACGGTAAAAAGTTCAGTGCTCCAGTTTCGTGTGAAACCCCTGTCGAACGTTCGCTTCAATTTACTAACCCTCACCTGTTCTCCAATTTTGTATTTAGCTTTTTTTGTCGTGGGCGTGTACTTTGGACAGTAAACGCTAGAAATTAAACGTTGCTCGTCAGACTTGGTAACGTCAGCTGGCTTCATGCCTATCGATCCGTGCCGTGTGTGATTATAGTCGTTAACGAGTTCCGGAAGAATAGTGACCCACTTGTAGCTTCCCTGAAGCGTGAAGCGTGACCACATGCGCGATTTCAGAGTGCGATTGAATCTTTCCACGATGCTGGCCTTGACGTCACTGAAGGTCGAGTAATGTTGAACGTTGTGTTTCCGAATAAACTTTTGGAATACGGCATTGTAAAATTCCTTCCCTTTGTCCGTGTGCAGAAACCGAGGTCGTCTGCCGCCGCTTTCGCGAAAAATTGTCTTGAATGCTTCCGTGACGCACGTTCCCGTTTTCGCCTTCAAAGGTAGAGCCCATGCGAATTTCGAAAATGTGTCTATGACGGTGAGGAGGTACTTGTTGCCCTTGTTCAATTTATGTACGTTTTTTAACTTGCCGCTACTCATTTCGACGAGGTCGCTTTCCCAGAGGTCGTCGATTCCCTTGGTTACCACAGCCAAACGTTCGTAGTTACGGCGTGCAGGTTTATGCAATTCTTGGACGATGGCTTGCCTTGACATTTTCTCTTAGAGATTACGTTTCAAGAGAAGCACAAGCGTGATGGGATTCAAAGAGGGTGGCACTTCGCTCGTGTTTTGAACGATCAGCTTATCGCCGGCACTCACGTCAAAAACGGTGAGATCTTCGTCTTCGTGTATTTCATATATGTTGCGCGTTTCGTTCCAACGTGCCAGAGGAATGTTTCCTGCTTTCTGGACACCACGATTCGATATCAAAGTCATGGTGGGAACGCTAGCTTTTCTGCCGTGAGACCAGTACGAAAATTCGTTTATCTGAATCGTGCCATCGAGGAGAAACTTGTAGTATGGATGATAAGGATGCAGCATGTACAGTTTGTTACCTTCGACGAAGGTGGAGATTCTCTGTTGATTGGGAACGCTGTTGATTTCGATGGCTTGCAGAGAATGCAGTTTAGCGAATTTAGTATCGACGCTAACGAGGTTGCTGTGAAGCTGACCCAGTGTGTTTTGTACCGGCACCAAATGCTCGACTATGGTATCCGTTACGGTAGAAAATGACGGTTTGATTTTCACTTCCACGTTCAACTGCTTGTAGCTTTCGTTGAGTTCTTGCAACTTGGCACCGAAAGAGGCCAGAGTCGATTCCTGCGTTGATTCCAGCACTCCAACTTGATCTCTGATGTTGACGACAATGTTCTGAAGGTTCTCGATTTGATTCAATTTCGAGCTCTTTTCGGTAAGATCGTTCACGATGATTCGCATCTCTGTAAACTGCGTGTGAAGGTCGGCAACGCTCTGCGAAGTGGGCAGCGTCGACACCAGCGAAGCAAGTTCGTCTTGAATCTGTTCCACGTTCGCTGTTTCCGTTTCTAGTCGTTTCAGCATACGTGATATGTTCCTTTTCAAGGCGTGTAATTCTTTGGAGGTGGGGAGATTGGCCACTTTACTCTCGAGATCGCTCAACGAACTCTTGATGTCACTCGAATCGGATAGTGCCGTCACCGCCGTTTTCAATTTTTCCAAATCTTCGCTTGAAGGCACGCTCGTTCGTAACGATTCCAAGTCACCCTGTATGTTGTCCAGTACGTGATGAAAATGAGTAAGATTGGATTGGACGTTCAAATTTTCCAAATATTGGATCTTCTGCTGAACCGTGCTTAACGTGTCTTGAATGCTCGTCAACGCTCTCGCTTCAGCGTGAATATTTTTAATTTCTTCGTTGATCAATTCCAAGGACGCCTGAAGCGTAGCGATGGTGGTTTGAATGTGTTCGAAATCTTGATAGGCCTCCAATTGAATTTTTATGTTCGCGACGCTTTTACCGATGACCTGCAGTTCGTCCGACGATGGTAGGTTCGTCATTGTATCTTCCAAAGTCTGCAACTTGGATTTAATTTCTTCCAACGTGCTGGTGAATTCTTCTTGTAATTTGGAAACGACGACATGCAAGCGTTCTGCGTCTATATCGTTCACCACGGTTTGAAGTTCAGAGAAATTCTTTTCTATTGCGGAAGTTCGTTCTTCGATTTCGAGTTTCAATTTTTCCAAATCTTCATTTTTCGATTGAAATTGCTGTAATTTGGCCAAATCATTTTGAAGCGAATCCACGCTCAACTGTATATTTTGAACGCTGTCGTAAGAAGGTACGTCGACATAATTTTTTATCAGCGTTTTCAGTTCGGAATCGATTTTCAGAATAGGGTCGAGACATTGCGTTTGGAGCGTAGCGATTTCCGACTCTAAACTTTTGTTTAAGGTTTCCTGCAAAGCGATCAAATCAGTCCTCAACTTCTTAACTCGAATGTCCAACATGAGAATCTCTTCTGCGTGGTCCACACGCTTGGTGTTGCCGAAAATGTCGTTAGGCATTTTTGGTTAACGGTTATTTATAATAGGATAGACAATTCGTAATTCTACGAAGAGAGGAATAAGTTTGTCGTAATCTCCGAGGAGTTCCATGTAAAGATAATCTCCTGCGGACACATCGTACGCAATGTTAGAAAGCATCTTGTCGTGCTTGATTCGAAAAATGTTCTTGCCGGTAGAAATTTTGATTTCGCCTGCGTTTTCCGGATTCACGGTGATTTGAAGTTTCCCGTCGATCGGAATTTCGTAGAAATGTAAATTGTTATTAAAAACATAAAACATCTTGCCCACATCGTCTGTCATTTTCGTCCATATACTATTAAGATGTACAATTAGTAGACCATTGAGTTTAGATAACACGGAAGGTAAGAGGTTATTGAAATTTGGTGATGCAGTGTCCATGTTGCTTTGTTTGCGAAAACCAAAGAGATTCATTGTCCTTGTTAGTTATTTAACACGTTGTGCATTTGCCATTCTTCAAAAAACAGATGGAGGAAAAGAGGAGCCCTTGGGCGATGAAAAATAAGAGTTGAATTTAATGAGCCTCGTTTTGGAGCGGGCTTAACAACATAATAACAGCTTGCAACTTTTCATCGCCCGAGGGCCCCTCTTTTCCTCCATCTGTTTTTTGAAGAATGGGAAAAAGACACAGCGGACTTCATGGCTATGGGGTTACAGTTAACACACGTCACATTTATTGCTTCCATTGCAGTGGCCCCACTCTCTCGTGTGGATTTTACAATCGAGAACACGTAACTTGTTGTCTGTTGCATCCAATGCTACTTTGGTTACGCGCGTCGTGTACAAATCATGCAATTTACTTGTAATGCGATGATCGGCGCTGAGTTGCCTTTTACTATGAAAAAGGCATTCCTTGTAGTCTTGCATGCTAAATTTGCTGGTACTTATTTTTCCCACACCCTTCAGTAGTGCAGGTGGACGGGTTCTGCAACATCTTGTGAGGAGCTGAAGTGAGGAGCTCGCCTTAATGGATTTCTCTCGTAAGGCATGAGCTCTATTTGATGGCGCAGTGTTGCTAGCTTCTTACTCGAAAAAATCACCAAGGTTTTTGGGGTAACCTAACCTAAAACAAGGAGCTGGCAACCTTTTTCTCGCAGTGTTGCCAGCTTCTCACTCGAAAAAATCACCAAGGTTTTTGGTTTAACCTAACCTAAAGCAAGGGGCTGGCAATCTTGCTTGAGGCTTCTTAATGGTTTGCTCTTGTAAGGCATAACCCCCCCTCTCTATTTTCGGACACAGTATTACCAACATCGTACTCGAAAAAAATCACCAAGGTTTTTTTTTTCTTGACCTAACGTAACCTAAAGCAAGAAGCTGGCAACCTTGCTTGAGGCTTGTTTTACAGTGCATAAAGCAAGGTTGCCAACCTACTGGTACTTTTGCCATAGCCTTTTACAAAAAAGAGAGAGAGGAGAGAGAGAGGGAAGAGTTAAACAGCCGACAGCCTACCTACAGCTTTTTTTTTGTCTAACCTAGCCTAAAGCAAGGGGCTGGCAACCTTACTTAAGGTTTGCTTTACAGTGCATAAAGCAATTTTTGCCAACCTACATATACTAAACAAGGAAAGCGGGCACTGCCGTAAAAGAGAGAGATGGATGGATGGGAACACTACACGGGTTCAACGTCATCAAATAAAAATCGCCTTAATGGTTTTTTTCTTGTAAGGCATGATTTCTATTTTCTCGCAGTGCTGCCAACTCCTACCTACACTTTTTTTTAGTTGGCAAGGGCTAGAGAGAGAGAGAAACTTATAGCTGGGAACGGTAATGAGCGAATGTGCCATATCGTAATTTTCCAACTCCCGGGGGGCCAATGTTTGTATATCGCGACCTTTGTAAACCTCTCTCTCTCGGGGGAACGACGTGCCACACACACACGCACACACACGCACACACACACGCACGCACGCGCGCGCATATGTATTGTAACACAAACAAACAAACAAAATAATAATTGTTGTTTTTAGGATGCCTGGCCCCTATAACCCCGCCAGGAGTGCGTGGTGCCCAACCAAAAAAGTAAAGGTTTTCCCGTACGGCCTTCGAACGTAAAATTGATTGACGTGGGGGGCGAATCTCTTCCGGAATGTTTTTCAATTCGTACATCTGACCATACATGCTATTCATCATCAATTTAGCCGTGTTCTGTTTGACGTCTATTTCGAGCAGTTTGCCCGGCGGTAAAGTCTTATTGTTTTTAAATTTTTTGATTTTTTTTACGCAAGGCCAAGATCTTACGGATGTACGTGACATTAAGCGTGTCTCGTGAAAAATACACGTGAAGATCAGCTTCCGTACAACCGGCTGGATTTGTAACGCCGCGATAAACATCAACTTCCGTACCGGGCAGAATGCCTGTTCCGGCGTGGAATTTGCGCCACTCCCAAGTTCACGTTGAAAGGGGAGAGGCCAGCTGCTACTTTGGCCATGCACATGCCCCCTTAACTTGCCCCGTAGGACACGTTCTGTTCTCTTACGAGAATTAATATAGGTTGTCATAGAACCCTCCAATTCATGACTTAGCAAAAACAATCTGTTTGGGGATTCATCACGTACACCTATACGTGAGTAAAAATATGAATAGAACCTATGTTCGGAAATCGAAAATGGCGACCGGAAGTGGGGTTATCTAGGAAACAGTAAAACTTAGGAAAAATCTGTTTGCGGATTTATCACGTACACCTATACGTGAGAAAAAGTATAAATAGAACCTATGTTCGGAAATCCAAAATGGCGACCGGAAGTGGGGTTATCTTGGAAACGGCAAGACTTAGGAAAAATCGTTTGCGGATTCATCACGTACACCTATACGTGAGTAAAAATATGAATAGAACCTATGTTCGGAAATCGAAAATGGCGACCGGAAGTGGGGTTATCTAGGAAACAGTAAAACTTAGAAAAAATATGTTTTCGGATTCATCACGTACACCTATACGTGAGTAAAAATATGAATAGAACCTATGTTCGGAAATCCAAAATGGCGACCGGAAGTGGGGTTATCTAGGAAACAGTAAAACTTAGGAAAAATCTGTTTGCGGATTTATCACGTACACCAATACGTGAGAAAAAGTATAAATAGAACCTATGTTCGGAAATCCAAAATGGCGACCGGAAGTGGGGTTATCTTGGAAACGGTAAGACTTAGGAGAAATCTGTTTGCGGATTCATCACGTACACCTATACGTGAGTAAAAGTATGAATAGAATCTATGTTCGGAAATCGAAAATGGCGACCGGAAGTGGGATTATCTTGGAAACGGTAAGACTTAGGAAAATTCTGTTTGCGGATTTTTCATGTACACCTATACGTGAGAAAAAATATGAATAGAACCTATGTTCGGAAATCCAAAATAGCAACCGGAAGTGGGGTTATCTTGAAAACGGCAAGACTTAGGAAAAATCTGTTTGGTGATTCATAACGTACGCCTATACGTGAGTAAAATATGAATAGAACCTATGCTCAGAAATCGAAAATGGCGAGCGGAAATAAGGTTATCTTGGAAACGGCAAGACTTAGAAAAAATATGTTTGCTGATTTATCATGTACGTCTATACGTGAGTAAAAATATGAATAGAACCTATGTTCGGAAATTTGAACGAAGCGAACAGAGAGATCGAATACGACGTGGACGTAGGGGACGGGTTTGTTCATCCTCACAGAGCAGACCTCTACCTTGAATTCGACGTGGTGAAGAAGAAAAGCGGATACGCGTTTCCCGCAGCAGCAAATTTGATACTCGTGGACAACTTCGTGCCTCACCTGTTCTCGCAGGTGGAGGTGAGGAAACACAACACCGTCATCGACAGAATAGATTATCCAGGCATCACGTCGACGGCGGTGGGAACGTTGAAATTATCCAAAACGGACGCAGCGTACTACCAGGCCGGGGGATTCGAAGCGGGAACCAAAATATCGACGAGAAGTCACACGGTGCTCTTTCCCATGCGTTTGCTTCCGGGATTCTTCTCGGACTACAAGGAGATTATGTGGAAGAGATGACTGCGCGTTACGTTTCGAAGAGCTGCCAACAACAACGACGCACTGATGCACTGATGCGACGCAGTTCAACAACATACAGTTCGACATGCCAGATTTCATCGTAGTGCTTTTTCAGACCGGGAAGGACAAAAATCAGGAAAAAGATTCCAGCAAGTTTGACGACTGCAAGATCAAGAATGTTTATCTGAAGAACAGTAGAAACGAAGTGTTCCCGCACGAGAATTACAACCTCGACGTGACCAAAAACGATTACCTCAAACTTTACGAAGCGTTCTTGGCTTACAAACGCGTGACCGAGGGAAGCGTGGACATGTACTACACGCCCAGCGAATTCAAAGCACGGAGACCCATGACCGTCATCAACACATCTAAGAGAAAGAAGGTTGTGGTCAACGATCGAACCAACATCAAAATCGTCTGCGAGTTTCACGATGCCTTGCCCGAGGATATCCTAAGTAGTGGAACGTGGAGAGAAACCTTGGTGATTTTTTTGAGTAAGATGTTGGCAACACTGCGAGAAAATAAGGCTTATGCCTTACAAGAGCAAACTATTAAGGCGAGCCTCACCGAGCCTTATTTTTGGTCGCAGAATTCTCCATTTGGGTCTACTAATGTTGCCAACTCACTAGGCCGTATCAATATTGCGCGCTCAAGCATGATTTAATTTTATTATATTTTCAGATTGACCACAAAACAAGGTGTTGACAGGCAGTGTGTATATATATATTGTAAGAAGATGTTTTATTATCAACCTCCACTTCTTGCAGTACATCCTGGACACAGCGTTGCAGGTTAACAGAGGATTTTTGGTTAGTATATATTTTTTTTTCTTAAAACTGTTCGGTTACTCGCTCGTTCCTGGCATCATACACAAAAGTTTTCTCCGCGATGAGGATGACGCTACACAGAGTGTCGGCAGGCAAGGCATCGTGGAACTCGCACACAATCTTGATGTTGGTGCGATCGTTAACAACCACCTGCTTTCTTTTAGATGTGTTGATGAGGAACATGGGTCTGCGAGCTATGAACTCGTTTGGATTGTAGTACACGTCCACGTTACCGGAAGTCACTCGTTTGTAAGCTGTGTACGCCTCGTACAGTTTCAGGTAGTCCTCTTCTGCGATGTTTAGGTTGTAGTTCTCACGTGGGAAAACTTCGTTCCTGCCATTTTTGAGGTAAATGTTCTTAATCTTGCAGTTGTCGAACTGGCTTGAATTTTTCTCCTGATTGTTACCTCTTCCTGTCTGGAAGAGTACGACTGCAAACTCGGGCATGTCGTACCGAATGTTGTTGAATTGCGTGGTTACGTCAAATTCGAAATGATTGCCGGAAGCAGGTTTTTGCACACACTGGTAGCCATAAAACTGAATGGACACTTGAGGATTCTTCAGGATGTCGGCTTTGAACTTGAGAGCATAGTTTGATTCGTATTCTACCACTGGCACGCGCAGCTCCATGGATCTTACAATACATTTGGCAGCGTCGGGTAGTGTGTTGGGAAGCAAGGTAGTCCCGTCCGGGCCCAAAGTGCTGTATCGCATCAGTGCGTCGTTGTCGTTGGCAGCTCTGCGAAAAGTAACACGCAAACCACCCTTCCACATGATCTCCTTGTAGTCCGAGAAGAAACCGGGCAGCAGACGCATGGGAAACAGTACTGTGTGACTTTGAGTTTTGATTTTTGTACCTGCTTCGAATCCCCCTACCTGGTAGTATGCTGCATCGGTCTTGGAGAGTTTCAGTGTTCCCACGGCAGTCGAGGTAATCTCGGGGTAGTCAACCCTATCGATGACGGTGCCGTGCTTTCTAACTTCCACCTGCGAGAATAGGTATGGCACAAAATTATCTATGAGTCTTAGGTTTGCGTTGGCAAGAAATGCTTCGCTGTTGTCTCTCTTCACTACATCAAACTTGACGTACAAATCACCTCTGTGAGGGTGAATGAATCCATCCCCGACGTCCACATCGTATTCTATCTCTCGATTCGCTTCGTTAAGGTTGGCAAACGTGCGACGGTTGGGAGGGAAGGACTGCAACTCGTAACTTTCGATTTGTTCCATGATGGCTATTTATTATATGTTAATCTCCACGACGGTAGTGCTCGCGGCTCCTGCAAAATCAACCACCTCCCTCTTCTTGTCTGTTACTGCTAATTCTATGTTGTCTATGCGATTACGAGATACAGGAAAGTATATCGGTGGGGAGGGTGTGTAGATAATTGGCTCCATGAATTTAGAGTTTGGTTTGAACGTAGTGATAATACCTGTCTGCTTGTGACTCCCTGGGATGCCGTCAGAGGATTTGGTGATCATACCTTGATCATTTTTTTACAGAGCAGTTCGGGTAGGTTGTTATTTATAGACCCCCACCCCAATTTTTTTTTTTTTTGTTTTGTGTTCATGGCGATGGTCGTACCTAATGCGGCGACCCGTTCGCCCAGCGAGATGTCTCTGCTGACGAGTCTCCCGAAAGCTGCGTGCTCTAACTTTCTGTCAGCATCATGACGTACATCGAGATCGGTATTGGTATTGTAGGCAATATCGTGATCCTTGCATGCAGCATCCAGGGGATTCACACCCTTGTCGCCTCTCTTTAGTCGCTGTTCGAGTTTGGTACCGGGACCGCGGTACTGGTAACCTGGCAAGTGCATCTTGAAGGGTAGCTTGTTGATGATGTCGTTCACGAGACCTCGACCTTCGGCCACGTTCCAAAATTTCGGAGGTAGGGTGTTGATGATTTTGATGAGGTACCCTATGCCTTTGTCGTCATTCACAATGAAGTTGGCAAGCTTGGAGCTAACCATGTCCACAATTCCTACCTTCTCGTTGCGAAAGTTGCTGCTGCCTGCATTCTCCTCTCCTGCAATAACCAACAACCTGTCTATGAGCTTGCGCACGTCGTCAACCCACACAAACTCTTTGGGCAGGTTGTTGTAGAGTTTGACGCCGCTGCCTGTTTTGACCTGGTTCCATATCGGCTTGATGAGGTTCTTGTATTTTTTCGCCGCTGCTAGATTTGACGCGATTCTGCGTAGCGTCGTTGTTTTGGTACAAGGCATCCGTCATGATCAAAATTTCCTTGTAACTTTGGTAATC